>NW_017616696.1:3465000-3887500 GCF_001879475.1 Ipomoea nil | reverse complement strand
TTTTGGACTTAATTGCGCCAAAATACAATATTGATGATTTAATTACAACTTTAAAATGTTTAAGTGTTGAATTGATTTTTCAGATAAAATTTAGTGACCTATTTGACACTTTTCTAAAAAATACTGAATGTCGTATTTAATTTTTTTTTAAATAAACAAAAAAAAAATAACACGGGAATTTTGATTCATGTATAGCTGTAAAACGAGGATGAGCACATGATATTAGAGTGTCGGTATAATTATATTGGAAACATTATTAGATATGTATGTGTCGGTGTTGTCCTCCGCAAATTATTGATGTCACCCGGGGAATGGGATGCTACGTGAAAAGCAAAAAAAAAAACACATAATTATGTGCTGTCTCAAAATGTGGGGTGCCTTCGACGTCCAAGCTGTATGTTCACACTTGACAGGTGTCTAAATGTATTATTTACTTTGGGTGTAAAAGACAAAAATATCTTATTCGAGAGCCTCTATACAAATTATAAAGAGGTTAAATTAAATAACTCATCTTTTAAGTAAGAGAGCATCATTAAGTAAGAGAACCTGGAGGAGTGGAGGGTGTGGTTGAGTGGAATGGACTCATCCATTTTTAACTAAAGGTCAAAGATTCGATCCTTGGTTTTGAAAATGGAGCAGCTTTAAATCTCTAGGCCAGTTGTCCCACCCAAAAGAGGTGCCTACGAGGATTAGTCACTGTGTGCGACGGTGAAAACCCTAGGTATACCAAAAAAAAAGTTCTTTTTAAGAGTTATTTTAAGAGGATCGCCCATTTGTAGAATAACTGATGTAATTTTAAAGTTATCAATAAAAGAATCTTTCCCCTTCTCTATATCCTATCTATTGTTCTACTGATTTACAACACATCACAACTTTTTTATAAGCTCAAAGATGCTTATTGTGGACAATGATGAGATTCCTATAAGATAAATGGAGTGTTTCTTTTTTTTTTTTTAACTCAAATTAGAAAGTTTTCTTAACAAATAAGTAATTTATCTAAATTTGTTGCAAGGAAGTATTGGTATATATTGTATGTAAATTTACTCAATTTTGCATAGTAGCGGTTGGAGAGGATATAGCCACCTTACAAATTACACACAAAAGTCTGGCATCAAAATGTATACAAGTAGTGTTGAGATGAGCATAGTATAATTGTTGTCTACACTCTACATCATGCACATCATGAAATTGAACCTTAGATAGTTATGGTGTATACTGAACTAACCAAAAATAAAGGCAGTTTACCAAGTATTAAATTCCATGAAGCTCATCTATGTGCTCAGGTTGAGGTTTCCACTACACAAGCTCTTAGAGAATCCAACAAAATGTCTTCATTTAACGATTTACCTGCACACAGAGTCAGAGATATGTATAAAAGATTGAAGAGAAGAAAATAGTTGCCGTTTGTACATGAAAACTTTAAAAATATGTTTACCTATGAAAACTATTTTGTTCATTTGGTTTTCTTCCTTTCTCCAGTCCCGAGTTGAAACAATCTCGTAGATCTCTCTCACACCCTAAGAGCCAAAAAAAAAAAATTGTATTGATTATGACGTGCAAAATTAAGACAATTCTGCAGATTCTGGACACTTGAAATGATATAGACTTGTGGTCTGTAAAATAAAAGGCACCATCAATCCCTTAAATATGCATAGCCTTTTGGCACATGCCATTTTTTCAAACTCTACATGGAAACAATGACGAAAAGTGAGGATTATATGATGCATTACATGCTACTATAGTCCATGTAAATAATCAAAAATACCAGAGCAGTATTTACAGACATGAAAGAAACATTATTCAATAAAAAATGTATCAAGGTGTCAATCAGTATTGTTCAGGAATGCAAAAAAAGTCTGCTGATGTTAATAATGACCACATGGAATTCCATATTCAAGTGAAATAATTTCTTTATTCTCTCTCTCTCTCTCTCTCTCTCTCTCACACACACACACGCACACAAATGTGTTTGAGTGTGCCTCGTACCTACATGTCACTTATTTGTATCCAATAATGTGTTAGTCTATAAAGTTCTTAGCAATCAAGTTGCACTATTGTGTACAACTTGGGATAACTTCTGTGGAAGAATAACAAGTTCATGCTATATCAAACCTCTTAAATTGGTTTGGAGGATAAAAGAAAAGCTTCTAATGAACTAGATTTTAGTAATTTGTTGCATTCTATATGCATCAGTACCTGCAGAGTATAGAGCTGATCTGAATTCATGACTCTTAAAATTCCCTTGCAGCGATATATGTCCATGCCATACTTTTTGTCCCAAAGGAGTTCCTCGAGCCACACACGAATCTTTTCGCGTAAGAGAAAAAGAGATGAGCTCAGTCAGTATCTTAGGGACAAGAAAGCTACTATTAGTTGAAAAAAGCACCAGAAGCCACAAGTGTATCAACCTCCTATCTTTTTTTATACTCCAATGACATTTTCTACTAGATATGCTTCAATTGGAAATAATTTCTGAAAAATAAACATTTATGGTTATCCTAAGAGCAAACTCTCAAATAAACTCTTCAGAAATTACCTTGTCAAGATTGATCTGCTGTGACTCACAAATGCATAACGTTCGGACACCAGTATCATGAAGATCTCGAGTAGTTAGAGATTTATTTGCTTCTAGCAATGCTTCCAAGTGAGTTACATGCTGAATAAGACCAGGATGTCACAATAGTTGTCAATAAATAATGATTTCATCGGATTAAAGACATGTGGAGCAAATGCTGAAGATTAGTTGACATACTGTTGGATCATATGCTTGGCAATTCAGTATTTTAGACAAGTCAACTTGACAACGAACAGAATGAATAATATTGGCAAGGGAATTAATATTGTGTATCTCCTTCTCCAGTTCATCTAGAGCTGATCCAGAACCATCTTGAGATACCAGATCAATCTTGTTAAGAATCACAACATCCTATAAAAAGCAAAAAGAAGATGAAGAAGACATTTACCCTCATGCTCAAGGTTTAAAAAATAAAGGATGATATCAACACATATGGAACAATAACTATTAGATATATCATATGATTGAAAATAGTTGGGGAACTTTCTCATACCGCATATGCTATTTGCAAGTATGCTTCTGGAAATGAAGATGATTCATGGTGCACCTTCAGCTGATAACGAAGGTTTTTTGCATCAACAACCTATCAAAGAGGGGTGACAAATAGAACAGAATGAATTTGCACCTCTAGTGAAATTAGGTAAACTATAATCATATAAAACTCACAGTAATAATGGAGTCAAGCTTGACAGCTGATTCTAGTTGATCATCCAACCAAAGAACAGATGCCAGAGGTGCAGGGTTTGCCAAACCTGTAGTCTCTAGCAATATATGGTCAAGTCTACATGCAACAAAAAACATAGTTTGTGAAAGGCTAGTAATAAATGTGATGCTTATCAGGGTATTAAAAGAACTGTCTAGTTAAGAAACAATAAAACTCTCATTTAAACAACCTTCAATCTCCTGCAGTTGGCAAACACATACAGAAAAAAATTGAATTTCTTCATTTAAATAAAAAGGTATTTCATATACTCTGTATAATAAAAGACATTGCACAGCAAAAAACTCTTGTATCCACAGAATATGAACACACCCAACCTATGCTTTCCTTTTCTTTTTTAGACTATGGTTTGCATAACGAACAGGAAGTTACTTTCGACCAAGGGTTCAACTACAGTAATAACAAGGCAGTGGACCTTTCTTGTTCGTGTATATAAACCAAATTTCAATTGGCTATGCATTTCAACCCCATTTCTTACAAACGTTAAACAAATATTCAAACATCAAATCAGAAAAAAATTTCATTACATATTTCACTAAAAATGACTTTTGAATCATTAACTCAACTCAAGTATATAATCAGGGGAGGTGAAAATTCAGTATACACACCACAGATATACAGACAATTATGTGATCAATAAAGCACTGTAGGCAAACAAAAATTGAAGTAATTTTCTAAAACCTTTCTTTCCTCTGAACAAGCTGCTCTAAAGCTTGAACCAAGCTATGCTTCACAGTACAGCAAATGCAGCCATTTGCTAGCTCCACCCACTCCTCCACAAGCCCACCACTTTCTCCTTCATTGATCATCGCTCTCTCCACTCCCAACTCCTCCCCAAACTCATTGAGTATTACTGCTATTTTCTTCCCATGTTGTGCACTCAATATGTAATTTATCAGCTGTAATTTTCCTAAAATTGTCAAAATACATAAAACATTGAATGGTAAGAAGGAAAAAGGAATGGACTTGGGGAGAGGGGGAGATAGAAAGAAAGGAACCTTACAGTCGATTTGCCGGCGCCGAGGTAGCCTGTGATGACAGTAACACCGACTGGAGGGGCATCGGTGGTTTCTGGCTGGTGATTGATTTGGGTAGATGGGCAAGGAGTGCTTTCATTGACAGCAGCAGTAATCTCAACAGCAAGTGGTGGTTCTTCACCATCTTCTTCCATGGTCACTGTCGTAGGAGTTTGAAATTTCTTAGGAAAACAGCAAGGCAGTGAACTGTCGTTTTTATTGTCCAAGGCAATATGAACTTAAGAACGTGAATTAACTTACCAATAGTAAATAAGATAATTTTACCAATACTAATCACACATAAGGCAATTTAATAATTTAATACCATTATGGGCTCTAATGATTGGAAAAGAATGTTTGCAACACATTGTTTTAGAGAAGATACAGAGAGAGTGGTCAAAAGTGTAAGCACAGTACCAATTGATGTACATCCTGACACCTTACTTTGCAAGAGATGGCTAGACATGAGGTGATCAACTACTTAGGGAATACACACTCCACTCAGTTAAAAGATTACTTCCATAGTTACACTGTATTTCTTACATAATACAGCCCGTTTCTCCACCCACTCTAATAGGAGTAGTCACACTACATGCTCAAACTGGACCATTTTTAATTTTTCACCAATATTAAGCTACATTAAAGTTCTTAAGTTTGATATTTTGATATTAAAAACTGCAAGATGAAAACACCTTAGAACGCTAAGCAAAAGAATAACATTTAAGTATGCAAGAATCATATCAGAAAGGAATTGTGATTTTGACCTCAAGTCATTTCCTGCATTTGGTATGCCCATTTCACACCTTTTTCATTTTTTCTATACTACATGGAATGAATATTGGTTCCCTCTCAAGGAAGAACAACAAATTTACACTTACTTCATCGAATTAACTTAACATGTTTAATCAAAGAATATCAGTTCCTTCCCAAAATTGGTTTCTTGCGACTCTACCTTACAAAACAAACCTAGGATCATCATTTTTCTTTAAAAGAAAATAATCCCAAGACCATTATTAACTTTAAGCATCCCAACAGAAATGTACAGATTGTGGAACTCCCTTAACCCTCCTACACTCCAATTTTCTTTTCACTTTATTTTTACTTCAATGAACATGAAGCTCTATATAATTGCCACTTCTTCCTCGATTTCTCTCTCTTTACCCGTTAGTTTGTGAATTCAAATCTTTCATCGAACAGTTGGTGTGCACAAAGACTGCAGATTATACAATATCCCAAATACATGGGCACAAGAAAACCGGATTCCCTACCTGAGAGTAACAGAACGCGGCTGACAGTGCTGCACAATAACGCAGCCAAACCGGGAACCAAGGCGAAAACGAGAAAGGGAAATTGGAGAAAAGGCTGATTCTAGTTCTACGACGCAATTTGGGCTCTCGCGTTGCATCGTACTTAAAGCATTCATCTAGGCAATTTATATCCTACACCACGGCGCGCGTTGCATTATGCGCCCAGATGCAAAACGACGTCGTTTTAATTTTTTTTTTTTTTTTAATTTTCCGTCCCAGTGAATGGCAGTAGTCTTTCTTTAAAAAAAAATCCGCTGTTCAAGAATGTACATAATGTTATACTAGAATACACATAATGTTATACATGAATGTACATAATTATATAACAAAATATACATACTCTTTTTAAAAGATAATACACATAATCTAACATAATACATAATAAACATAAACTTTTAACATAATACACATCAACTCTTAACATAATACACATCAACTCTTAACATAATACACACAAATTTTTTGATTCGGATGTACATAATTGTATAAAAAGAATGTATATAATTGTATAAAAAATACACATAACTGTATGAACCAATACACATAACGTTGTGAACAAATACACATAACGTTGTGAACAAATACACATAATCTCAGCAACTTCCTACCGCGCCTCCCAACACTACCCCAAAACGACGTCATTTTGGGAGGCGCGCGGCGCACAGTGCTATGTGCGCCGTGTTGTAGGATATAACGATTGATTCATCTAGGCCAGACTATAAACTTTGGAGTTTGGAGGCCCAATTATTTATTGAGTAACCCACATTTAAGTCGACAGTTATGCCATGGACCCGAGTCCATCTTGCAAGGTAAATCGGGTCAAAATACACAGTTTATATATTTAATATTCACAATTTAAATACTGAATGTTTACAAACATTTAGTATGTCAATTATAAATATTCAATATGTAAATCGTGAACATTTAGTATATAAAAATTGTAAACATTCAGTATGTAAATTGTGTATTTTTAGACTCTCGTCCACCTTGCAATGTGGACCCGAGTCCACTGAATAATTTACCCATTTAGGTAGTGATGTAGTATATACTTACTTCTACAATGAATATATATATATATAAAGTGCCAGATCGGGCATAGTTGCGCCCCGTGAATGGTCAACTTGTTTGACTGATGTGACGAGCTCAGGAGGAGGCGTGAGGCCGGACATTCCCCAGCGACTAAGGAGAAGTTGTTAAAAGTCCCTCTTGTCGTGGCTTTGTGGGGTATTTATAGGGAGAATTCAAGGGACACATACTAAGGAGCTGACATGCTCGCCACGTGTCTCTCATGCACTCGGGACCAGGTCGGCGAAGGAGAAGATAGCACGTGTAGTAAAATATTTGTGTTGTTATTTGTCAGGCGAGCTTAACTATAATGCCAAGTATTATGCTCAAGGTCTATTAGGTCGGGAACCGAGCAGATTAGGTCAAACCGACCCTACAAGGTGCAGACAACAGCGTACTACGATATGCATCTAATAGAGCTCCCAGGTTGGGGCGGTCTGAAGGACATACTAGGGTCGGTTGAGGTCGGGAAATAGCCTTGGTCTAAAGGAGGCTTGTATCCGACCAGGTCTTGGGTATGATAAGTATATGATACCGAGTATATTCCCTATCATCTAGCCTCCCTAGTCTGTGTCCCAAGTCGAGATGACATGGTGAGGACTAAACGAATCCAATCAGGTTCTAATAATAATACTCGATCTGGGCGGGATTTGGTGTGATGCTTAACCACGCTACACTGCATGGATTATCACTTGATCTGAACTACTAACCACGTGTCGTGATGCGGACGACAACCTTGGGATTTGTTATGAAATTCAAATTTTCCCGCCTAACTTGTCTATAAATACGGCGCAGAGGAGAAACATAGTTGCGCATTCTCGTGAGAAATTGTAAGAGCTCCTCGAGCATACTAACGGAGATGCTATTCGGTTAAACACGACTCATTCAAGTTAGAAGCTTTTAGCCAATCCCTCTCAATAAGCGACTCGCCTTTTAATTTACTGTATTTAAATTTCACTTTTAGGTTATCGACCCCTATGGTCGCTAGGGCGTACTAGTGTTGCTCGGTAGGTTATTCGATTACTAAACTACTACTACCCCCCCCCCCCCCTCACCACGTCTTCCTCCTTGTTGGTCCCAAAAGAGATGAGGTAAAAGTCTAGAGGGAGAGGGCGGGGGGGGGGGGGGTGAATAGACTTTTATACCGATTTCGCCAAAAACAACTTTTGCTAAGGCAACCGATAAATCAAAACTTTTAACCGATTGTTATAGTATTGTGCACAACATACTAATAAAATAAGTGTTGTGACCCAGTGCCTAAACACTGCAACTGAATTTCACAACTCCGTGCTACTTTCTCCCCTTTCTACACTCTGGTAGAACTACAATTCGGATTTCACAACTCCGTGCTACTTTTTCAGGATTTCACAACTCCGTGCTACTTTCCCCATTTATACGCTCCGGTAGAACTTCAACCAAGATCTCACAACTCCATGTGACAATCTTCTATACATACAATTATGAATAAATTAATTGAATTTTGTACATTTTTCTATAAATTTATCAAAATATGTATATGATTATTGATTTTTTTTTTTTTGAAAACGATTATTGACTATTTAATCATACAAAATTTTAAATCAAAATTTTGTATTTTATGAGATAGTTTAACTATATTATTATATTATATTGTACAATTAACATTCTTTTATTTTTTTCTAAATGTTTATTTAAATTCATAATAATATAATTTATTCTGTACATCTAAAACACTAGTTTAAATAAAATAAAAAAATTTCCTTTTATATTTTAAATAACAAATTATAAACGAATTAAACTGATTCTTTTTTTTTTTTTTTTTTGGAAATAATTAAACTGATTCTTATTTCTTAATAGATTTTAATGAGTTGACCTGTACTCCGTACAAATTTAGCAGTATTTGCCAATTTAGTTTTTTTTTTTTTTGGGAGAAGAAAAAAAGGAACTTTTATTTAAACCCTAGCTAAACCCTCGCCGTTTACGTTAGAGTTGTTTCAGTTCTTATTGTTCACCCTGTCCCTGAGAAAGAAAATTGCAAAACGATGGAAGAAAAAACAGCAGGTGGTGGAGCGATGAATCGGCCGCACTTGATGAAGGAGAAAGACTACTCGGCACTGAAAGAGCTGTTCGCTCATCATATAGAGTCCTTCGATCACATGGTGGACCAAGGACTTGAGACTATGCTTATGGCTATCAAGCCCGTCGAGGTCTCCGATCCCTTCTCCGGCCACAAGCTTAGAAATATCCTTTGTTTTAGTATGCTAAATTTGATTTTTACTTAATTAACCAATGAAATTCATAAAAAAGTGCAGAATATTGTGATATGCAGAGTTTTGTACGGCATACGTAATGTCAATTGATAATGTGTTCAACAATCTTTTATTTTTATTTATTGAGCAATTGATTTCAATCTTCCATGTGTTGTAAGTTTGATTCTTAACCTATAATATACTTTGGTTTGGGAAACCCGAATTATTCCCTCCTCAAAAGGATCGTGGTTACAAGGGTGTACAGGATGCTCTGTATCCCTTTGAGGCAAGTATTTGTGTCTACATGCAATGATAATCTCTGTTCTCAGACAGTGCATTCAAATTCTGATGTGATTGGTGTTAATGAAACAGTGTAGACAAGCAAAACTTTCATACACAGGCAAGTTTATGGTGGATATTTGCCTTCAATATGATGATGGAGCTGTTGTAAGAGAAAAAATTAATTTCGGCCAGTTTCCAATCATGTTGAAGGTTGGTATAACATTCTAGTTAACACCCCCTCCCCCTCCTCTCTCAAATGTAAGGTAAAAATGAAAAAAAACAGACTTCATGTTCAGTTCTTTAACAAGTTTCTGAATTATAGTTATGTGTGTGAGTTTTACTAATCCAACTGCAAAATTTCCAAGTGAAGGTTTACAGTATTTATGCTAACAAGAATATATGTAACATTTGGGTGAAAGTTATAAAGTAGCTCTTGAAGAAACCATAAAGTAGTGAATAAAATAAATGGAAACTTCCTCTATCATTATTAATTTTGTTGCTCTTTAACAACATATGTTTTGGAAGAGATTATTGTTGTGCAGAGATGTCTTGCCATCTATGTGATGCTGACTTCAGATCTATTATATATACATTTTTTTTTTTTGTAGTCAAAGCTCTGCCAATTGAGAAATATTGACAACCCCAGAAAAATGGCATCTCGCAAGGAAGATCCATCAGAAATGGGCGGGTAAGACAATATGATTTTGATGTGGTTTTGAAGTGTAACTTTGCAGAATGATCTAAGTTTCTGACATAGATGTTTAACATATATGTTTAGGTACTTCATTTTGAATGGTCTTGAGCGTGTAGTTCGGCTTTTGATATTACCAAAACGAAACTATGTAAGTATATCTTCTGTATGCTGCATCTAGTCTAGATTTTTAAAACCAAGATTTTTGGAATTTGTATATGACATATGCTATGTGATAAGCAGTTTTCTTGTTTTTCTTTGGTCATGGTGGTCTGGTTAATGAATCATCTTCCAGCCAACGAGTATGGTGCGGAATTCATTTCGTGATAAGCGAGAAGGTTATACTGATAAAGCTATTGCAATAAGGTTTTCATCTCCACCTACTCTTCTTCATACTTGTTTCATTGCAAATTGCTTTGATTTTTCCCTACAGTTATTTTTAGGTTTTGTACAACAACTGATAACTAGCAACACATAATGTTCAATCAATTGTGAAATGGGTTGAATAAACGCAATTACAATATCTGCAACTTAAACAAACTTATCTAAGGTGTAAGAATAAGGGTGGAAAATACTATGCAGCAGGGTAAACCTTCATTTTTAATGTTGTCTCTCTTTGGGTTCTGATATATTTAGTGAGTGGTTATGTGAGTGCTCTTATCTTGAAATGTATTTAATATTGAATGGGAAATGAGCGTGCCTACCATATGGGGTTGTATTCATTTTCAAAGTGGTCTCAGACTTGGATACTATTTGAGTAATAAAACCTAACGACCTTAATCTATTTGTCCTACTTTTAACATATTTGCATCAGTGAAAAATCTTAGTTACATAGTTCAAACTCCAATAGTCCAATTTCCTATTCAATTAGGTTTACTCTGAAGTTGGTCATTCTAATGCTAATATTTGATACGAATGCCAGTTCTTACATTTCCATGACTTTGTATTCTTTGATCTTTTGATCTATACGACTACGACTTGGATTCAAAATAAAATCTTTCAAAAGATTATATAGCTGAACACTGAAACTACTTGACCTGGAAAGTAGAGATTTGAGTGCTTGATTTTTCTTAACTGCTGGAAAGACCTGACAATTTGTCTCTAATGTGATTATTATTATTATTATTATTTTTTATGGAAAGAACATGAACTATTGCTTTCAGTATAAAATAATGTAACCAACACTTCCTATTATTACTGAATTAATTCCCTGCAAATTGCGAATTTTTTTGTTTTGTTTTCTGTCATGTAATTGGTTGCAAATTACTTCTACATGGCTGAAATACTCTGAATTTCGTTGTGAACTGGAGCATCATATTTAAAACCCGGTAATTTGGACATTCTTAAACATGGGATCTGTTTTCACTTCCTAAAGTAGCATAGAATTCAGTAACTGTATGTGCCTAGTTATTCTTGCTATTAGTGTAGCTCCTACAGTTGTTTAGTAGTGCTCGGTAACCTCTGTTATTCAATGCTATACACATAGCTCCAATACTAGTTTAGTGTGGCATATGAACTTAAATGAGGACCTGCATGTTAGCTGCAATTGCTGTCTTAATTGGAAAGGCCTTCTGGTTAGGTCATCACTGTGGTGGCTGTGAATTTGCCAATAATAAGCAGGACTGGAAAGGTGACCACATTATGTTCCAAGTTTACTGCTTAGGAAATTTTGCCTGTATTTGATGCTTTTCCTTGTATCTAAAATTTACAATCCAGTTATGATTCATTTTATTTTTCCTTTAGGTGTGTAAGAGAAGACCAATCTGCAGTGACATTGAGACTGTATTATCTTAGTAATGGAAGTGCAAGACTTGGATTCTGGTGAGATTTTGAGAAAATGAAACTTAATATAATTAGAAGTTTTTTGAAAGATGATTTTTGGCAAATTTCATTTGTATCTCTCTTTTGTTAGGATACAAGGAAGGGAATACTTGCTTCCTGCTGGTGTCATGTTAAAGGTATGCACTGTGGTCTTTTAAGATGCTTTTATTTATTTATTTATATATTTGCTGTTATTTAATCCTTTTCTTTGAGATTCTGGCATTCATTGTCAGCTTTGTGTTCCATAATAACTTTAAATCAAGTGATGGTGTACTGTTTTAGATCAAGTGGCATTTTGTGTAGGATTCCATGGATTTAGTGGATAATATCAGGCAAATTGGATAAAGATTTAATTTCTGTTGATCTATTGTTACATGCCCATATAGTAAAGCTTTTTGTATATTTGTGCATGCATGTTTTGTTTTGTTTTTTAAATTATTTTTTATTTTTTCAAAATCTCAGAAACAAAACAACAGAGCTTGAAATATTTTGTTTGTTTGTTTTTTTTTTTCCTAAAAATGTTTTTAAAATGTCTGTTTTTAAAAATACTCCAAACCTCCTCTTACACTCATTTAACCTTGCAATGTCCACACACCCTAGCCTACAAAACTTTCTACATTACCCGTACTTTCACTGTGCTCCTTTAACTCCTCTTAGACTCCCAGCACTTATAATTTACCCTACATCTTGTTCTACTTGACCCTACCCCACTGTGGCCAACCATCGATCCTCACTTAACCTCCAAAATCTCCGAAACATGTCACACTCCTAATGTGCCCCAGATTCACTTTTCCTTGACTGTAGCCAACCTGACCAACCACCTTAACCCCACCTTTGCTAGGCCAACTTTCTCCTGTGAGGTCATGACATACCTCCATTTACAAACAAAACTAAGGATGTGTAACAGCTTTTACTTTCACTCTTCATGAGTAAGAATGTAAGATTCATTAGTTTTATTTCTAGTTTTTCAAAAGCATATATATAAGCAAAACAAAAGTGTTACCAATTGGATACAAGCATATCCTCATGCTGCATTCCTTACCACATTTTAATTTTCTGGCAGGCCCTTGTTGACACAACTGATCGTGATATATATGTCAGTTTAGCATGTATTTACAATGAGAGATATGATCAAGCAAAGGGATCTGTTGGCACCCAGCTTGTTGGTGAAAGGGCAAAAATTATTCTGGATGAAGTTCAGAACCTTTCTCTTTTTACACGGAGCCAGTGCCTCCAACATATTGGTACTTGTTATGCCTAGCCTCCATGAACACACTGCCATATAATGTGAATGATGCTGACTGAAATGAATTTTATTTCCCAGGAGAATATTTTCAACCTGTTATGTCTGGGATGGAAAAAGAAAGTTATTCTGCTGTAAGATATATTCTTCATAATGTGTTGCTGATGTATAAATTATTTATTTGGAAGATAATCAGACAAACCCTTATTTTGCATATATATTGGATAAAGAATATCCAGATCTTCATACTTTACATATTACTCTGCTTTTTTACAGGTTGCTGAAGCTATTCTTCGAAACTTCATATTTGTCCATTTGGATAACAATCATGATAAGTTTAATCTGCTGATGTTAGTACCTTCCCTATCTATAGCTTTTAATTTCCAGTTGTATTCAAAATAATTAATGGTTTTGATTTAAAATGTTAATCACTAATTTGCTAAACATCCTTCTTTATCTCAGCTTCATGTTGCAGAAGCTTTTTTCTCTCATAGATCAGACTTCTGTTCCAGACAATCCCGACTCGTTGCAAAATCAAGAAGTTTTGCTGCCTGGCCACTTGATAACAATATATCTCAAGGTCCAAGCTTTTCCTTGGTCTCATTTGTGGAAGTATTAATAGAATTAGGTGAACTTATACACACACACACACATAAGTGTGTGTGTGGTGTTTAAATTAGAACTAATAAAACCCTATCTTTGGTAAGTGTAGGTGCTATAGGATGTTTAGTTCCCTGTATGATACTGTTAAAAGTGGGATGCACCTATGAGTTTTATACTAAGAGCAAGAGCCTACTGGATTAAAGAGTCCCATATTGATTAAATAAGAGAGAATATATGGGTTTATAAGGCCATGGGTTAGACTAGCTAATTGGTTGGATTCAATTTTTAGTGTGGTTTGGCCGATGTGCATTATAGGCCAATCTTAGTTTATAACATGGTATCTTGTTCTGTCCACTTTGGGTTCACCCGGTTATGGGTATTGGTAGTGTCCAAGCTTTTGTAAGCCCGCGCAACCGGTTAGATTCAAAATGGCCCTGTTGTCCACTTGAGGGGAGTGTTAAGAGCTGGGGTTTATAAGGCCATGAGTTAGACTAGCTAACCATGTGCATTATAGCCCAATTTGATAAAAATAAGAGAGAATATATGGGTTTATAAGGCCATGGGTTAGACTAGCTAACCATGTGCATTATAGCCCAATTGAGTGACCCTAGCCCAATCTTAGTTTATAACACTAACCAAATTCTTGATTAAGCCAATGCCCTCCCCTTTCTCTCTTTCTCACCCAGTAGTATTATTATCAGTCATCCAGGATCAATTAACATTTTCGTTGGTGTCTTGTTCAGGAAAAGCTAGAAGATTGGTTGGCAAGGACAAAACAGTCACTTAAAGAACAAATTGACAGCAAAAACACGAAGTTTCAATTTAGCAGCTGTATGTCCGTTTCTATTCACTGTAATTTTGGGCCAATATTTGAATTTTTCTGCCTTGTTATACCCCTTTTGATTACCATTGTTGTTATATTCTGAATATTTGTTGTAGATTTTATAGTGTTGCTCGCCTTCTCTCCCTTTCTTTGTCTTTTTCTTCAAAGTTAGGTTCACCGAAGGAGTCATTGGCACTGTTAGTGTCAATACTTAAGTGGAAAGGTTTTATGACTGCAATTGTAATATTTGTGATGGAGAATTTGAGGCTGGGTTTCAGTATGAATTTGCCCTAGAATTTGAGATAGGCTGGCCTTTGTTTTCATTATAGGAGTCATATGATCCTTATATTGTGACTTTGGTTTTTAAAACAGTTACTATTTTTTTTACTTGCAAGTTGTATAAGATTGTATTTCACAACTGATGGCATGTATTTGTTTTTCAAATATATTTTGCTCTTCTTCGTCTTCTTTATGCAATTGCAAGTATATGTTTTCTTCTTCTTTTAATTTTTTTGAGTTAGGAATATTGCATACTATTTTCCTTTAGAATTTGAAGAAAAATTGTCACCTGTTTAGAATTTGAAGCAAAATTGTTGCCTGCCTTTTTCTGGCATAATAAAAATCAAATGGTTTTGGATTATACCTTCTATGTAGTTCTGTGTTTTTCGAAGACATTGCTAATGAAAACAAGTTATGAGTGCGAAATCAGCTTTGCCACATCCATATCTTCTGTATATGCTTATAGACTTCACTTTATTGAACCTGTGGCCCATAGTTCCTAGAGGTGGCAACTATATCTATAGATATGTGCATTTTTTAACATGTCCATCTGATCTTTTGCAGTGGCTGATCTGAAGAAAATTATTGAGAGAAATGGCCCGAGACAGATAAGTACAGCTATTGAGAATATGTTAAAGACTGGGAGATTGGCGACACAGTCTGGTCTTGATTTGCAGCAGGTATTGCATAATGCATCTTATTTGAGAATCTGCAAGTGTAATGAAATGGAGCAAGTTTTTTACATGGAGATTTAATACTCATGTCTAATTTTATGTGATTAAATTGCCAGTGTACTGGCCTCCAAAGAATCCCTTGATTTTGTGTTTTTCTGTAATTTTTCCCAAGCTTATCAAGGTGGACTTTCTAGGCGAGATGCCACCGGCCGCCTAGGCATCACGTACGCGATGAGTAATATATATATATATATATATATATATTCCCAGGTGCCAGCAGACCATGCCAGCAGCCCAACGCAGTAGCACACTGTGTATTATTCCTATTAATCTATTATTTGTGTTACGAAATTAAAGAGAGAGTTTCTGAATAAGTTGTTTATTAAGTTGTCTCATGGAAAAGAGAATACATAGCCCTTTACATGCTAGAAGACTTCTAATAAGAAAACAAGTTTCCATATGACTACCTACTCAAAACCCAAATCTCCAAGCTGCCTAATATATATAGATTCCATATTACTTATATATTCCATAACACTCCCCTCAAGTTAGAGCATATATATTAATCAAGCCCATTTTAGTTGAGGCGAGCTCATTTGGCGTCGCCTTGATAAGCTTGATTTTTCCACTTTGAAGAAAGTAAAATATGAAATAAACATCTTTTTCCTTCTTAATCCATAGATATCAGAGTGCAAGGATTATTGCTAAACTTCTATGGAGAAATATATGGAAATATATATTAGAATATAAATAAAAATATGAATGTGTATATATACATATGCATTTATATATGTGTATGTGTGTTTGTATGTATGTATTTGCACCTTCTTTAGGTACTTATATTTTTTTTTGATGATGTGATAGTTTGACTTAGAACACCTGTGTCTTATGACAGTTACCTGCATCTCTCTTTTTTCTGAATTATGTTATGAGCCCATTTCTTTGTCATTTGAGTGCTAAAAAGCTTGAGTTTACAGTTTTGCTTAATTATTAAGCTTCTATGAGTTTCCAAATTTTCATTAGGTGGAAAGGATCATTAACTACAAGGAAAATACCTATGTAGCTTAAAGACAAGGGTGTTTACTTCTTTAACCTCCCTGAACACTTTTATACTACACTTTTAACTTGGGTGGGCTGAAATTCAATTCGCTATTAGAGTCGGTGAAAATGGGATACATGATATTTGGTTAATTGTACCTTAACATTTTTATTCATCATTATGTATATTGTTTATTTCTTGATGCTTTGACCTTAAATTTTGTTAACAATATGGGAAGAAAAACTTTAAATTTTGATAGAAACAGGTGGATTGCACAAATTAATCCATATTTCATCCCATTTTTTGACTTCCCCAACAATAGCCATTTGGTAATTTGGCTAGTTGAAAATGGGCAAATTTTTCTTAAACCTGTTTTTACCCACCCAACCTGTTCATTTACCACATATATTTCACCCCATGAGTTTTGCTATATATACTCCCTCCTACTCTCGTACAATTCTAAAGTGTTGATTGTTGAAAGGTTTTGGATCTGATTATAAGATACTTACAGTTGCTTTCTTTGCACATTGCAACATTTGTTCTTGTAATATATCATCTTCTTGAGGCTTGTGCAGGAGTTGCCTGAGTTGTGTAATTGTTGTTAATCCCCCCTGCTTTCTTTTTGTCCTCCTCTTGGAGAAATCTATACGAAGGCATATTTTTTTTAATTTGCACACCAATTGATGAGAATGTTGCATTGATATTTTCTTGATCATACATTTGACCTGTTTAGCTAACCTAATGAATCACATTCTTCTTGTTAGAGAGCTGGGATGACAGTTATGGCAGAAAGATTAAATTTTCTGCGTTTCCTTTCACATTTTAGAGCTGTCCATCGAGGTGCTGCACTTGCTGGTCTTCGTACTACTAGTGTGCGGAAATTGTTACCTGAGTATGCAATTATTCTTTTTACATGATATTTTATTCTGGGTTTTTGTTTCATATTACCGGGTTGACTTCATTTATTGGTCTCTTGTTTATTTATAATTTCTGTTTTGCTCTTGCTTATTTACAGATCTTGGGGTTTCTTATGTCCTGTTCATACACCTGATGGGGAGCCATGTGGGTTGCTAAACCATTTAGCTGCTGCTTGTCGTAAGTTGACTAATTTTTGCTGCTATGTCTGGATAACTTATTTCTTTGCCCATATGCATATGCATGTTTATCTGCATTTACCCTAGCCATCTTTTCTGCTTTGTCATACAGCATTTTGCTTTCAATTTGCATAGAGTAATGTAGTTGATAGTTACTTCCTAAACTTGCCAAGGAAGGACAGTATTTTGTTACGAGTTGCTTTTGTAAATTAGTATACTGCTATTCATTTGTTCTTGATCAATGCTTAGGACATTACACAGCTGATCAGCTGTATGCACCATACTGTATCTCTGTGTGATTTAAAGAATTGATTTTCTAAATGTTTCATAAAATACAGGTGTGAGGATGTGATGTTAATTTTAGCTTATCTCTTTAGCTGATTCTATTGTTCCATTATTAGGCCATACAGTGGTGGAGTCAGATATCTAGTTTACTGGGACCGACATCCTAACTTAATATTATCCTCTCAACATAAAAATTGAAATATAAATTATATTTAATTATTTATTGATAAATTTATATTTGTTTTACAATTGTCAATTGTCTATGACACATTTTTATAATTTAAAAGTTTTCTATAATTTCCTTTTTATTAACAAATTCAAATACATCTCTTTTAATAAATGTAGTCAAACATTCATTCATCAAATTATTACCCATTTGATTACACAATATATTCTTCACTACATTGTTAAAAAAGTTCTTTCAACACTTATTGTCATCATTGATAAAATAATGGCTAATTTTACAAGTATTAAAAAAACTAATGTAAGTAAACAATCATTCATTAAATATCATTGCATCCTTTAGAAAATGGATTCTGGTTTCTCCAAAATTCAATTTGTGCTTGTATCAAGATTCAAGAAACCTGGATTCTTTTCTTCTTCACTTAATTGTTAATACTAACTCACAGATAAAATCACCAAACATAATAATAGTAAATGATTGTAAATAAGTAGTCTCATCTAAAATCAGTAATCCTCACCTTTAGTCTTTTACCTTTTTAATCTAATTATAGATTTTCAAATATTAGGGAAGTTAGGATTGCTTTGAAAGGAAAAGTTTAATTACTAATTTTTAAAATCTAATTTCTGATCACATGATCATAAATTGCAATCGGAAAAGAGGGAAAGAAAACTATTTCAAAATTAGGATTAGGATTTTTTCTATTTTAGATATTGACTTTTGTATAGTTCTATACAAGGAATTACAATTTTCTATTTATATGTTGAAACCTATTATATTACTTTAGTGGGGCCAATTTTAATATTTTTTAATACACACACACACACACACTCCTAATAAGTACAAAAAAATGAGTGGGGTCAATTCACAATGTAGCTCCGCCCATGATGCCATACTCTATGAACTTAGTTATCGTATAATTGAATCCAATCCGCTTTTTACCTTGGGGGATGGATGAATCTTGTGGTTGATATTAGCTTGTTCTTTTGCAGGTATCACTTCATATTATGATGCCAAAGGAAACATCAAAGATTTCTTCAAAATTAGATCGTCAATTTCAAGTGTGCTAACAAGTATTGGTATGAGCCCATCATTGCCAAGGCTTGCCCAGGCAGGCCCTCCTGAATTGCTATCTGTTCTTCTAGATGGTCGTGTTGTTGGTACTATACCATTTGATCTTGTTGAAAAAGCTGTTGCCCACTTGCGAAGACTGAAACTGTCAGCAGTATCAGCGGTTTGTTACCAATCATTGCAATCAACTTGTTTTGTAATCTTTTCTCCTATGTATTATCCTTTTTCTCCAATTATTTATTTGAACAACCTGTGTATCAGATTCCGATTGATTTGGAGGTGGGATATATACCTCCGAGCATGGGCGGGGGATATCCTGGCTTATTTCTGTTCACATGTCCTTCTAGATTTGTCCGCCCAGTTAGAAACATCTCTGTTTCTCCTCAAGATGGCAATGACACTGAACTCATTGGACCCTTCGAACAGGTTTGCATGAAGTTTCTCTCATATTCTATTGTAAAAAAAAAAGAGATATTCACTGCTACTTCTAATGGTTAAGTAATCTATTTTTGTTTTGTGATAGGTGTATATGGAGATAAGTTGTCCAGATGGCAGAGATGGAGGAAGAAGAAATTTATTTCCTGCCACTCATGAGGAATTCCATGCAACAAATATTTTGAGTGTTGTCGGTAATTTGACACCTTGGTCCCATCATAATCAGAGTCCACGTAATATGTATCAGTGTCAGGTATTACCTTGCTATTTAGTGTTCTTTCTTTTTTTTTTGGCATTTTATGGTTAAAACTGAAGGCTTAGTATTTCAGCCTGTAATACTTCTTGTACTTGGCAGATGGGGAAACAAACCATGGGTTTCTCTTCACAAGCAATAAACTGTCGTGCTGATCAAAAGCTCTATCACCTTCAGGTCTGCTCAGGATTTTGAGCTTAGTCCTTTCTTGGAGAGCGCTTATAAGTTTATCAAACATAACCATTTCTTTATCTCAAATTATATTTTGGCTTACCTTTCTATTCCTTTGAAAATAATTTTTTTTAAAGGTCTTGCAATATGGTAGCAAATAATATCGTTATTTACGTAAATAGAGGTTGAAATTTTCATTGTTGTTATTATATGAATCACAAATGTTGACAAAATTCATTTATAAAATGCGAAGTTTATAATTCGTGTTGTACAATGAATGCTTACAGACCCCCCAGACTCCCATTGTACGTACTAGAGCATATGAAAAATACTGCGTTGATGACTATCCTTTAGGAACGAATGCAATTGTGGCTGTTCTGGCTTATTCTGGGTAAGATTTTAACCATTTGATGTCCTATGTATTAATACAGAATTGGTATCACTTTTTTTTTTTTTTTTTTTTTTTTCCAAATTTGCAGATATGACATGGAGGATGCTATGGTCTTAAATAAATCATCTGTTGACCGTGGGATGTGCCATGGGCACGTATACCAGGTATTCTATAGCATTTCAAATTTGTCAGTTATAAATCATCTGAATATGGTTTTCTAGAAAAAGTTTAAACAAGTCTCCCCTGCTAATGTTCATTTGATTGTGTTAAGCTTCTGAATGTGTCTGTCTTTCTACTTTGCAGACAGAAACAATTGATTTAGCTGAACAGAGTGGCAAGTCAGATCGTTCTCAGAAAACGTTTAGGAGAAGCAATCGTGATAAGCCATCTCATCACCTGATTGATACTGATGGACTTCCATATGTTGGCCAGGTTATAGCATGTTTCTCTGTTTGCTTCACAATAATTCATCTGATCAACTGAAATTGATTTATACTTACCTAGTATTTAAATGCAGACGATAAATCCTAATGAACCATATTATAGCGTCTACAATGAGATAACAAGTGAACACAGAAGCTTCAAATTGAAGGGGTCAGAATCTGTCGTTGTTGACTATGTTGCTGTTGATGCTAAAACCAAAAATAATATTCAAAAGGTGAGTTACAAAATCACATTTGCGCATTTGATATTCTTGTCTTCTTGCAAAATCATATTCTCTACAGACAGCAATTTGCCAGGATTTTGTGGGCTTTACATTGTTAAACTTTCGTGCTTTATTGATAGGCAAACATACGGTTGCGGCGTACTAGGAATCCTATAATTGGAGACAAATTTAGCAGTAGGCATGGGCAAAAGGGGGTTTGTTCTCAACTCTGGCAAGATATTGATATGCCTTTCTCAGGTGTTACAGGAATGAGGCCAGATCTAATCATTAATCCTCATGCATTTCCTTCGAGGATGACTATTGCAATGCTTTTGGAATCAATTGCTGCTAAGGTACAGTTGACATGGAATTTTGCGTTTTATCTTCCATCAGTGGAACCTTTTATTCTTTTTTTCCAGTGAAAATACTGTATGTAATTTCTGAAGTACTTATGCCTTTGATTCATTAGCACTCTCAAGACCCTAGTCAAGTCTCCAATTAGCTCCGTCATAACGTCATTTGATGATATATTTATCTGAATGTTTAACTTTTTGTATGCTGAACAGTTTGTATATACATAATGTTTCTATAGGGAGGAGCTTTACATGGGAATTTTGTTGATGCAACGCCATTTTATAACACAGTTAAAACAGAAAGCAAGGAATTAGAATCTGGATCTGATTCACTCGTTGATGAACTCGGATCTTTGTTGAAAGCTCGGGGGTTCAATTACCATGGTGTAGAGGTACTGTATAGTGGAGTTTATGGGACAGAGCTGACATGTGAAATATTTATTGGGCCTGTTTATTATCAAAGGCTTCGGCACATGGTTTCGGATAAGTTTCAGGTATATGCTGTTTTAAGATTCTAATCTAAATTCTACTTTGTCCCTCTACCTTCTCATTCTCAGTGATCTAGTTCTTTGGTATAACTTTGTTGTTTTAAATGGATATTTGTTTAAAGAACCAACTATTTATCCAAATAGAATGCATATAGACCATTGGAGGTGGTGGTCAAAATAGGAAAAACGGTACCACATTTTCTGTGTTGAGTTTGAGTATTATTGACTTTCTAAGTGAAATTGAAGCTTGTGAAGGGAAGGACATTCGCTGCTATGACTATATTTTTTGTGGGTTACATTATATTTGGACTCAGATGACTTACCGACTTTGTTCTCATTTTAATAAGGTGCGGTCTACTGGAACAGTGGACCATGTCACTCGACAGCCCATTAAAGGAAGAAAACGTGGTGGAGGTATCCGGTTCGGAGAAATGGAGCGAGACTCCCTTTTGGCACACGGGGCAGCATATTTGTTACACGATAGACTTCATACAAGTTCAGATCACCATATTGCAGACGTTTGCTCAATTTGTGGAAGCATTCTCACATCATCACTCATCCAGCCACCAAAACGGGCAATGCGTCATATAGCTGGGCTACCACCTGCCAAAGATCCCAAGAAGGTTGTATGCGTTGCTTGCCAAACGAGTAAAGGAATGGAGACAGTCGCAATGCCATATGTGTTTAAGTATTTGGCAGCAGAATTAGCAGCCATGAACATAAAGATGAACCTCCAGCTGAGTACGGGACAGGAGCCTGATAGTTAATGCCCCGTTATACACATAGTTGGTGGTACTCACCGAGTAACAAACAAAGCAGCAGCACGTTATATTCTGGTGCACTGTCGCCAGTACGATACCACAAATGCCAAAGGTGTTGGTATTTACAATTTTGTTATGAGTTATTTACAATTTTACTATGCAGACTCCTAAGTTCTACTCTGATGTGGCAAGTATGGATAAGATAATTTCGTCTACTGGATTCAGGTAAAGTTGTTGACGACGACAAAGTATTGAGATTATGTTGTATTTTCCTTTTGTTATTTGGAAATGTCAGTTTCAATTATGAGATATGTATTGTGGTAGGTAATGTAGTATCAAGTTATCAACGTTTTTGTATATCAGTCAAAAAAATTTCGTACCATTTATTAGTGCATTGAAAGCTACTGCAATATTTATTCATGAACAATAGACTTTGGGCTTTGTTTGGCTGAGCTTATAACTACAAATAAATTATAAGCTCTCTTTGGTAAAACATGAGAACTTAAAATAATTGCTTATTTTGAATGCTAGTGTTTTTACTTTCATTAATTAAAATCATACTCCGTAATATTTTAGTTTATTCTTTTGTCTTTTTACATTTATTAGTTAATAATTAACAATTAGTTTTATCAAGTACATTAATTTCAATTAGTTGGTTTATTAGCTATTATTATTCCGTAGTTTTCAACTTTTAATTTTCCAAGCTGATTGAATTGAAACTCTCAAAGAGGACACTTCCAGTTATACTCTCTTCCTGTAACATGCCAAACGCCATACAAATGTAAATTATGTATTATTATTATTATTATTATTATTATTATTATTATTATTATTATTATTATTATTATTATTATTATAAAGGTGGTTAAGGGATTCCTAATGATATGCTTTGGTGATTGATGAAAAAGTTGCAAATAAGAAACGTATGTGCCAGCATCCATTTTCTGGAAACCACTATATTTGAAATGTAAATTATGAGAAGCGTTAGTTCAGAATGTGCTAAAAGAAAAAGAAAAATGTATAGTCTTTTTGTCGGATTCATTCTTCGCAAATCGCAATGGGATTCCCACTACAACTCCATGGAATAAAGGATAATATGCATGCACGTTAGCACCAACTAATCACTCATTTTATTATGACGTTGCCTTTCTTAACCTATTAATTACCTTTTAGGTGCACATATACGTATATATTATCACAAACAATTAATCTTAAATTGCAGTGTTGATTTGAGAATCAGCAAAGTTGTTGATATAATATTGAACATCTTTTAGTGAGCATTTTCTAGGTTGCAATATGCCAACCATTTTACACTTGATAAATTATTAAAATCATTGTTTATTTTCCTAATTATTGTTGTTCCCGAAAGGTTGTATCCCAAACTCCAAGAACTCCTCACGCTCCGGCCCGACAAAGCATCTGGAAGGAGCCCTACTCACTTTGAGAAGTTGCTCTTGGAGTGTCGCTAGTGAGATTCGATCCCACGTTATTGTTCTTAAACTTCACCCCTCACTGTGACCTACTGAGCTGCCCATGCCGGGCTTCTTTTCCTAATTATTATTTGGTAAAATGGGAGTTACAACTATATTAACTACCGAGTATAAGTCAAGCACATTGTGCTCAGATGACATGTAGTGATCTCTCTTATGTGGGAGGTCATGAGATTGAGTCTTAGTGGAGGCGTTGTTGACTCTTTGTGCCTTACTTTTTTTCTTAAAAAGTACAACAAAATCCACACAAGATGTTTGAAAAGGACTGGTAATGAGATAAGGTAAATTGAAGGATAAAGTTATCATTTTCGAGATAATTAACTTACATAGCACATGAAGTCACTAATGATAAAAGAAAAAAAAAAAAAAAAAAAGATAGGCCATATCAGAAGAACAAATGTAGGAAAGTTTTAAAAGTCTCACGCCAAATGTGAAAAAATTAATAGTTAGAGATCAAATGTAAATTGATTTAATAGTTATGGACTCAAAAGTGAGAAATTCTCGTATGAAATTTCTTAAAATGATTTTTAGCATAAAATACGGTAAATGCAAGTCGTACTTGCGTTTGTCGTATAGTCAAAATGGACTTTGCTCCCTATATAGGTATGTGTGGGTTTTAGATGTAGTGGCCCAACAAAGATCAATCGGGCCGGTTAAAATAAAATAACAGAAAAAAATTAAACTAATAGGTAACTTCCATCGAAAGTTAAACTTGAAACTTCATAGTTACCAAGTCAATTATTTAACCAACTTGACTGAAATTGTCCTCAAAATAAAATATCAGCATAACAATCAATATATTCAGGCAAATGCTTGGTTGAAGTTAGGTCAAAAGTCTATTAACAAATAAAAATCAACTCAAAGAAATTAAAAAGGTCAAAAATTGATATTCAAAGTTAGGTGAACAATCAGCTGTTTCCTTTTTGAAACTTTTCATGATTGGGCTTCAATCTGTATTTTGTTTCAGGTCATAAACAAAGGAAAAAAAATTTGAAATGATCAATCACTCAGTAGTTAGGTTAAGAAGTGATATAATTAGATGAAGAGTTTTAGTAGTACCTTATGATTCAAATGTCTTAAAATAACATCACATGCCTCTCTTTTCATCAGTTTGTGGTCATTTGACTGCTCTTTGTTTGTTTAATCCCTTAAAAGTTTTGATATCCCTCCACATTCTTACTAACATTTTTATCATTTGATATAAATTTAGCCTATTGTAGTTAGAATTAATTATAGTTAAAGACCAAAATTCGGAAAAATTATACTTTTCATCCTTAAGTTATAGAAAAATTGTAGAATTTGTCCTTAATTGTTGGTCGTGCTCACTTTTCGCCCCTAAACTATCATTTGCGTTGTATTTTTCGTGCTCACATTTCATCCTTAAGCTATACTAACGTTGTAAATGCCGTCTCTAATGTTTTGTTAGTAAAGAGACGAAAAGTGTAACGCCAATGATAGCTTAGGGACGAAAAGTGAGACACGATCAACAATTATGAATGAATTCTACAATTACCGAATAACTTAGGGATGAAAAATACAATTTTTTCCCAAAATTATTTTGTATAATTTTTGAAACATTTTTGTTCAACCCGACTCTAAACCAAAATTCAAACCAAATGGACATGTTTGTTTTCAAATCAAACCAAACCATCAATAACTCAAACATGTGTGGACCAAATAAAGTCATAAGTTTATATAATTTAGTATATGTAACATCAATATATATATATATATATATATATATATATATATATATATATATAAGGCAAGGCCGGTTCTGAGCATGTCTAACATGAGCGACCGCACAGGGCCCCCCAATTTTTGGGGGCCCCATATTTTAAAAATGAGTTAATACCTAAAATTGTCCTCGACTATAGTGGTTTTTCTCAATTTCGTCCTAAACGACTTTGGTGACCTAATATCGTCCCAGACTTTTGAGTTTCGCTCAATTTAGTCCTTCATTTGTTATTTCGTCAAATTGGCGTTAAATAAAGGGACAATTCAGTAATGTCAATATTGATCTCTCTTTACTTTCAATTTGTGAAGTGCGAAATTCCTCTTTCTTGTACGAATTACACCCAGAATTACTTCCAGACCTGCAAATTAAATTTTATATTCGCAGTTTTATGAGTAATTTTGGAAGTAATTCGTAAAAAAAAAAAAAAGGGATTTCGCAGTTCACATGTTTATGAGTAAAGAGATGTCAATATTAAAATTATTGAATTGTCTATTTATTTAACACCAAATGGACAGAATTACAAATGGGGAACTAAATTGAGCAAAATCACAAAAGTCTGGGACTAAATTGAGCGAAACACAAAAGTCTGGGACGATATTAGGTCACCAAAGTCGTTTAGGACGAAATTGAGAAAAATCACTATAGTCGAGGACGATTTTGGGTATGAACTCTTTTAAAAATAAAACTATAAGTATATGTACAATCGTTATATCCTACACCACGGCGCGCGTAACACTGTGTGCCTCCCAAAACGACGTCGTTTTGAGATGCGCGGTAGGGAGTTGCTGTGATTATGTATATTTGTTCATACAATTATGTATATTTGTTCATACAATTATGTACATTTTTTATACAATTATGTACATCTTTTTATACAATTATTATGTACATCTGAATCAGGAAATTTTTGTGTATTATGTTAAGAGTTGATGTGTATTATGTTAAAAGTTTATGTTTATTATGTATTATGTTAGCTTATGTGTATTATCGTTTAAAAAAGAGTATGTATATTTTGTTATATAATTATGTACATTCATGTATACAATTATGTGTATTCTAGTATAACATTATGTACATTTTTGAACACGGTTTTTTTTAAAGAAAAATTAACTGCCAAACACTGGGGCGGGAAATTTCAAAAAAAAAAAAAAAAAAAAAAATTGAAACGACGTCGTTTTGCATCTGGGCGCACAATGCAACGCGCGCTGTGGTGCAGGATATAAATTGCCGTATATATAGTAATAATAGTATTTATTTTATATAAAGAAAATTGAGCCCAAATTGCTTTAAAAACCTAAAAAAAATTATGTATATATATAAGGACAATTAGGTCAGACTATAAGGATATTACCAAAACTGTAATTCGGCAATTAAATTTCCTAATCAAAAATCTCAATTAACAAATTCTCAACTCTCAATTAGGCAATAGCATGTTCAGAGTATAAGGAATTAAAGACATTTCCAATTTCGCAATTTGGCAATTCGAAACCCTATAAACTATGTACTAGTACCCTAATAAATTGGGCAATTCCCAATTGGCAATTCAGCAGATCGCAGAGCGCAGCTCAACTGATTCTTCAATTATTCTTGATCACACAAATTTTCAAATTCTAACTCCCTTAACAGGTAATTAAAATTATGTATTTTTACAATTTTTGTTTATTGTCTTATTGACATGACTTAATAATTCTGAATTCAGAATAATATATTTAAGATTTTGTTTATTGATTATTTATTTATTTATTTATAGAGTTTCTAAATAAATTCTTTTTTTTTTCTATAGGATTTTATAATTATGTCTTCTAGAAAATATTCATATGGGTTTGATAAGTTATTATTTCATTGACCCAGAGGTTTGAGCAATATGAAGTATATGAAGGAACTTTTAGTTTTTTGTTTAATTCTGACAAGTTACAATCGATGACTGATATCAATTTGAAGTCTTGTTGCACTTGTTTAGAAGCAGCTCTTAAGAGAGATGATCAGTGTGATGATATTAATGGAAATGAATTGTATTTGGAGCTAAAATTGCTTAGAGAGATTTTATCAAAAGAAAAGATAGGTGCACTGAGTATATTGAATTCATTAAAACAAATGGGTTGTTTTCCAAATGCTACTATTGCATATCGGATATTATTGACTATCCCAATTACTATTGCCTCTGCAGAAATGAGTTTTTCGAAGTTGAAATTGTTGAAATCTTACTTACGGTCAAGTATGTTGCAAGAGAGACTCAACGGATTAGCTTTAATCTCCATTGAAAATGAGCTTTTGGAAGAAGTTGATATCAAAAGTTTGGTAGATGATTTTGCGTCTAAATGTGCACGACGCGTGTCACTTTTTAAATAAAAGTTTAGATGTATTTTTTATGCAATGTTTATATGTTGATACAACTTTTTGAACATTGTAACTATTATTTATATATAGGAATTACTTATGAAAAAAGGCCATATGATATTGCACACCCTGATAGAAGGGTTCAAGTGTGGGTATAGCTTCCCGTGCGGTTGACGCACCTTAAGTATTAAAATGGCGCACCTTAAGTACACAAATCACGCACCTTAAGCACACAAACAAAGCACCTTAAGAACACAAACAACGCGCACTTAAAGTTTTAGGCCGACGCAGCTTAAGTACACGAACCACAACCTTAAGTACACAAACCACGCACCTTAAAACATAAATCACGCACCTAAGGTTTTAAAATGACGCACCTTAAGTTTTAACAACCCACGCACCTTAAACATACAAATCACGCACCGGAAAATAATGCATCTTAAGAAGGAAAACCACGCATATTAAACTTCAGGTTGACACACCTTAAGTTTCAACAACTACTCACATTAAGCACACAAACCACACACTTTAAGCACAAAAACCACGTACCTTAAGCACACAAACCATACACCTTAAATTTGACCTAGATGCAAAAATTACCAAATTGCCACCGTGTTTTTTTTTTTAAAAAATTTTGTTAATCCGGGACATTGATTTAAGCAAGATCAATGGCTCAAATTTAACTGCACAGCCGCACGGGATACACCCAACTGCACGGGAACTGAATTATATATATATATATAGAGAAGAGAGAGAGAGAGAGAGAGAGAGAATTATGAGGTCTAATTGAGAGAGAGATGGAAAATTGGGCAGCCTTTTTGACTAACTCCCATTCTGTGTTCCCCAAATTAAGCTTGTGAGTGTGTACTAGTTGTGAATTAAGGTGACTTTTAGGAAAATATGGGGATTAGGTAATGCGACAGAAATCCTTAAAAGGACAGCGACAATTGGGCGTGAGTACCGGATCTAAAGTAACCTTCTGTTGCTGAATGTGAAGAAAAAGCCTGCAAACTCACTTCACCAAAACACTACGGACTATAATATATATTTCAAACAACTCATATCAATTTTACTTCACATCATTATTTAATTGTTGAATTATAATATATTTTTAAAGTATTTAACTCTCTTCATTTTTGCAATAAACTTTTTACATCTAACTTCATTAACTTGTAATAAATATATTGACCATTCATGTTATTTTTTGTTCCGTAATTTAATTTAATAAGACGAAGACATATTATACCATACAACTGATACAAGTATGTACCCAAAAAAATACAACTGATACAAGCTTGCATAGGTGACCTAAGAGCAACTCCAACATGTTTTTTTTTTTTTTTTTTTTTTTTTTTTTGCATTGTATTATGTGCCTATAGGACATAAATATCTACATAAATCAAATTTGAGAATAAATAAAATATAAAATATGTATATGTGTCTTGTGTTATACGTTTTTGTGTCTCATGTTATGCAATTATGTACTTTAAATGTATGGACTCTGTACCTAGAATAAATTAAAATTTGTGTTGAAACATGAGAAACGAGAAATTATCTATTAAAGTTTAAATATCAAAACGACGTCGTTATGATCAAGGGTCCATAATGCTATGTGGATCCTAGTCCACGATATAAATTGTGTACTTTATGTTTAATTGCTAATTCAATTAATGAATATGGGCCTAAACTATTTATAGTTCAATTTTTTTTTTTGTTTTATTTAATTTAATACTACTAATTAAGTAATTAGGACTTATACATTTAAAACAAATTATAAAATACAGAATTCAAATTTTATAATATAAGAAAAATTTAAAAGGAAATAAGTTGGTTTGAGTGGCATTTGGAATAACAAAAGAGAAGTCCAGTACTCCAGTATTGTGTTAAACAGTTAAAAGTTTCTTCTTTTTTGTTTTTTTGGGGTACATTTTTATACCATATGATGATGATCTGACACAAACAACCTGAAAGAGTGAAAGAATTTGCAGACCAACTCAGATCCCTAACTCCACTTTACTCTTTTTTTTTACACCTAAAAAATCCAAAGCTGCAGATTTTTTATCTGACAAAAATGGGTTTAATTAATTAACTTTGTATTTTAATTGGATGATGGACTGACTTAACAGGATAAAGAGCAAAAATGAATTGTGGTGGAAGTATGAGGTGTTATTAACTGACAAAATTAAAGCTTAAACACCAAGCTTAAGTAAGGGATTTTGGACAGAATGTAGTGGATATTTGATTGCTTCTTTGCTGCTTTTTTTGTTCCATAATCATTACTGGAATTTACCGTAAGTAACATCGGATGGAAATTTGAAGTAAATTTTACTATATCAGATGTAACGGTATTATGGAGGTATAAGTCGGCAAATTATGATGTGCAACTGTGTGCACCATGCGTGGTGCGCACAGAATTGGATTCATAATTTCTATACTATAGATTCATAATTATTGAATTCTATATTCACAATTACAAAACTATATGCTTATAATTTTCAATGTTCATATTCCCAATTGTTGAACTTTGTATTCACAAATCACTAAACTATATGTTCATAATTTGATAACTATACAATTTATAAATTATGAATCTATAGTATAGAAATTATGAATCTACAGTATATAAATTATGAATCATCTATAGTATAGAAATTATGAATCTATAGTATATATAGAAATTATGGATCTATAATATAAAAATTATGGTCTATGGATCCAATTTCGTGTGCACCTTGCATGGTGCACACGGTTGCACAGCATAATGCTCCGTATAAGTCTTTCACATTTTGGGTTGTTTGTTAGTTTGCTTGCTTTCAAAAAATATATATGAAAGTATAGTGTAAATATAATTTAAATTTTATTCTCAACTACTATGTAGTGTGATGACACATATGTTACTATTCTAATTGGATGGTCACAAGATTGAACACCCGATGGTGGGTGTATTGATTCTTTGAACTGAAAAAAATCGATAACATATAGAACATATACTACATTGTATATAAGAATGAATGTTTCTTTGCCCGCATGGACAACTCAGTTGGTCATACGAGTGAAACTTGGAAACAATGAATGTTTCAAAAAAATATTATAGATTTTACCTCTTTTTTTTTTTTTTTTTTTTTTTTTTTTTTTTTTTAAAGAAAGAAAAAGAGAAGAATAGTATATTTTTTGAAAGTAATGGTAATATTAGAGATGACAACGGGATCACCGAAACCCCGACCCAGTCCCTTCCCGTCCCAATTCTTGGCGAGGATTTAAAAATAGTTCTCATTTGTATTCTCAATCAACTCTTAGTCAAAATTTTAAATTAGTGTAATTTTTAATTTTAAAACTAAAAACCAAAGTCTTAATTTTAAAAATTTATATATATATATATATATATATATATATATATATATAATAATAATAATAATAATAATAATAATAATAATAATTATTATTATTATTATTATTATTATTATTATTTGGAGATGGGGCGGGTCGGTGAGAGTATCCCTGTCGCCGTTCTCATCAGAATGGGGATCGAGAATCCTGTCGGGAACGGGACAAATTGTCATTCCTAAATAATATATTTAACATAAATATAAATAAATGATTCACCGCTAATGTAAATTATTATATAAATATAAATATAAATTGATAAATTTGTTATTTACCAAACACCGTACCTTTATATTATACTCAACCAAAACACCTTTATATTATTTTTCTTGACAACGTATATAATATTACTTTATCAAGTATATCCAATCTTATTATATAGGTCATTCTATAAATTATTTAAAATTATATAGTCTCACATTGTACTTATGAATAAGTGTGAAAAAAACCCGACTACATCCACCATGTGATTCAATTTTATAAGTTTATAATAATACATCTATTGCACCTCTGCTGCACAATAGGTAAATATTTTAAAAACTCTGTTCCCCTTTGATTTTTATATATCTAACTCTGATTTTAAACTCCTATATTCTTAAAAATCTCTCTCTTTTTTTTTTTTTTTTTTTTTTTTTTTTTTTTGAATGCCTTAAAAATCTTCTTAGTTCCAAAACAAAGAAAAAAAAAGTTTCAAAACCATATCTAATTACGATTCTATTTTTGAGTACCACTGACTCTCATATTTGTGAAAGTCATAGTTATGCCGCTTGATCACAATGTTTTTGGCATTACAATTCTATTTGTGCAGGTTATGCTATTTCGTAAAATTATTACAAAATATTATAACATTAACAGGGCGTTTGGTTGGAGGGAGTTTAAGTTTCATTCTCACTTTTTAAACCTAATCATTAGACAAAATTACCCTCTTTTTTTTTAAACATAAAATTGATGCCCACAACGACAATAGACATATGGGACTTTATACGGCTTATTTCATTTCAATTTCTATGTATACCAAACATTGGAATTGAAATTCTCAGTAATTATATTCCTGTAAACCAAACACTGGAATTTAAAATCTCACTTTATTCTCAATATTCATCTCCTATAGAATTGCAATTCTTTTGACACGTAATTCCCTCCTTTTAACCAAACGTCCTGTAAATAGAACAAAATAAAAGAGCAAAAAGTAAAAAATAAAAATAAAAATAGGAACATTTCACTTGGACTCCCTAAGGTTTTGAGAATGATGCTTGAACCATTCTTATTTAAATGCACAAACACTATTGACCTTAAAGATCGGGGTTTTCTTATTCTCTATGGCAAGGGGAAGAATGTATATTATGGACTATGGACTAAATTGAAACTAAAAAATAAAGTTGATGGGACTAAAGTTGAATTTTAAAAGAAAGTGGGACCTAATATGCAGTACAAAAAAAAGGTGAGGGTCCAAGTGAAATTACCCCGAAAAGTGTAGAATTGTGGAATAAAGCATGAGAGAGAGAGAGAGAGAGAGAGAGGGGTAATTAGTGGAGTGACAGAGTGTTGAAAAACAAGTGCATTGGTTTTGCAGAAATAGGAAAGGGATCTCAACGGACAGCTCGGAAATGAAGACTAATGAGGAGTGGAAATGGTTTGACATGCAAGGCTCCGAGCTGCTTGTTGCGTCACCACTTCCATTACAAGATTCCTCTTTTAAATCCCACAATCCCTCTATCCCTACAACCACACTAACTACTACTACTACACTAACACCTCAAGAACCCCAAGAGAAGAGAGTAGAAATAATAATGGAGGGTTCTGAGAGAGAGAAGCCTAGCTCTCCTCCTCCCACTGTTGCCTTTGGGGACCTCTTCAGATTCGCAGATGGTTTGGACTATGTTCTAATGGGAATTGGAAGTCTGGGTGCCTTCGTTCATGGTTTTTCTTTGCCACTCTTCCTTAGATTCTTCGCAGATCTTGTTAATTCTTTTGGCTCTTATGCTAACGATGTTGATAAAATGACTCAGGAAGTTTTGAAGGTAATTCAAATTTACTTCAATTCCTCTCAATTAAAAGGACCCAAATAAACAAATTTTCTTGTTTCTTAATTGCAGTATGCGTATTACTTCCTTGTAGTGGGAGCTGCAATATGGGCATCTTCATGGGCAGGTAAAAATTCATCAAAGATTGTGGCTTTATATAAACTTCTACAATGGTGTTAATTAGGATACTTTGTGTCTGGTTTCTTGATTGAATTTGCAAGTTTGAGTGGTTTCAGAGATTTCTTGCTGGATGTGGACTGGGGAGAGACAGTCAACCAAAATGAGGATAAAGTACTTGGAGGCTGCTCTCAACCAAGACATTCAATATTTTGATACTGAGGTGCGCACTTCAGATGTTGTTTTTGCCATCAACACTGAAGCAGTGCTGGTCCAAGATGCCATTAGTGAGAAGGTGAAGGAAACCCATTTTTTTTTTCATTCATTCTTGGAAATGGTTTTGGTGTTTGGGGCTTTGAATTGATTACCGTTTCTTTGTGTTTCTGTGCATGCCAGTTGGGGAATTTCATTCACTATATGGCAACATTTGTGTCTGGGTTTGTGGTTGGGTTCACAGCAGCATGGCAATTAGCTTTGGCCACTCTTGGTGTGGTTCCTCTCATAGTTGTGATTGGGGCAATTCACACTATGACCTTAGCCAAGCTCTCTGGGAAGAGCCAAGAAGCCCTTTCAAAAGCAGGGAACATTGTGGAACAGGTGAGATGACACCACTGTTACCGTTCTAAATGGGTGGTCACAGGATCGAACTCCAGTGGTGGGGCTTTGATTCTTTGCGTGGAAATTTTTTTGAAAAGTATAAAACAGATACTACCTGATAAAGAATCACGAGTTTTCAATATATATATATAAATTGCTGAATTTGGGAAAAAACTGCAGACTGTAGTTCAAATTCGAACCGTGCTGGCGTTTGTTGGCGAGTCGAGAGCATTGCAGGCCTACTCTGCAGCACTGAAGGTTACTCAGAAGATTGGATACAAGGTTGGGTTTTGCAAAGGTCTGGGACTGGGAGCTACATACTTCACCGTTTTCTGTTGCTATGCCCTTTTGCTGTGGTATGGAGGCTATTTGGTTAGGCACCATTTAACCAATGGAGGACTTGCAATAGCCACAACTTTTGCTGTCATGCTTGGTGGAATGTAAGTGTAAATGAGTAATGACTCTACTCAAATCATGTGAAATTCTTGAATTTTTCCTAATCTCTCTGTTTGATTATCAGAGGATTAGGCCAATCAGCACCAAGTATGGCAGCATTTGCAAAGGCTCGAGTTGCAGCTGCAAAAATTTTCCGCATAATAGATCACAAGCCAAGCGTTGACAGAAACAGCGAAACGGGTTTGGAGTTAGATTCTGTTACTGGACAATTGGAGCTAAAGAATGTAGATTTCTCGTACCCTTCAAGGCCAGATGTTCAAATTCTTAACAATTTCTCCCTCACGGTTCCTGCTGGGAAGACGATAGCCCTGGTTGGAAGCAGTGGCTCTGGAAAAAGCACTGTGGTCTCTCTTATTGAGAGATTTTACGACCCCACCTCAGGTAACAATCTACACTAAACAGCAGACCTCTTTATTCACTCATGAATCCGTGTTAATGAATATTTGGTCTGCAGGACAAGTTCTGCTAGATGGGCATGATATAAAGACGTTAAAGCTGAGATGGCTGAGACAGCAAATCGGGCTAGTAAGCCAAGAGCCAGCACTCTTTGCCACCACGATCAAAGAAAACATACTGTTGGGTAGGCCCGGTGCTAGTGATGCTGAGGTTGAAGCGGCTGCTCGGGTTGCCAATGCCTATTCTTTCATAATCAAGCTTCCTGATGGCTTTGATACTCAGGTCAGTGAATATGGCCGGAGCACATGCTTTAACATTATGGTCAAACTGCAATTACGCAATGTGTGATTCAATGATGCTAAACTTAAAGCTGACCGCAATTTATTAATAACATATAATATGATTTCTTAACTTAGATCTACTATATTATTTTCCCCTACATTTTACTCCTGAGTTAACTATTGGTCCCCGGTATCTATTCTGGATAGGCTTGTTATAATAGCACACATAAGATCAATTAAGAATTGCTTTTTCTAGCCAAAGACCAGTGGTCCTGGTAGGACCATACCAAAATCTGATTATATAAGTAGAGGGGACCAATGTGTAATACTATAATCTATATGTCATGCCACTCAACTACTCAAGACATTTGAAAGCTCCAACAAGTCCTTTTTTGATGCATAAGATAAGTCCATCAACCATTTAGAGAGTTGTGTTTTCCTAGTTACATTAATGGCTAAATGGCTTGTTTAGTCAACACACAAGACAAATTATTATTATTGTTGTTGTTATTGTTAATGAAGTCAATGCTCAAAGGTTGTCTGTTCATGTCTGAGTATGGTACGGGCTTAAAGGTGCCTCCTATAGTTAGGGTCTGCTCAGAACACCTCGTGGTCTGACCCAAAAAAAAAAAAGGTTGTCTGTTCATACGTTAAAGAATAGGGTAACATGGTTTCTGTCAACAGTGCATATGCTTAGTTAAAATCGAGAACAAGTTAACAAAAGACATCAAAGATATGTATCAATTTGCTCATAAAACGCTGAGATGCATCATGATGATCTCGTGAAACAACTCTTAACTGGACCAACAGAAAGTGAACTGTTAAATGAAAATTGCAGGTAGGAGAGAGGGGGTTACAGTTATCGGGTGGACAGAAGCAGAGAATAGCGATAGCAAGGGCAATGCTTAAGAACCCGGTGATCCTTCTTTTGGATGAGGCAACGAGTGCATTGGATTCCGAGTCGGAAAAGCTAGTGCAAGAGGCTCTGGACAGATTCATGATAGGAAGAACGACACTTGTGATTGCCCATCGGCTATCTACCATCCGAAAAGCTGACCTTGTGGTGGTTCTGCAGCAAGGTAGTGTATATGAAATTGGAACCCATGATGAGCTGATTGGCAAAGGAGAGCATGGAGTATATGCAAAACTTATCAAAATGCAAGAAGCGGCTCACGAAACAATCATGAATAACGCCAGAAAGAGTAGTGCAAGGTATGTTTTGCGAGAAAATCTTTTGTGAATGTCCTATGAGCACTGTATAATTGAAGCATGTGCTCCATCTCAACTAAAAGTCTAAGCTGATAGTTGGATTGCACATTTATGTTTATATATTATATGCTCAACACGCCCCCTAGTCTCTTTTCGAACCATGACCTTTGGCATGGGGTTGGCTCTGATACCAAATTGAAGCATGTGCTTCATCTCAGCTAAAAGTCTAAGCTGATAGTTGGATTGCACATTTATGTTTATATATTATATGCTCAAGGTATGACCTGTGGCTTAAATGCTATTGCTTACTTGCTTGCAGGCCTTCCAGTGCCAGAAACTCTGTGAGTTCTCCAATAATAACCAGAAACTCTTCCTACGGGCGATCACCATATTCTCGCCGTTTGTCTGACTTCTCTACCTCTGACTTTAGCCTCTCGCTAGATGTTGCCTATCCTAATTATAGACAAGAAAAACTTGCATTCAAGGAGCAAGCGAGTTCTTTTTGGCGGCTTGCAAAAATGAACTCTCCCGAGTGGGGTTATGCTTTCATTGGTTCCATAGGGTCTGTCGTCTGTGGTTCTCTTAGTGCATTCTTTGCCTATGTCCTGAGTGCTGTTCTTAGTGTCTACTACAACCCAGACCACGCCTACATGAGCAGAGAAATCGCAAAGTATTGTTATCTTTTAATTGGCGTCTCATCTGCTGCTCTCATTTTCAACACGTTACAACATTTATTCTGGGACGTTGTGGGGGAGAACTTGACCAAAAGGGTAAGGGAGCAAATGCTGACAGCAGTGCTGAAAAACGAAATGGCTTGGTTTGATCGGGAAGAAAACGAGAGTTCCAAGATTGCAGCGAGGCTTTCTCTGGATGCAAACAATGTCAGATCGGCCATTGGTGACCGAATCTCAGTAATTATGCAGAACTCAGCTCTCATGCTAGTTGCATGCACTGCGGGGTTCGTGTTGCAGTGGCGCCTAGCCCTCGTGTTAATTGCAGTTTTCCCGGTGGTCGTTGCTGCAACTGTTTTGCAGGTTGGTATGAAACTGTTAAGAGTCCCACATTGATAAAATAAGAGAAAATATATGGGTTTATAAGGCCCTGGGTTAGACTATCTTAGTTTATAACATGGTATCAGAGCTTGTTTTCTTTTAATTTTTTTACCATTTCTTCAATTCTCTACAGAAAATGTTCATGAAAGGATTCTCTGGAGATCTCGAAGCTGCTCATGCCAAAGGCACACAGCTGGCTGGAGAAGCCGTTGCAAATGTAAGAACCGTTGCTGCGTTTAATTCAGAAACAAAAATCGTCAGTCTTTTCACTGCCAATCTCGATCCTCCACTAAGACAATGCTTCTGGAAGGGACAAATTGCTGGAATTGGGTATGGAATAGCCCAATTCTTGCTCTATGCTTCCTACGCTGTCGGTCTTTGGTATGCCTCCTGGCTTGTTAAGCACCAAATCTCGGACTTCTCCAAGACAATCCGTGTTTTCATGGTTCTCATGGTATCTGCCAATGGGGCAGCCGAAACACTGACTCTAGCCCCTGACTTTATAAAGGGTGGCCAGGCAATGAGGTCAGTTTTTGACCTCCTTGACAGGAAAACCGAAATTGAGCCCGATGATACAGATGCCACCACTGTCCCTGACAAACTTCGCGGGGAGGTTGAGTTCAAGCATGTAGACTTCTCATATCCCTCTCGGCCCGATGTTCCAATTTTCAAGGACTTGAGCCTCCGTGCTCGAGCTGGTAAAACTCTTGCTCTTGTTGGCCCGAGTGGGTGTGGGAAAAGCTCGGTTATTGCACTTATACAGAGATTTTACGAGCCAACATCTGGACGGGTCATGGTCGATGGCAAAGACATCAGAAAATACAATCTGATGTCTTTAAGGCGCCACGTTTCTGTAGTTCCACAAGAGCCCTGCCTCTTTGCTGCAACCATATACGAAAACATTGCTTACGGGCATGAATCAGCAACTGAAGCGGAGATCATCGAAGCAGCTACCTTAGCAAACGCTCACAAATTCGTGTCAGCATTGCCTGATGGGTACAAGACGTTTGTCGGGGAAAGAGGAGCCCAACTGTCAGGAGGGCAGAAGCAAAGAATCGCGGTTGCCCGGGCCTTCTTAAGGAAAGCGGAGGTGATGCTGCTGGATGAAGCCACGAGCGCCCTCGATGCAGAGTCAGAACGGTGCGTGCAAGAGGCTCTAGAGCGGGCCTGTGCAGGAAAGACGACGATCGTGGTTGCACATAGGCTATCCACAATCACAAATGCACATTCCATTGCAGTCATAGACGACGGGAAAGTAGCAGAACAAGGCTCTCACTCTCATCTCCTGAAACACCACCCTGACGGGGTTTATGCTCGTATGATACAATTACAACGATTCTCTCATGGGTTGGGAAGCTCAACCTCTTCAGGCCCCAGCAGAGAAGATCAAGGTTGAAAGTCCACAAGATATGAGTATGTATACCTCTCATACGCCTTAGTATTTTTCTTTGGATCCCACTCTTGTGTTCACTTTCTTGGTAAAGCTAGCAAGTATAGTATATAGCAGCCTGTTCATTAATCTAATATCCTAATTTATGTTTTCACTTCACTCCATTATAATCGATAACATAAACAGACAAACAGAAATGTAACAGAAATCTTACATTGAATTGGAATGTCAAACATGTTAAGCAGGCCAAGAACATTACCACCATTATCATATCATCAGATCATGGAAGATGAATCTTCGATCTTCGTGTGAGTATACCAGATGGACATATCGATGTGGGGTTTTGTCTGCATTTGCACTTGCACCTCCCCTCCCTGCAGACTCATCTATCGATCTACCAGTCTCTCTCTCAGCTTCAAGAAAACTGAGAGCTAGCTGGCTGGGAATAAGGAGGTGCAGGTGCAAATGCAAATAAAACACACACATCTTTAGTCCACCTCCATGGCTCCATCTATGAATCTGCATAAATAATGCTGTGAATATATTGAAGCCAAAGCCCATTATTGTGTAAATAAATATATCTTTTCTTACAAGTTCGAATCCCAACCTATTGGCTTTCTTGATTTGAGCTGATCAGCTATGAGCAATCTAGGCTGGTTTATCTCCTTGTGGCGGGATTTACCGTCCACACACATCTTTCATTCTTTCCCAAAGTTGAACTCCCACTACTGCCACCCCATGCATTATATTGGTAAAAACGCAGACACGCATATATATAGCCAAATAAACAGCTGAATAGTTTTGTATTGTTTAAAGAATCTGTGCCATATGGCTTTGCATGGCATGTAGTGTTGAATCAGAAGCCCACGTGAAGAGAGTATTTATATATTTGGGAATATAGAAGAGCTGTGTGGAGGGTATGTGAGGAAATGGTTGGTGGCCATTGAACCACTCAGTGGTTTAGAGATGGAGATAATGGTTATACAGATCAATGGCACAACTTCCACTCGCTTCTTCATGCTTCAATTCAATCAATAACCAAACCTGTTAGTTCTCTACGTGGCTTCTTCAAGCCCACACCTAATTGCTATCAAACAAAACCACAACAGCTCCAAATCTTACTTCCCAAAACCAATAAAAAAAATTATTGTATTTATTATTGGATTATCATATTTCAATCAGATTTAAGTCTTATCTATATCCTAACTTCAAGAACTCTAGCTTATCTATTAAAATGGGGCACTTTTAGTCTTTCTAGAGGACAAAGTGATAATTCATTTGGGGCAATTGGGGGACTACTGGGATAGATAACCCTCCGGATGATTTGAAGGATATTAGTGACAGGAAGAGTTATAATAATAGGTAAAGGAATTTTGAAGCTCGCTCATAAAATATAGAGTCTTAATATGTCTCTCAAGTTTAAGGTTCTCTAGAGAGAACATTGAACTTGTCTCTTAGATGTGAGTGATTTGGTGAAAATGTCTGCAAGTTGGTCCTTTTGTAGAGATGTAGTTCATTTGCAATTCCTTTAAGGCTAATTTGTTACGAACAAAATGGTAGTCCATTTCTACATGTTTGGTTCGAACATGAAAAACAGGATTCACAGTTTCACACACAAATAAGTAGCCTCAAGATTGTCACACTAAAGTTGAGGTGGTTTTGCTATTGTCCATTTCTAAATGTTTACCTTTAGTTGTTCCCGTTGAGCCTTGTGTTTGTTCAATAAGTGCTAAGCTATCTAGCACTTAAACCCTTCATTGTGTTTGTTTTTCTTGTGTTAATCCTCGTCATTTAACCATTAAACCTTAGCCAAAATGTTGCCCTTTACCCTTGAGAGAATAAATCATTTGTTCTTTTTCATGGAAGTGATTTTTAGTGGAGCTTGTTTTGTTAACAATTCTCTTGATAATTTTGTTTAAGTGTGTGGGTCTTGAGGATAAGTTTGTTGGTTGTTATGAATGAAAAAATATGAAAAAAAAAAAAGAATATGAGAAAATTGAGAAAAAAATGTTGAAAAATAGATGAAAAGAGAAAAATGAAAAGAAAAAAAAAGTTTAAAATTGGTTTTGAAAGATGTAGGCCTTGTTTGGTTAATGGCGGATCCGCCAAATTTTTGACGGATCCATCGAAGTCAAAATGTCAAAAACCATGTTTGGTTACTCAGCGGTTTGCTCCAAACTGCTGAAATCCCAACCATGTTTGTTTTTGTTTTTTTTTCTTATTATTATTATTATTATTATTATTATTATTATTATTATTATTGTTGATGCGTAGTATATTTGCAAACAAATAATTCTCGGAGTACGAGTTATCGATCCACAGGGAAGTGGTTGTATCAAGCACTAGTTACTAACTTATTCATTAGAGCTAATCCTAACAATTACTTAGATGATTGATTGGCATAAAATAAATAAAATAAAACAGAGGTTCAGGATTTTGAAAACAATTAGAGAGAAGTTGAGATTCTTGGGATTCAAGTATTTAATCACCTAGTGCCAATTATCGTTTGCAATATTTAGTTTGGAATTAAGATTTGTGTGGGAATGCAAAGTGGAATCGAATTACTCCCGTAATCTCTATTCCTAGTGAATTTCCACTCCCATGGCTTAAACACCCAATAAGATCAAAGATCAGCATTCAATTATTCCTAATTACTACCATTCCCGATTGGCAACAATCTAGAATAAACTTCCCCTAATAAATTCCCCTTTCCCAAGGACCAACCACTAGGTGCAATCGCGTGTGCCCTAATTTATGCCCCAACTCCCATTGGTGACACAAACATGGCTATGAAGCTAGTAACTATGGCCATTAATTACAAGCATCAAACAATATTATCACGATTGCAACACAAGAATTAAACCCAAATAATAATATTTTAAAGAAACTGAGAGCTCAGGCACATAGGTTCATAAACACTTTTACCCAAGAATCTCTAAAGAATTTAGCCAAGCATGACTAAATTATACATAGCAAATATAAATAAAGAATTACAAATCATCAAAAGAGTACAAGAATTAACCGGACGATTTTCCCAAATCTCCCTAGTCTTCTTCTTGCTTTCCAAGACAACTTGTGGCTCTTGATTTCTCTCCTTCTTGTCTCCAAGAATCTCTGAATTCTCTCGGTCCCTGTCCTGTTCGTCTGTTTAGGGTTGAGGAAGGAGGGATTTTATAGTGGGTACAAAGTTGAGATGAAATAGGAATCTTGTACCAAATTGGACTCAAATTCTAATTCCTATATTCAAATAAAGAAATTGTCGTCTTTAATGATATTTAGAATTTAGAAGATTCCTTGAATTGCTAACTTTTAATATGGAGATATGAGCCTTGAAGTCCGCGCAATTGATATTAGGAAAAGAAATCTCGCGCTTGTATTGATTTTGCCCAGCTGCGCCACTTTAGGCGTCTGTTTTTATCCCAGAAATAGACGCCTATTCTCTCGACGCGTCGAGAATTTTCTCCACGCGTCGAGACTTCCTGTGCGCAAATTAGTTAGCTACTGGAAAATTTCGACGCGTCGAGCCCTTGGCTCGACGCGTCGAGTCCACTGGGCCCCGAACTCGTCCAAAATTGCTCAAAACTCATCCTTGAACTTCCCTTGCTCATATCTTTGACCTAAAATGGTTCAAAAACACTAACAAACACCGTAAAACATTCAAAACAAGTGTGAACCATAATTAAATGATAATGGCAAGGAAAATATGTATTAAATAAGCAAAATTAAAGAACTTAAATACTGAGGTGATTCAAAATAACTATAAAAACAAGCAAAGATGTGATAACATCAATTGTTTAAAAAATTATTATTATTATTATTATTATTATATGTATACCCTTTTGGTCATTTTACATGTTAATCGTTAATTTAAACAGCTAATTTTACCAAACATCTTTTTACAAACCGCTGATACAATCTGCTGGTCAAACCCGCTAATATAATCCGCTATTTGGTAACCGCTAATACAATCCGCAAACGCTAACCGCTGATTGCCAAACAAGGCCGTATTCAACCTCACCACTTTAGTGGTTTGTTAATTTTGTCCTTAAATCTTATTTGGTCCTTAGTCCATAGAAGTTATATCTCTTCTAACTCCAATTGTGAATAAATGTGAAGTTCTCTCCTTTGTTTATTTCCTATACCCTTCTTTCTTAACCATCCACCCTTAGCCCCATTATAAGCCAAATAAAAGTCTTACTTGATCTTAGCATGCATTTTTAGAGTTGAACTAGTGGGAGTATGAAGGGCAAGCCTATGGAATCTCATTCAAAGCCAAGTTTTGCATAATTTCAACTTAGTAATTGTGCACACTTGATCCTCACGTACTTTTATGAATTTGGTGCTTGGTTATTGACTTGAGAATGGAACTTGTGTGCCAAACTAAGGTGATTCTTGAAACAAGTTGTGTTGTAGCAAGTTTGATTGTGGTTTGATAGGTTGTGCAAAGTGGGAGAATGATCGATTTCATTGCAAAGATGGTGATTTATCTCTTGTTTTTACTTGAGGACAAGCAAAGGTTTAAGTATGAGGGAGTTGATAAGTGCATAATTGTTCATATTTGTACCCCATGTCTACCCCATATTTAGTATTGTTTTGCTTATGAAGTCTCACAATGGTGTTCAAAATGACTCTTATTTTGTTCATTTGATCGATTGGGCACAATTCATTATCTTTGAGTAGAAATGAAGGATTTTGGATCATTTTGGATACATTTGGAGTCAAGGGGAGTCAATGGGAAGCTAAGGAGATGGCTAAAACACTTCCAAGGGAGCCTAAGAGTGGTGTATTCAATGATCTTAGTCATTTGGACAAACCAAAACAAAAGAGGAGCAAAAATCAAGACATTACAATTTTCGCTCATTTTGACCAATTTTCGGTATTTTGACCATATCTTTGCCTAGGAATTTCCAAATGAAGTGATTCTTACGCCATTGGAAAGAAGACTTGAAGGGCTACAACTTTGTTGAAGACCACAAGGGCCAATGAAATGGTTTTGGGGTGAAACATAGCCTATAAGTCAAAGCAGTGCATAGGATTTTGCTTGCAGGAGGTACACGGGCGAGGGCACGGCCACGGGCATGGCTGTGCCAACCCGAGGCAGTGTGCACTGCATTTTTGGCACGGCCATGCCCCTGGCTGTGTCACTCATGCTCTGTACACTATTTAAGCACGGGTTTGGTCATTTCTACAGGGTTTTGAACCTCATTCGAACCCTAGCTATTTTATACTCTTTCCTTTCATATTTTAGGGTTAGATGTGTAGATTTAGGTTTCTTAACACTTTTGAAGCTTGTAATCTTGGATTTGAAGTTTGAATTCCAACATTTCAAGATTCTACCATCAAATTTCAATAGAGAAGCTTCTTTTCTCTTTTATCTCTTTATCTTGCAATGTTTATGCTTTACACTTATGTTTTTGTATTCTTTATACTATTAAATCATGAGTAGTTAGTTTATGGACTTGAGTTAGGGTTGTATTACTTATCTTGATGCTTAGTTTGTGATTATTGCATAAAGGAGATTTTTGCCTACCTAGGGTTCTTGAGTTTATGAAGGATTTGTATTTGTATATTGTTAATGCTTGGTGTACAACATTCATTAGCATGTTTTGGAGGATTCTTGGCCTCAATAAGAGTTGGGTCAATATTACAAGCCACTCCTTGCATAAACCCGATTTCTTTCTACGAAAATAGGGGAAATTGGGGGCTTTGATGTTTTGTGTGCTCGAAGAACTTGGAGTTGATGCATCATGAGAGTGAGGTAATTTCTTGTTCTAATCTTTGTTTATTGATCACGAGAGTGAATCTTAGACTAGGATTCCTACGTGCATCCCCTCTATCCTTTGGTTGTGTGATTTTTTCCTAATCCTTAGGTTGTGTTATGCATCTAGAAGATAATGCTCTCTAGCTTGAGTCCTATTTCTTTGTTAGTGTTTATATCTTGTTAATATGTGTTTGTGTTACATTGTTTAGTTACCGTAACCTTGAAACTTGTTGTTATTTCCTTAGCTTCTTGTTAATTTCCTTATGTTAGTGCCTAGTTGCTTGTGATTGCGTATTACGTGTCATAAATCTCAATCCCCCGAGGACGACATTTCACACCGGTACACTCACCGTCACTCATTTTTGCTACAATAAAAAATTAGTCTTGGTATAATTGCTTTCGATGTTTCACACATTGACGAATCAAACCACCTCACAAATCCGCATACTTGAATTACCTATTCACAAACAAAATTGATTTTTTTTTATATGAACCAAATCACTGAGTTCTTTCCATTCACCTATTCCCAAAACGGTCTCTCAACTATTTCTCATTGTATATTAGACGTATAATATGCAAACGGACGAAAATGCCCTCCATTTAACACTGAGCAGATGGAAAACCTAACGGCTGAATTGGGTGAGTTTTTAAATGTTGATGGACCACATTTGGTGCAATTGAAAGTCGAAATGCAAAATTGAGAATGAGTAATAGTCGAAGGACTATTTTGGGTAAAAACTCATTTTTGAAAATAGGTGAATAAACAAAAATACCCTCCATTTTAACGCTAAATAAATAAAAATTTTAACAGAAGACTGAATTGGATCACATTTGATACAATTAATAATCAAAATACAAAATTGAGAATGAGTAATAGTCCAGGGAACACTTTGAAAAAAAACTCGTTAAATAAGCTTACTGCAATGCTAAAATACACCATTGCCAAAATCACTACTAGATTTCACATTACGTCTAATATAATGGTCCGTTTGGAAAGCAGGAAAATGACTTCTGGAAAATGTTTTCTGGAAAATGAGTCATTTTCCGGAAATCATTTTCCTTTCTAGTGTTTGGTTGCATTCTGGAAAACTGTTTTTGTGTGTTTGGTTCATTTTCTGGAAAATGAGTAGAATTGTATAATTAAACATTTTAATTATTTTATTTAGAATATTACAACATGTATAATAATATATAATAATATATTAACAATTTTAAATATAATAAAAAATAACTAATAATATATCAAAAATATTATGGTGGTGGTGGTGTAGTGGTAGTGATGTTCTTTGTTATATAATAATAATAATAATAATAATAATAATAATAATAATAACTGGTGGTGGTATGACGGTGGTGGCAGTGGTGGTGGTGGTGGCGGCGGCGGCGGTATGGTCGTGGTGGTAGCGGCGGTGGTGTGATGCTGGTGGTGTGGTGGTGGTGGTGGTCGCGGTGGTATGGTGGTGGTGGCGGCAGCGGTGGTGGTGGTGGCAGCGGTGGTGTGATGCTGGTGGTGGTTGCGGTGGTATGGTGGTGGCAGCAGCGGTGGTATGGCGGCGGCGGCGGCGGCGGCGGCGGCGGTGGTAGTGGTGGTGGTGGCGGTGGCGGCGACGGTGGTTGCGGTGGTATGACGGTGGTGGTGGCGGCGGCGGCGGCGGTGGTGTAATGGTGGTGGTGGTGTGGTGGCGGTGTATGGTGGTGGTTGTGGTGGTAGCGGTGGTGGTGGTGGTGGTATGGTGTTGATGGTGGTGGTGGTAGTAGTGGTTGCGGTGGTATGGTGTTGGTGGTAGTAGTGGTGGTGTGATGGTGGTGGTGTGGTGGCGGTGGTTGCGGTGGTATAGTGGTGGTGGCGGCAGCAGTAGTGGTGGTGATGGTGGTAGTGAGGTGGTGGTGGTATGTTGTTGATGATGTTGGTGGTGGTGTGATGTTGGTGTAAAAGTTGGAAAATGACTTCCCCAAAGTCATTTTCCTCCAAAACAAGCTTATTTTCCAAAGTCAACGGAAAATGATTTCCGTTGACTTGATTTTCCAGGCACATCCAAATAGTGAAAACTTGAAAAATGATTTCCAGAACTCATTTTTCAGGTTTCCAAACACACCCTAAATTAAAGATTTTGATTTCATTTTTTTCTCCTCCTATAGTCCTATGATGTATTTTCCAAAGCAGTATAGTTATCCAACTCCATGAATTGCCCATCCATAAGAAAACTGTTTGTTCTCAAACTCCAAGAAATCATTTATTCTCTAACCAATTTAACATGCGAACACTGTCCTTCCTAATTTCAGTTGCACATTAACCCATTGCATTTAATTTATCAATTACAAATTCCCCTAGAGTTTATTTAAACTAAATTTAAAAATCTTCATCCTTTTGAATAATATAAACACAAGTAAAGAGAAGAAGGAAATAGAGAATGGAGAGGAAAAGGCCAATCAATTCATTCATCTCCACACCATGATATACGGTGTATCCATTACAAAGGATATAAATATACATAATGAGCAATCAAAGCATCCGTTACATCCGTTACAAATGATGTCCACTAAATATGTTTATAACACTCCCACTTGGACATTATTTGTCCACAATCTTGCTTCGATAAAAACTTGCTAGGAAAACCCTGTGGGAAAAATCTAGACAAGAAAAAAGTACAATAGAAAATATATTCATGCCTCATTAAAAAACTTCACTAGGAAAACCACGTAGGAAAAAACCTAGTTGAAGAAAAGAGTACATGATATATGTAAAAACATATATTGTATTGGTCGCCTCATTAAAAACCTTAACTTAAGAAAACCATGCGGGAAAAACTTAGCTAAGGGAAAAAGAGTACAACCACAAGCCTGCCTTCAGGGCACAATCGGCATAATCTTCAGGATTTTGGGATTTGTCTACTTAAGCAATTATTTTGCAACTTTTCCCCATTTACATTCGTATATCATACTCATGCCTCATTAAAAACCACACTAGAAAATCCCAATGGGAGAAAACTAGTGAGGAAAAGAGTACATGATGTGTTGCAAATAGTGCGCAACTGTTAGTCTTTTATGACTTAATCTTTCAGGATTTTACGTCCAATCTTTCGAATTGATTCGAATAAATGTACTTCCCGTCCCCCCTGAAGATAACAATCTTCAAGTTCTACATATATTTCGAAAATTTGAGAAAATGGATTGGACAAATCTTCTGGATTGTCACTAGAGTAAATATCTAATAATCTTATGGCTCTTCTAGAGCTCACATAATATTTGTGCAACACAAGTGTTATTGTCCTCATTTTTAACATTTAGGGAAATTCATTGTATAACCAGTTTGGACTTGGCATTGCAGGGATCAAACAAAACTGCCAGTACCCAAGTAGCCTATTAAAACCGTATCATGGTTTCTTACATAAATGTCATATCTTTGTATCTCGAAGATACCGGAGGATATGTTAATCATTATTCAAGTACTTCATTTGTAGGGGGAGCACTAGATTTTGCTAGCAATTTCATCGCAAATATGTTACAATTATGAAACTTCTGGTTCTACAATGGTGCTTTAACGATAATGAAGTAAGGGACTTCGAGTCTAAAAAGGTTCCTTATCTGCTTCAAGAGATTATTAGGCAACCTTTAGTTTGATAAAAAAAAAAAACATGACACTTATATGCATATAGACATGTGAAAAATCATTTTTAGATGTAGGCTGATTGATGTATATAAAAAAAACTTCAAAGAAAAACTCGATCTTCAAGTCGAGATAATACTTATAGCTTTCACAAGCTTTTTATTTCAAAAGTCTCAGTCTTTAAACATGAATTGACATTATCAAGCTCTTTATATATTTCATTGATGTTTACACCATCAATCTTGACTGAGATAATAAATAATAAATAAGTTCATTATCAACCCTTTATCGAGCACACAATGGTACATATTATTCCTTCAATGAGGATATTAACTCCATTCGCAACCCTTTAAAGAGTAAATAATGACACATAATAATACTTAAATAAATCCTCATTTCGAGAATTATGAATCCATCTAGGATTTCTCAAAATAAATTTAACTGCATATCTAAATTTATTATTCTGCCAATTGTATTATGTAGCGGAACTTAATGCCATTTACCGTGGGAGAGTATATTTGATTAAAATCAATTAAGGGTCTCTGCGTGAACCCATAGGCTACAAACTCGCTTCATCACCTCATTATTCTTATTTCTCTTTCATGCACACACACATATGTAACCTTCAGGGTTAACGCTCAAATGGTGTATTATTATAAAGAGAATTATCCATTTTAGCGAGTCGAGCTATGCCTTAATTGCTCCTTTATACGTTAAATAGTCATGGCACTTCTGGTGCCTAACTCTGGATCCAGATTATTATCATATAACTGAGCAATTTGTAATGACAATTGTGTTGTCGATAACTATAACCTTTTTATAAATGTCTCCCATATTTGTAAATGTAATGGCAATTTCTAAAACAATCAGATTCTATACATTTCCCAAAGATATTTTGATCTAGTCATTCCGCATCCCTAGTATTGTGTTTGTTTGGTGCACCTATAAATTCACTAGGGTTTCTCATCATCTGGACGAGCGTCTTCAGGACTAAATTATTCAATGCTATTTCAAGAGTGACAATATTTTTATACTAGATCTAGTATAATGATTCTTATTTCTTACACCGATGGATCTCCTATACTTCTGGTATCAAGGAGTATCGATATATTATTTGGTCCAAGTTGGGGAAGGTATATGGGACCTAGTCACTCTTTTATGATCAGTATGATCAATATATGTATTTGGCAGATTATTTGCTAATGTCGCAAATAGATTATCTTTTGAACTTCCAGTTCAGTTTAACTAGTACATGGATTTAAATAATGAAGATATTTTCATTCTATGAAATTTCTTGGCATTGTATTAAATTTGAACTCTTAAATTATCTCCCCTAATGCCGAGAAGCAATCTTCATTAATTAAGTATGCTGTCAACGTACCTAAGGATATGTATTGGTCTCCTATCATGTGCTCTTGATATTAATTAATCAAGAGACAGAGGCTTCTTTGGTAGCCTTTTTAGAGGTACGTTGTGGTGGTGATATATTGAAATAGACTGCGCCACTATAAATAATAACGCAGATAGGAAAATGTTTATTTTGAAACCATGTACTAGGTATAACAATCCTTGAGGGATTGGTTTGTGATATGCCGTGAGTTAGATTTGGATTTAAAACAAAAGTATATCCCCAAAACAGATAATTCAATAATTTCTCCTTCACACATGCTCTATAAAGTACTCATGTGGATAAGAAATTGTAATATCTAACTCATTATGTTTGCCCTAAGAAACCCAATTGGTCATGTCATAATTAAAAATTGGGTCTCTAAAATGTAAAGATTATCGCAACATAATAAGTTCTCAAATGTATATGAAATTTACCACAAGTGGCATACAAAATTAGATAGGGCAAGCATACACATCGAACAAAATGAGAGAAACATTTGACAATCTTAGGGAGATTAAATGCCAAATATTAGCAATTTATTTGCTTCAGGCAAACCAACATGGTGTGACTCACTTTTAGCTGTTAAGCACATAACATTTTTGCATAGTAGCATTGCATTAAAAATAGAAGTTGCAGACTTCATTCACGAGTCATGAGTCATTAGTCACTCAAAGATCAATTCATATTCAGAATCTTTCTGACCTTTAAAAAAAAAAAAAGCCTAATGACCAAACACATTGTCAAGTAGGGAAGATTCAAAACTCAGAGAGTATGTTCTCGCAAAAGAAAACTAAGTTTTTGATATCTTTCAACAAAAATAAAAAAGCAATGGCATTCAAAACACTTAGTGTAATTTGTCATGTACTACTACTGGAGTACAATGTAACTATCATAAATGTCATGCAAGATAACGAGGCCAATCAATTCATTCATCTCCACACCATGATATAAGGTGTGTCCATTACAAAGGATATAAATATACATAATGAGCAATCAAAGCATTCGTTACATCCGTTACAAATGATGTCCACTAAATATGTTTATAACAGATCCAACAAAATCAACTCTACTTATTTTCACAACCATTTCATTGAACATATAGTAGTCACAAGAATTCACTGTTAACATAATCCAATTATACTATTTGTGTATCAAGCCAATTAATTTCGTTACATTTTTCGTCATTAATTTCAACATCAAGTTCATTATCAATACTAATTTCCTTTCCAAATAGATTTAAAGAAGCACTTTGTATTTCATTTTTCAAAAGTATGTGTTGAATTTGCAAATTGCTATTTTATTTTTTCTCTCGATTGAAGGATTATCTAACATCATTTTACATATTGGTTAGAAACAACATTTATCAATTGCTTCATCACAACCCGTTCCACTTTTCGTTCTTACTGAAAAGGCTTCATAGATCGCATTTACTTCTGAATTGAATTAGCTTCAGAGATTTTTCATAGTCTTGGACTTAATTCACCATGCTACAAATGTAAAAAATTTGCTATGATATCAAGTGTAAAAACCCTTGTGTTGCAAGTAGATTCTTAAGTAACATAATTATACTTGAGATAGTAGATACCCAAACAAGAATAAAGAACGAGAAAGTTTTATTCATATATATGTTATAAATCCCAAACACATAACACTAGCTATATGTAGGCCTCAAATACAATGAATTTAGTCTCATTTTACCATCATATAAACAATGACTACACATGTGGCACAAAAGTATGAAGCACAAAGAGTCAATATCGCTTCTACTAAACTCAAACCCACAACCTCCCACATGGAGGGAGCAACTTGGTGCCATTAGACTATAAGATCATTGGTTATGTTAAATTTCTTATTCATCAACATCTTTTGAAAATCATCCAATAAAACCTTAAAACATATTTCTCTTATTCGACCATTTCACAATGCCTGCAATAACCTATTTAAAGAGAAGTTTAAATCAACACCCTTTGCGGCCATTAGATAAATTTACAGATATTAGACTCTTTTAACCGTTTCAACTACTAACCAACAAGCATTAAATCCAACATGATCACAAAGTCAAACACAATAATGAATATAAACATTAAAAAAAGAATAAGATAAGATAATACAATCGAAAACTATAATAAAGAAAACCAAAAATAAATCATCAAAAAGAATAATTAAAAAATGGAGATAAGTTGTCAAACACTTTTCCAAATCTCAAGATTTTCTCTAAATCTTAACATTTAAAAGAAATTATGTTATCCCTTCAGGTCAAAAAAAAAAAAAAAAAAAAAAAAAAAATGTTATCCCTTCAGGTGAACATTACTTAAGAAAGTACAATAAAATTCTTTTCAATGGTCATAACTAATTACTAGAAAAAAAAATTAAATTCCAAAGATGGCAAGAAATATATTGAAAGTTAATATAGTTCAATTACATTATATATATAAGTGTATATATATATGTGTGTGTTTAAATTTTAAAACTTTTAGGCTACCCTCATTTCCTTTGCCATATGTGAGTAGAATGGTATTCGTTTAACCTCTTTGTATTTTATGTCATATTTCATCCTTATGTTGAACTCCCTATTTAAATTATTGCAGGGTGTTGCAAGTCTATGTCACATGCTAAGCTTATGTACATTGTGAAAATGAGTTAATACCTCAAATGGTCCTCCGTGTATTGGGGTAGTATTGCCAGATGTGATCGCCCAACTTTAAAATGACTAGTAGACGTCCTACAAGTTTTAAAAAGTTACTACCTGTGGTCATTCGTTAGGTTTTCTGTCAAAGAGACGTTAAGTCAGAGGGCAAAGTTGTCATTCACCATTATTTCTTCCTTAAAGTCTTCGTTGACAAAAATCATAGGTCGCAAATTTTTTCCCCCAAATCAGAGAGCCCGAATGCAGTGGTGAAGGTCGTTGGCAACAACAATGGAGGCTTCGCATGGATCAAGTTCCATGACAAGGAGGCGACATGTTGGAGAATTAATTGACCGAGTATGTATATGTGGAAACAATATGACGTTTTGTACTTCCTGGACAAATTAAAATCCAGTGCGTAGGTATTTGGCCTATTCCACTAAAACGGTGAGTAAAAATGGGATTTTTTGACGTTTTTGATTGGTTTAATTCACAATGTAACTATAACAGGGGAGTAAAAATTGTTCTTTTTTGGCGTCAGCTGGAGTCCTTCGTCTTTACTTCGTTCTGGAATTTGGGTGCTCTTCAATTTCTTTGTTTCACTCTCGTTCGCGATATGGAGTCCTTGGTCTCGTTCGCTGATTAGGGCTATGTGATTTGGGGGAAAACTCAATTTGGGGGGAAAGAGAGGTCAACGTAGAAGGAAGGAAGGAAATAATGGTGAAAGGACAGCTTTACCCTCCAACTTAACGCCCGTTTAACAGACAACTTAATGGAGGACCATGAATGGTAATTTTTTAAAACTAGTAGGATGGACGTTTACTGGTGATTTTAAAGTCGAGAGACCACACCTAGTAACACCCCAATACTCGGAGGACCATTGAAGGTATTAACTCTTGTGAAAATTTGACTACTTAATGTGAACCCTTTACTCCTAAAATTAGCTTTTAAAAGCAAAATAAATTCTGTAGGAGGTTTCCACAATTTGGTGGCTTTGGAGATGGAGAAATGAGGAAATCTTCAACAATGGGAGCAACATATCCACATCTAAAGCAGGGTGGATTGCAAAGCAAGTAGTAGAATTCGCTCGGGCTTTTGAGAACGCTAAGCACCCTAGGGGAAACTCGAGGATGCCTAGACGGGAGATGCTTAAGTGGACTCGTCCGGAAGCAGTATGGACCAAGTAAAATACAGATGGAAGTAGAGATGGCAGAACTGAGAACACTGCTTATGGTGGTCTCAATAGGGATGAGAATGGGAATTGGGTTGTCGGCTTTACTGCCAATATTGAAAATTGTTCTATTGCAGAAGCTGAGGCTTGGTCTATCTTTAAGGGTCTTAAACTAGCATGGAAGAAGGGTTGTAGGAAGGTTGTGGTTGAAAGTGATGCTAAAAATATTATTGATTGCCTGAACCACCATGACAGTGAGGACATATACTTAATGGACCGGCAACTAATATCATCAATGGCGGTAAACGATGGAGTAGGAAGGTGTGACAAGTTAAATTTGTTCATGTCTTCATGGAGCAAAATCGTTCGACGGATTTCTTGGCGAAACAAGCTTTGGCTCAGGGACGGGGTATAGAGATGTTTGATCAACCGATGGGGAGGTGTTCAGAGACGATCTTCTTGGGGTTCCTCGGGTGCGTTGCTTATAGTTTGGATTTTTTTGCTTTATGTTTTAGATACTTTCCAATACAATTATAGTTTACTTGTCGGGCTTCACTTACTGATAGTTGTTTGATCTAAATAACTTCAACAACACGCTAAGGTCATAAAATAAGATAAGAACGAAATAATATGAAATAAAATTAATATATTATAATGTCACACTACTCTATCTCCCCTAGACTTTCAAAACAAATGAGCTAAGGCTATATTCTAAATTTAGTTTAAGGAGAAAAAATAAAACCAAGAGAAAGTAGTTGCACCTTGATTACTGGAAAAAGAATTGGTGTTGTGACATGGTTACACAGAATTGCTTCTCCATCACGCGTGGCGCTTTCATGTTCGAAACCACTCTCTCAGCATACCTGTGAGGCAATCCATCGAACAGGTGGTGTGTTTGAACCGCTTTATTGTAAAGTACGTGTTTTTTTTTTATTACTCGAAAATGTTTGTAGGACTTTTACTGCAATTCTCATTATTCACTTTCGACATTTGAATTAGGGTTAGGGTTTCAGTTTCAATTTCCCTTCCATCGCTCTTTTCTCCCTTAATCTATCGATTCTTCTTCCTGGTTAGCAAATTCCTTTTCCAATTCTTTGTTTTCTTTTTCTTCGCATGCATATGGTTTTCAAGTTCGATTTTTTTTTTTTTTTTTTTTTTCACGAAGGAAAAATTGTTCATGTGGGTTGTTAATTCTTGAATCTAATTGGTTATAGTTTCCTTGAACAAAATATTATCATTTTTTCCAGGACAAATACTTTAGTGTTGTATATATTTCTTTCAAATCTGTGATTTTTATGCTTTTGGTGATGATTGTATTAAGATTGGGAATTCTAATGCATTCCCCCGAAGCTGCTTCAATTTGATGTTAAAATTCTGTCTGTAATTTGATATTTAAGTTGCTGAATTGCAATCAGTTATCGATTATGTGCTGGAGCCTCAAAGATCTTATATCTGCATCTAAGCAACTATGCTGTATTTTTATAATATCAACTGTATGCATCATTCAGAATGCATATTTCATTCACCATGTATTCATTATTGTTCCTTATATATGTATACATTTTTACCATCATATCTAAGTGAGTTGCTTGTAACTTGCATGTTCATTCTTGACTCTATACACATTTGTACTTACTAACTGGGCATGTTCTTGGGAATTATCTTTGCTTTAGTTTACTCTGTTTAATTCCTACTAAATCTGAGGTGAAACTCAAAGAAAGTACAATGCAATAGTAAACTATCTATTTTGATCTGGAGATCCAAGCCAATGTTGTTCTATTAATGTATGTAAGTTTACATATTCTTCCAGAGTGTTTGGATATATGGCTACTGATGAATTACTAATTTACTAGTTGGATGAACATGTTGATTTTTCTTCAACTTCTATCACCTTGTCTTATGTACTGAAAGGTCTTTTATGTTTTCAGCACAGTTAATAATTTTGGACTCTCATTGATTTGGGTAGCTGAAGAAGTATTCTGTCAAAAGCTGTATAGAAGTTCATACCCGTCTGATGATACATACAAATGGAACTGCAGCTCACTTTGGGAAGTGAAGCAGATCACTACCTTAGGAGTTCCCCACGTAAGGACGGGGACTTTACTTTTGGAAAAGTTAATTGTGTAGAACAACAGATAGCATCCTCTCAAGAGCATGCTATACCAGAACAGGCAATGTTCTCGCAAGATCATTCTGTGACCGAGCAGTTAGCATCCTTTGAAGAACATTCTGCACTTCAACAGCCAGGTATGCAAGAAACATATGGGCTCAAGTTAGTTTTCATTTTGGCCCTTATTTGTAGTTGTGCATGATTCACTAGTTATTCCTTTCTTGTGGATATATTTCAACACAGTGAAAAGACAGACACGAAAATGGGCTGCATGGACACGTGAAGAGGAAGAAAGTTTTTTCTCCGCACTGCGACATGTTGGCAAGGCAATTCATTTATCATGTGTAATTGTAATTAATTTTCTTCTTCTAAGATACATCATGACACTGGATATGTTATTTTTCCCCACAGAATTTTGAAAAAATCACTAGTCGTGTTCAAAGTAAGAACAAGGATCAGGTAATACCATACTGCCTATTTAGTGAATTCATACTAGATAATTTAAGTCAATTTTGCATTCATCATAATTTTAATTCTCTTCTGGTTGTGGCCTTTCTGTATTCAACTTTGCAGGTTAGGCACTATTACTATCGTCTTGTTAGGCGCATGAACAAGTTGTTAGGCCCAGAACTTTGCCTTAATGCCAAAAATTCAAGAGACACCAATGCTGCAATGCTGCGATGGTAACCATTTTTTTTATTTAATAAATTATCCATTTTATGTTTCTACCTTGTGGTTTAGTATTGCAGGGTTAATGACAGAAATAGGCAAAAAATAAAGAACTTTGACAAAAATAGGAAGCTTTTGAAAGTTGGACAAAAATAGGCAAAATTCATTTGCCAAATGCGTTTCTTGTCAGATCCGCGTATACACTACGAGAGACACGCAAGTCCCACTTGCGGGTCTCCTTGACCGGTGAACTGCAGCCGGTCAGGAGAGAAGCAAGTGAGACTTGCGTCTCTCCCTGCCTTTTGAAAAAAAAAAAAAGGGAAGAACAAGTAGGGATCCTCCACCCTCACGACGGAGAGACACAGCAAGAGCACCACTGCCGCCGTTGCGCAAGCTCTCCCCATGGCTGCCCCGGAGTTTTCTGGCTTTTGGCGTCTTTTATTGAATGAAGAAGGGGGGAGGGTTTCTTCTTCTTATTCTAAGGGCTCTTAATAGACCTTGCCTTCTCCACCATGGCTACGCAGACCTTTTATAGCTTGTATATTCTACCTTTTTCCGCCATTTTCGTAGCTCTGGTTTTCTCCCATTCCTTTATTCAAGCTCTGTCCTATCTCTCTTCTTCTTCTTCTGGTATAAGTGTTTGTTTTTTGTTTTTGTTTTTGTTTTTGTTTTTTTGTTTTTTTGTTTTTTTAAATTTTCAAAAGGCAGGGAGAGACGCTAGTGGGACTTGCGTCTCTCCATGCTGTACTGAGAGACACAAGTCTCACTTGCGTGTCTCTCGTAGTGTATACGCGGGTCTGACAAGAAACACATTTGGTAAATGAGTTTTGCCTATTTTTGTCCAACTTTCAAAAGCTTCCTATTTTTGTCAAAATTCTTTATTTTTTCCTATTTCTGCCATTAACTCTAGTATAGCATCTCCCTTATGTTGTTAAGGCTATAATTTTCATTGTTTCAATGATTTACAAAGGCTTTAATGCATTACCACTAACCTTACAATGTAAAAGCAATTATGAAATGATATAAATTATAGGTGAGTGGCTTATTAGGAAGAGAGTTTTTATGGCATTCTGTGAAACTTACACCTGCTTGTTGCAATGAACTCTGAGGAGCTGAATTAGTGGGACTCTTAGGGGATGAATTTCACCATCTTTTGTTAGTGATATATTTTTTTTAATATCTAATAGCTACTGTTATTATTATTATTGTTATTGTTATTGTTATTATTGTTATTATTATTATTATAACATTTGTAAATCTTGTGGTAATCACATGCTTAATTTTTTTTTTTCTTTTAATAATTTCTAGGTGGTCTTTACTGGAAAAATATAGCTGTAAAGCTTCAAAGCTTCACTTGAAGCCTCGGAGATTCAAAATATTCATCGAGACCTTGGTTAGTCACAAATTCCTGGTGTTTACAATGTTTAAATCATGGTTTACACTGACAGTCATATAATTACTTGGTTTTGTAATAAAGGAGAATCAACTCTTGAAAGACCGAAAGAAGAATGTAAGGAGGTGTTTTTCTCAAGGGGAAAATACTTCAACTGCCCCTATTTCTGTCTCAAATCAAGGCAGGGGGGCCTCTGGTCATGATGGTCGGTCAGTTAAAGTGGTTCTTCTTGACAATCAAGACATACACAAATTTGGATCTGGAAAAGGATCATCACTAAAACGCCATATAAATATAGGTGCCAATAGCACCTCCTGTAAAGCAGACTCTTCTCTTCTTAAAACAGCTAGACATCGAAGAAAGATAGGTGAGTTAAAGTCTTATAATTCATTATGCTAATTTGTTAGTTATCTGTTGTTTACATCCATTTCCTACTCCTATTGGTGGTTTTTCATGGGGACACAACTTTGTTTTAGGAACTAGCATAGAAAACTGGAGCATTAAATCAAATATTTTGTTGGGTGACAACATTGCATTGCATTAAAAACTGAAATAGGTGAAGCAACACTTCCCTGGGGGAGCTTAGTAGAACAAGCAAAACTTGAACTCCCTGGGTCTTACTCTTGATGTTCTTTGTTGCTTTTGTTTTTATCTTCCTATGGTTGATGTGTGCATCATGTTCTTTCATGTTATGTTACAATTTCCAACAAGCTGTTAATGTGATTTGCATTTTGCAGCAGTATAGTATGACAAAGCATGTAAATAAATTTTACATGTGTAAAACCACTTGAACATAACAGCATGCAAATTGAAGCCTGAAGTCTTGAGAGACTGACCTGTGCTTGTTACATTTGCATTCGTATCTTTTCCTGCAAGTTCTCATCATTCAAATTAAAGCCTGAAGTGTGAAGACACTGATGGCTGACCTATGGTTGTTGCATTTGCATGCCTGGATATTTTTCATATTATTTTGGTCTTTCCCAGTTTTCCATTGAAGGTCCAAAAGTAGATACCTCTTCCTGATTGGGTGTTGCTAATACTATGCTGAGGCAGGTGCCACAGCTGCATATAAAAGGTGGGAAAAGGCTGCCATTGCTGGGGTTTCATTGGTGGCTGATGCTGCTGAACATTTGGAGCGGACAACCACTGATAAAGAGGATGGGCATTTCCAGGATTCAAATGGTGAGCTGATGGTTATGTTTTTCAAAAAATTCAAGTGTTGCCATTATGATTTAGTGGTAACTTATATTGTTTTTTGCCAAATTGTCTCCAAATTGTTCATCAGTGCGAAATGTTTTTGAGCATAGTGGAAAAGATCCACATGTTTTCCCAGACTTGTTGCACAATTCGTTCAATGAGACCAATTTACAGAATTCTGGGAAACTCAAACTCCAATTATTTCCTGTTGATGATGGTACTAGAAGAGCTTTGGAACTGGTATGTCAACATAAAATTAGTTTGGTGGTTAGCTTGTTTAAACAGCTCATTAACTTCTGATTTGATATTTTTCAACCCTTTCCAAAGGATAATCATAATCCATATCTGGAGCTCACTCTTAGTACACGAAAGAAGATGTCATCAGTGCTGGAGCATCTCAATCGTAAATGGGGGAATTCAAGCATGGCATGTGGAGATTTAATGCTTTTCCCTTACCATTTACATAAGGAAAACTTGGTGCATTTTCAGAAATGGACCAAGGATACTACTCTCACTGCTGCAGATGTATATGCACTAACTGGAAGCCCTCCAGTTTTCCGGCTTAGGTAACATTTGGTTATTATTTCATTTTCAATAAAAGATAAGGCTACTAGATAATGAAGATCGTGACTGATTATTTTCTTTCTTCCTTTTCAAGGTATGGTTGGTTTTCAAATGCAGAAGTAGCATTTCGGGCACCAGTATCGTCTGCAATACCAAGTAGACATGATGCAAACATGAATATTATGCCAGAAAGCAGTGTGGGAGTATTACAAGCTCCTTCAACTGATCCCCCTAAAGAGGCAAATGGCTGTGTTAGTATGAACACTGTGAATGCTTCAAGGAGTTCTGATCATACTGAAGCTGTACTTTGGGAAAATCCTGAAACCGTAGTCACTGAGGCAGAAGTGGTACTCTTTTTTCTCTCTTTTTTCCTACTTGCTATTAGAAAATAAAAAGGTTCTTTATTCATCATATGCTTGAGTTCAAAATGAAAATTCTAATCATAATATACCAAGTTGAATTAAATGGTCTTTCAAAAAAAAAAAAGTTGAATTAAATGGTATTACAACATACTACTCATACTAGTAAATGTCTTTCTTCACCTTATGCCATTGCCATTCACTCCCATATACATATTTGCTTTTACTCAGGATGACTTGCAGTTTAACAAGGCTGGAACCTCATGTGTTGGGGAATGGGCTGACAGCCTTACAAACATAAGTGTTGGAGATCTACTCTCTGAAGCACCTGATATGGAGGATGCCAACTGCATTACTTCCAGTATACATAGCAGCTCTAACTATATTCATCAGATTCCTTTCAGCTGTGATTCCTTTGATGCTGCAATTGCTGCTCATATAAAGAAACATCAAAACGTAACTGACTCTCAAGCAGCTCTTCCATCTCAATTATCATCAATTTGGGGTGCTGAAGATACATGCGATGCATTTGCATTTCAGAGACATTCTCTTAGTGAAAAAGTGCAGAATGCTTCCAAACATACTTCTTTAGAGACCTGTAAACAGATAACTTTGGCAAATACTACTGCATTGGGCGCATCAGTTGAGGTCTATTTCAATATAATGCTTCCAGCTTCGTTGCATGGATGGTAGAATTATGGCCCATTTCACGGGATCTTCCTATGCCTTATTTTCTCTCTTTTTTTGCAGGATCTGCCTGGTGCTAGGAATCCAGTTGACGGCGATGCTGCTACTGCAGACCTTGAAAGTGTACATTACTCTCCTACTTCAGATGTTGTGAAGGATTTTAATGGACTGTCTGATGTATATTGGGTAACATCTTTTTCTTAAACATCCTTAACTGTTTATATTTCTATTTAGTATAACTTTGAAGAATATCCATGTCAAACAGAAGAGTAAAAAAAATTTGGACAAAGGATTCTCTTGAAACCTTGCCTCATCTTTGGTATTCAATCAGAAAAACAGAACCGTTTACATGTTATAAATTGCTTCTCGGGCATCTGATGTTGCATCACTTCTTTTTGCAGCCTGACTCTTTAGGACCATTAGATTTGGATATACCTTCCAGTAGATACCATAGCGAACTGATTTTAAGCGATAGTCTCGGTGGCCTGACCCAGCTCATAGCCAGCAGTCTGGACGCATTCCAAAATTGCTCATTTTTCGGAGCAGACAAGAAAGAGCCAGTCTCAACCACCGAAGCTCAAGAACCATTGTAAGTTTTCAGATTACAGAAATTGCACAGAAGTTTGACGTCTCAAGACCCATTCCATAGCAGGTGGAGATGATCTTTGTTGCTCAAGGATGATGATGAACCCCACTTAGTCCCTTTTATGGCTGAGTAATCAGGTACCTTATGCCATTTCAACTTTCAAGCCGTGACATGCAACAAAACACGCGGCTTTTGATCCATCGGCCTCTTGCTGTACAAAGTTCCTGTCGTGTATACTGTGACTATTGTGCACACCTTAATAGAAATAACTTTGTAGTTTGTTTTCTCCAAATGGATGTATGAGGTGGACACTCAGGAAAACTTTGTGAGGAGTGGGACTAGAGGAAAAATTTATGCTTTAACAATGAGATAAATGTACATAGGTAAAATGTGTGGTTGATGGAACTGAAGTTAACACTGAATTGACCTCTAATTTTATTTTATTTTATTTTAAATGTACTGATGTAGGGTGAATATTATAGTAGTGTAATAAGGACATGTCATTTCATATTTTTGTTTCGGTTAGATAGGCTCTTGAATTATTTGGGAAAATGTAACTTTTATTACAAAAAGCTTTTGTTAACTTTTTTTTTTTTTTATACTTTTATTACAAAAAGCTTTTGTTAACTTTTTATTTTATTTTATTAACATTAACAAGAAACAATATCAGAAACTAAAAAATGCAAGATTTATGTAGTGTTCTTTTATTAATTGTGATTATAATAATTTACTTAGAGTTATAATGTCTTTATAGACATCTACTCCTGTATCATGGGACCAATGTAATCTCTTATATATTTATTATTATAGGCATCTACCCTTGTACCATGAGGTTAAGTGGCTATCCATTTTGCTCCACTCTTATGTTTTATATGAGATAAACTCTTATTCTTTATATGAAAAAAATTTAACAAATCTCTGCGATGATGAATATACCATTAAGAATAAAAGATTTATCTCACACATATGCATGGATCGGGACAACCATGCTCATTTAGCATTCGGAATTTGTAACTACCTTTGTCAACATGTTTGCTGCATTCTCACTTGTATGAATTTTTAGTTACACTATGACTATCACAATTAATTGAACTCCACTTTGCTCAATACTCAATTTCTTAATCCAACTTGAAAGCCACAACGCCTCTTTAGTTGCCCAGTCACAACCATGTATTCTGTCGCAATTGTAGACAAAACTACAATAGGATGAATTGATGACCTCCAACAAATATGACTACCACCAAGAGTAAAGATATACCCCGTTGTAGAACGTTTGTTATCCATATACTAAAATAATCAGAATTCACATATCCCAAATACAAGCTCACTTTATTGACACTCAAATACAATACCATGATCCATAGAGTCCCTTAAGTACTAAATAATTCACTTAACTGCTTCTCAAGTTTAGACATCTACTTACCAGGTGTTAGTGATAAGGAATTGATATATCTATATATAAAACGTGTCTAAGACACCTTTCTAGGTAAGCTAACTAGTATATAGTATTCTTTCAAAGAAATACCCGATCTGCAGGTCAATGTTATACTTTATTTTTCAAAGCCTTTCCTTTCAAACTCTGTCTTTAGATATGAACTAATATCATCAAGACCAACTAAGATAATAAATAACGCCACTATCGAACTCTTAAATGAACACACAATGACACATTCATATTTATATATTCTTTCTTTAGGAGGAAATCACTTAGTTAAGTGCGTTGACTATTCCAAATCATATAAAATCTTTGTAATATGTGTTGCAATTTTCATTTTCTCTCATTTTCATAAATTCATGGTAGTCTAAATCAACCATATTATTATCATTTGTCAAAGATATTTAGATATGGTCATTCCACATGCATCCCTAATATATTATGATTATTTAGTGTATCTATAAATTTATTGAGGTTTTTTTTTTTTTTTTTTTTTTTTTTTAACCATTTAGGCGAATATTTTTTTCCAAAATTTTTTTTTTTAAAAAAAACTCTTTAATAGATATCAAAAGTGATGAAGCTTATTTACTAGATTTAGTTGTCTGCAGATTCTTATCTTTTACATTGATAGATATTTCACACTTCTAGCGTCAAGGAGCACCCTATATATATTTAGCCCACGTTGGGAATGGTATGTGAGACCCAATCACTTTTTTTTTAGTAACCTACTCACTATTTTATCCCATTAGTAAATATGTCACGCAAGTTATTTGCTAAAAGTTTTATAGTGATGGGTCAAGTCCAGCAATTGATAGTTAAGTAGATTGTTAGGTGGGACAATTTATATCGTGCATCACGGTGCACATAGCAATGTGCGTTCAAGCACAAAACGCCGCCATTTTAATTGCTGTTGACGGGGATTGACGTAACGGACGCCACTCCGTCTGTTCAAACGGACCAAACCCCATTATGTGTATTCAGTTAAAAGTTTCTGTGTATTGTGTTATGAGTTTATGTGTATTATGTTAAGAGTTTATGTGTATTTAGTTAATAGTTTATGTGTATTATGTTAAAAGTTTATGTGTATTCTGTTAAGAGTTTATGTGTATTATGTTATGAGTTTATGTGTATTGTGTATTATGTATTACGGAGTATGTAAGATTATGTGTATTCTGTTATGAGTTTATGTTTATTCTGTTATGAGTTTATGTGCATTCGAAACATAGATTTTTTTTTTTGGACAATGTACCAAAACGACGTCATTTTGGGTAGGGCGGGGCGCACAATGCATTGTGCGCCCTGGTGCACGATATAACGACCGGTTAGGTGGAGGCCGGTGAATGGCCAAGTCCAACACCATACTCTCTTAAATGTGGTGGCAAGTATAGGATTAGCTCAGATTGGACAGATGGAAATCAATGAAGAGGAGAAAAAACACGGGAGGAATTTTGTAGTTTTGTCAACCATGTATGTTTCGATGGTGCATTAAGTTCCGGTGTATGGCGCATTATGTGATGCTTTTTGGTGCACCACCAAGTGGATGAAAATCAATCAAAAAATACGGTAACAATTATGTAATTTTGTGCATCATGTATATTTCGGTTAGGCACTAGGTGCTGATGTGTGGTGCATTTATGAGTGCTATGTGGTGCACAAGTGCACAACTAAACACGGAAAAACGTTGTGGGTTCAAGAGACCCGTTGAGTATTACCGTTGGACTAACTAGTATATTGAATCCATCGACATGTTTGATACACCCATTGAATGGTGTAATACTAAGTGCACAGTGCACTATAGATCAAGTGCACCACGTATCATTCAAAAGTGCACCACAGAGCACTTAAAAGTACATCACACACTAGCATGTAGTGTGTAACACCCCATTTTTCTTAAACTTACTTAAGCAACTAAACCTTTAAAGATCAACTAAATAGCGAAAATAAACTTAATAAATTAACATAAGGGAGCGTCACCGCCACAACCACCCTTCACGATGATTACACAGGCTAGGGTAAAACTAACAAAACAAGTATACTAATCCGAGAATCTAAGGGATAAAACCCCGATGTTCAACATCATCAAAACAAAGGTTTACTACAAGTCATCAAACGAGTTTAGACTACAACATTAATCTAACTAGTCTAACTCGGGACTCTCTCTCGTACCTACGAGCTCGAACCACCTGGAAGGGGTTAACAAATAAACAAGTAACAAGCAAACCCGTTAGCACGGAGCTAAGTATAACGCCACTCAACCCTGTAAAATAAATACAGTATATAACTTGGAAAACTAGGTTCCACATTCTTAAGTCAAACAAGATTAACACTCAAACATGCTTTGGCGTAACATCTAGATGCTTGCAACTTAGAACTCAAAAGACATACTTAAACATGTATAAAACCTCACATGCTCATCTTACGATTAATCTAAAGCTTCTCACAACAATCAAACAATCATGTTTATGCTATCAAATACTCATCATGCATTCTCTCACAAACACATATAAGCAAACTCGTACTACTACTCATGTAATCTCGTGCAAGATATGTAAGTCAACAACCTCATGCTTTTACTTATGCAAACTAGTACAAGATATATAAGTAATCATCTCATGCTTCTATTTATGCAATCTAGTGCAAAATAGATAAATAAACCATTTCATGCTTCTTTTTATGCAATCTAGTGCAAGATAGATAAATAAATATAGATATACTATCACTCTCTAAAAAGAATACTTTTCTGTGGAGGTTTCTGATGTCATAAATGACTTGCTTTGCTTCTCTTTTCTTTGAGTCTCAATGACTCACTTTCTTTCTTTCTCTTGAGTCACTCTTGACTCACTTTCTTTCTCTTGAGTCTCTTTTGACTCACTTTCTTCCTCACTTCTCGTGGGCGAGGCCAGGCTTCACTCTAGTGTGAAATAACCCATTGGAAGCGGCGTATAGCCGGCTAATGTCTCATCCCGCCCACAGAACTAATCTTGTGGTCCTCTCACTCAACTCTGTGGAATCAGGTATCGAACTATCAGTGTGCACACTCGCTAACCAGGATTCCAAGCCTGACGGGCAGTTTCTAACCTTACTGTGTAACGTGGGAATACGCCGCGTTACTTACTCTCGGATCGCAATGTCCGTTTCTTCTTCTTTTACTCCGAAAGGCCATAGTCCAAACGGGCCCTCCAAAAATACTGTTTTCCTCACCATAGATATATATAGATAGATATACCACTCATGCATCTCAAGATATGCAAATACTCTTCTCATGCAATCAATGCACATAACTTCTCAGCTAAATCTCAATATGATAAGGTAACGGATCTCTACATGAATATGAGATTTTAGAAAATATACTTATGCTCACATTGGCCTCTTATGCATATTTTTAAAACATGACATGCTTCAAATAACATTTACTTTAAAAATCATGCTACTAGCTTCTACTCACTGTAAACTCAAAGATTTCACAAATCATGCTTGTATCATACAACTCAACAATTCTTCTCATCAAACACTTAGCAAGTATATACATGCTATTGGAAAATAATAACTTGACAGTGAACTACTTCATTTCATAAAATACACTTAGGCATGCTTTGATAGCTAGAAACACTTAATTAAACTCATGCTTCTCTATTTTTTTTTTTTTTGTGTAAACCACGAGGTGGTCCGGGTCTTTCTCTGTCCATTTAACGGTCCAGGTCCACCCGACTAATCCTCGATCGCTCCGGGAGGCATAGTAACCAATAAGACATGCTTAGCAGATCAAAATAAAATACAAGCTTCATACTCAAAAACACAATTACAGTAAACTTCTCAAAACAACCTCTGTGACAAATATGCTTGCCAAACTTAGCATAAAATGCTCAAATCTTCTCCAAACTCAACGAAATCAAAGCCAAAACATGCGTCGAGGCGGCCCCGAAGTAGAGAGCCGCAAGGGCCCTTGATACTCCGTCTGAAACGACACGTAGCTAAGCCACAAGGGCCCGACCACTGCATAGAGAGCTGCTAACGGGCCTAGGGGTGGGGCTCCACTAAGCCCGCCCCTCAAGCCGCCTCCTCAACGGTCCTAGGCAACGACCCTACCCTAGAGCCGATAGCCAACGGCCTTAGCCAACGGTCCCCTTGTTGGGCCGTTGGCTGGGACCGGTTGGCTATCTGGTGCACACTGGTTCTGCATCAGATGCCCCAAAAACAACTACAAAGACAATTTCAGGCAAAACCAACTCCTCCAAAACATCAACACAACATAGATCATCTAATAGCTCAAATAAAACATGTGTTTAGCATTTCTACTCATTTCTAACACAAAACAAGACTTCACAGAGTCTAGAAAATAGCTTTGGGAGTCCATGGGTTATACCTTTGTAGACCTCTTTTTCTTGAGTGGATCTCAGCTTCCTCTCCCCCGAGAAACTCCACTTTCTTCACCCCCTAACACCCAAGCATTCACAATACTAGGCCTAAGAACTCCAAAGATGGAAAAGCTAAGGAAAGATCAGAATAGGAATAAGAGGAGGAAAGCTTACTGTGTTTGTGTTCTATAGCAGATGCAAAGGAGAGGCAAGGTTGGAGATCAGGGAATTAAGGATGAAAGAGGTGAGTTTTATAGGGTACAAAACCCTAGGAGATCTTCTTATGATTGGTTGATGAAAGGGGTAATATGATTGGCTTTCAAGGAATGCATCAGACAAAATCTTGGTGGCTTGTGGTCCACCATGCTTCATGAACCAAGGGCTAGAATTGTTATTTAAAATACTTTGGGATTGAAAATGGAATTTTCTCAAAAAGTTTCTAGATGAACACTTGTTTAAGGCTTCTCAGAATTCTCCCGGTTTCACTCAGATAAATTTCTCAGTTCACAACGTGGCACGCAATTACCCGAAAAATCAAGATATTGGAATTAAATTCATTCTTGGTGTCGAATTGAATTTAAAATGGCTCAAAATAATTTATTCAACACCGTTTCTTTTGTAAAAAATTTTATGGAGTGAAAATTGGCTGTTTTGAATTTTCTTAAAACAGAATTTACAAAATAAATTTTTGGATTGTCACATAGTGCATCGCTGAAATATACATGATATAAGAAATTACGAAATTGCCATTGCATATTTTCTCTTCTTCATTGATTCCATTCGTTTGATCTTATCTCATCCTACAGTTTTGAATTGTCCGCATGACCGCACAGGAGAACAGCGCGACACCAGAGCATGGACCTCTGTGTGTGTGAAGGTAAAATTACATAGATCTTATATAAAGTAATTATTATATGATGTAACTCGATATATTTACGTGTAAGCCTTCAAAAATGAATCAAACATTGGCTAATTACATGATTGTTTATATACATTGATGATTATAAGTGTTCAATAATCTGTATATAATTTTTTTTTTACAATATCGACAATTTTAATTAGTTTTACAACAATGATACATAATAATTCAGTTAAATAATGTAAATCTATGTTATGATAATTGACAAATTAACATAAATTCGGTTTAATTATTATTTTTATAATATAAAATCATAAAATTACCAAATATTTAGAGAATATAAGTAATAATTGCAAATTTGCAGTGTTCATTTAAAAAAAAAAAGTAATAGACATGCATCTAGATGGAAATATATGCATTTGTCTAAAATAAGATTTCACCGTAAAAGTTATGAAAATGATCAAAAGTATCCAAAATATGATATAGTCTAGGGTGTTAAATAACAAAAACGATATTATGATGCTAAATTTGGAATTGTCATAAAAGACAATGGACCTCTAGTAGAATTAACTCTAGAAATGACATTATGCAGTGAAATAAACACTCCTTTAAGAAATTAATAATCCTCAAGCTAGCTAGGCACGTAGTATCCACACCCTAACATGATAAGATAGTGAACAGATAAATCACGATAATTTAGCAATTCAATAGGTGAAAAGATTGCGCACCTAGGAGGAACACACTACATTAGGTGAAATTTTCACATTTATCAAAACTCAATAATCATTATTTCTCTCGATCATGCCAACATGCAAGCATGGCAATGCAACGCCAAGAAATGTAGAATTTGGCCCATTGCTTCTTCGCCACCTGACTGCACTTCTCACCCAACGATCGCTGCCGCCGGCGACTTCCTTGCCTCAGTTTCCCGCTGCAATCACTACTGTCTCCGCTAACTGCCATGAAAAAAGATACGTACTCCTAAGCCTAGTTGACTAGCTGTTTATATATCAATTCACTGGCCGGCAAAATGGGAAAAATACTCCTCCGTAATATTATTGGCAGAGGTCGCAGGTTTATATATAATGGTATGTACTATGGTAGGGAAGACTAATTATTATATTTGAGGTTGTTTTCACATTTGGTCGGAGACAATCTCAGCATAGATGCATGCATCTACGGACCCATTTCTTTCTTTCCATCTGTTCCTTACCACTGTAAATGGAAATTAAAGGGTAACATTCTCAATATCAACTTTTATAACAAGTCAGATGATATATATATGATGTTGGTACTTTTGTTTTGCAGTGTAAATCTTCAACTTAAAAACTATATTAAAAACACTATTAAATATAAAAGTAAATTTAAAAATTGTAAAAAAATAAGTAAAAAGAAAGAGTTATTTCAACCAATAAATAAGGAATATAAGATATATAGGAGTATCATTTTAGTTATTATATATATTGTGACCTAGAATTAGGGTTTAAAACTCAATTTTTCAAGTTTTTTAATTGTCTCCTAATGGAATATAATGAATTGGGCCTGGGTCCACGAGCATAGGGGGGGGGGGGGGGCAGGCCCAAGAAAGTTGGTGGGCGAGCCCATGGGCGTAGGCGAGGAGCGAACATGGTCGCATACATGCATGCGAGGGTGGCGGGGCGAATGTGGTTGCATGCACATGGCGGTGGCGGCGGTTTGAGCGCTATGCGGCCACGTGCATGCGCATGCATGCGGGATGGCAGCAGCATGCGTGCGTGGAAACGCGGAGGGGGCCAGCTGCGCCCCTACTCGTGCGCCCAGGCGTGTAGGGGGTTGCCTCCATTCACGAGGCGAACGTGGCCGAGGTGGCGTCGGGTGCGTGGACAGGAATGCGTGTACGGCGCGGAGTATGTGCAAGGGGGGCGTGGAACGCGCGGTAGAGGGCGGCACCCGTGTGGCCCGAGAGAAGGGTGTCGTTGCCGTCCACGTGGTTGGCTTGGAGGGATCCTTATCCAGTATAAAAGGAGGGGGGTCGTAATCCAAAGGGGACAAGGTGTGAGGAGTAGCGGGGGTGGTAATTTATAAGAATCAGTGAGTGAGAGGCAAGCGGACGCAAGATCGATCCTGGATAACGACAATCATTGATCGTCAATCGGGGCTTACCGTTGGGCCTGATAGTGGGCCGGGGAATCTGGGCCTGGTGTTCTTAGCATAGTATAGTCATCACAATCTTCTTTTATCCATTATGTTCTATTTATGGTGGACCCGTTTTCATTAAAACCATCATCTCCATTCTACCTTTTTCACTAATTTTGGAGAATTTAAAATCATAATTCCTCAAATAGAGAAGTGGAAACACATAGGTGATGAATAGTTCTCTGAAGTTAGTGGTTTAAATCCTAAACATAGTCTTTTTTTTTTTTTTTTTTAAGTACTAGAGTCAAAATTTATAAAATTTATAAAATAAAATAAAAAAAATTAAAGAAGCGAATTAGAAAAATGAAGATGAAATTTTAAAAATTGATAAAATGAAAATTTGAAAAATGAAAAGCGGATAGAATTTTACTGTGATAGATCATAGATTCATAGATGGGTAAAACACCTTTGGGCATGGGAGCATCTTCACGTGCGTTGTCAGTAAGACCGTCAGAGGTTCATTCCCACCCTTTGGACTCAAAATCTTTCGAACTTAACATACTAATCACGTGCTTGTTTATTTTTGAGTCCTTCTAACTCATGTTATAATGTAGTATTTGTTCATAACTATTTTTTCAATTTATTAAAATATAAAAAGTTATATCGCACCCACTAAGAGGCGAACTCATAATCTCCATATAAGAGAGTCACTTCGTAATACTAAATCACAAGGTCATTGATTACATACTTATTTATAAATCATAAATATCAAAAAGAGTATCATACTTGTTTAGAGGAAAAAGAATGAAATAGGATATTAAATTGTATTAAAAAATTGTAATTGAATTATTAATTTTTTTTAAAAAAATACAAGTCATGAAATCCTATCCTATCCTATCCTATCCTATATATAATAAAGTCATATGGTCTTGTGCAACATTTAATTTTCACAAGACCATAATAATATTGTTATTGTGAAAATTAAATGTTGATAATCAACATTTAATTTTCACAAAACCATAATAATATTGTTAATTATAATAACAATAACAATAATAATAATAATAATAATAATAATAATAATAATAATTGGAATAATAATAATAATGATAATAATTTCCACGGACAGTTTCTAATATATATATATATATATATATATATATATATATATATATATACTTATTTATTTATTTATTTATTATATTTATTTATATTTCAATTTCTACTGGCAAATTATTGTGAGGAACGATGGTCCACATAATTGTATGGATCATGAATATCAAATACATTTTTAATATATTAAAAATACATTATTTTTATATTGAAAGTACCTTACATACATATATAATGTACCCTTAGTATATTTAAAATATACTTTTTATTGCATGCAACCCCAAAGTTCATAAGTTTGAAATTAATATATGGCATAACTAGGCGGCCTAATATTTAAGATTGTTGATGTGCACATTGAGGACTACGGAGACAAAGATGCGTTATTCGTGGATTCATCGGATACTATCCAACAACACTCTCCAACTTAATTGACGTGAAGTGACTTAGTAACATTAAGATTATATTCTCGAATTATTAGTTCTCACTTTTATTGATTACACACTTAATTCGATAGTATTTGGAAGAAAAAATCAATGTTCGAACTAAGATTATGATTTTGATCTTTAAAGTTCAATTGTATGTTGCTACATCTAGAGTTAGAAATCTCAAAGGTCTAAAAATTTTGATCCGTGGTGACTTTAAAATTGTAATTCAATTACTATTGTAGTTTACTAAGTTCTTAAGAATTTGTAATATTAAATACTATGTACTAAATTTTTAATATAGTTTAAGATTTGTAGTAATCACCCACCTTAAATATTATTTTAATTGTAAATATATTTATGTTCATAATTTTATCATAGGAATTCACACATAATAATTATTAAAGAACAAAAATTTTATATATAAATAAACTTCATATAGGGTATATTTTTATAACATATTTTCCGTGCATCGCACGGGACAATTACTAGTAAATTTAAATTGTATAATTATATCAAAATGACCCGTAATCTCAAATTCAATATGTAATTAGATGATTTACCATGCAATGTGAATTTTTGATCTGTTTTAACTTGGGTGCTCAAATGACAAAATTTTTAATTTAATTGCACTAATTAGGTATATTTTTTCATTTGATAAGTTTTTTTTTTTTGTTTTTTGAAAACCAAAACGAGCAATCAATTAATTATTAATCAAATGTTGAATATATGAAGAGTAATTAGGGAACCAAAAATTAGGATCAGACTGAAAATTAGTAGCTCGAATTAACGCATGAACATGCTTATTCGCTGATCTAGGGACAAAACTAAACAACATAGCATCAAAATGTCATTTTTCATTTTATAAGTTTTTTTTTTTTTTTTTTTTTTTGAAAAACAAAAACAGAAATTTCATTAATAACTCAAAATACCGGCAATACATGTAGGTGGGATACCAGCCCACGAACCTAAGACAGACATAGAATCGGTTGGCCGGGCCAACTTGTGAGCCACCTGATTCGCTAATCTCTTGACATGGCGAACCCTAACGTTCCCTATGTCACTCGCAATTGATAGACATTGTGTTACAATCGACCCTACGTACGAATAATCTACTACACGGGAATTAAAAGCATTGCAGAAATTTAAACAATCGGATTCGACAATAATATGATTTTGGTGTAGACCTTTAAGCTACATTAGCGCTTCGTTGGCTGCTAGAACCTCAGCCATAAACGGGTCCTTGTTGCACAGGAGTTTGCCACAAGTGGCTGCCACGAACCGACCCTCATGGTCACGAACCACAGCGCCAAAGCCAGCAGAGGAAGTAAACATGGTTGCATCCACATTGCACTTAAGCGTGTTATATGGTGGTGGTTCCCAACGATCCGGATCGCTGCTCTCTCGTCTCGGTCTATCGCACTTCCCGTAACTCTCTTTCCAAATAGCCCTCAGCCTGTCTAGTTGATCACGCAAGCCCTCGGCCGAAGGTGTGATCTGCCTCCAAACACTATCATCTCTAGCCATCCAGAGAGTCCAGAAAATCGCTGCCATTACCACAGCTTGCTCAACATTTGCCGAGCCCATATGGGCCTCCATGAACTGCTGAAGACTTCGGCCTTGAAAGACATCATCTTCCCTCCAAAGATCTCTGGCGTAGGAACACCCGCAAAAAAGATGTTCGGTTGTTTCTGATGGTGAATTGCATAACGGGCAGCCACCCCCTATCCACACCTTCTTAACCTGCAGGTTCTCCTTTACTGGAAAGATACCACGAACGCACCGCCACAGGAAGTTCCTGACTTTCGGCGGTACTGGTAGAGACTATATCTTGTTCCATGAGTGAAAATGATTGCCTACATCCGTGTCGTTGTTTGCCTCTGTCATCAAACGATAACACCATGTTTCACTGAATAAAGGCCCCGCAAATCACCCTGCCACCTCCATGTGTCCTTAAAATGAACGTTCACCGGCGTCGCTAGTATCCTCTGTATGTCTGCTTCATGAAATATATCCCTTACGATCTCTTCATCCCAATGGCCTTGATCGTCAAGGAGTCCGTGTACCATGGCCTCCTTCAAATTATCGTTACATGGAGTGATTAGATTTGGGTTAGAAGGATCAGCCAACCAACCCCAGCCCCAGATACGGGTGTTTCTACCATCACCGAGTCGACGGGCTACTCCCAGTTTCAGCACCTCCTGTCCCACCAAAATACAACGCCATATGTAACTGGGATTATTCCCTGCCGATGCTTCCATAAAGTCACAAGTGGGAAAATATTTCGCCTTTAGCATTCTGCTGACCAATGACTCTGGATGAATCATGAGCCGCCACCCTTGTTTGGCAAGCAGAGCCACGTTAAACTGATGCAACTTACGGAAACCCAGACCGCCCTTGGACTTTGGATTGCATAACCGGTTCCAGCTCAACCAATGGATCCCCTTGGCTCCTGCGCCACCTCCTCCCCACCAGTAACGATTGAATAACTTTTCAATGGTCGAACACACACGTACCGGTAATAAAAACGTAGACATCGTAAAAATCGGCAAAGCTTGCGCAATGCTTTTAAGAAGCACCTCTTTACCTGCTTTAGAAATGAATTTGTGTTGCCACGAGCCTATACGCTCCCAGACCTTCTCCTCAACATAGCAAAACGTTGCAGTTTTGTTTTGCCCTAGCACCGACGGTAAGCCCATATATTTCTCGGGATTACTTGCCTCGCATACCCCTATGCAATCGGACACCACCGTACGCTGATCAGGAGTGGTATTCAAACTAAACACCGCACTAGACTTATCATAGTTGATTAATTGTCCTGATACTGCACTATATAAGTCCAAACACCCTTTTATTGTCATAGCCTCCTGTTGGTTCACCTGAAGAATAAAAGACTGTCGTCAGCGAAAAACAAGTGTGACACAGTCGGAGCACCCCGGGCTACCCTTACATCGTGAATAGTCCCACTAGCTTCTGCTTTCTGTAATAAGAGTGACAGGGCCTCGGCGCAAATGATAAACAGATAAGGAGACAAAGGGTCGCATTGTCTTATGCCACGGGTAGGGCCAACAGTACCAACCACCTCCCCATTGACCAGGATGGAATAGCTCACCGACGAGACGCACAACATGAGCAAGTCCACCCACTCTTGATTAAAACCCAAAGCCCCCAACATACCTTCTAGAAAACCCCATTCCATGCGGTCGTATGCTTTAGCCATATCGAGCTTTAGCGCCGCCCAACCCACCCTCCCACTGGTCTTCCTTCTCAGAAAATGACCGATTTCCCCCGCTGCTATAATATTATCAGTCAGTAAACGATCAAGGACGAAGGCACTTTGAGAAAGTGACACTACGTGTCCCAAATTTCCCTTTAGCCTATTAGCCAGCATTTTGGCAAGCACTTTGTACACCACGTTACAAAGCGCGATCGGCCTTAAATCAGAAACCTTCTCCGGGACTTTCTTCTTAGGTAAAAGGACGATGTTTGAGTCATTCAAACCTTGAGGAAAACTCCGGGTCTCAACACACCTGAGAATAAACATTGACAGGTCGTGGCCTAGAATAGGCCAGAAGTGTTGATAGAAAGCCGGCGACATTCCATCTGGGCCTGGAGCTTTCTCCGGGGCCATAGAGAAAAGGGCAGTTTTCACCTCTGGAACTGTAAACGGTTGCATTAAGGTGGAATTCATCTCGTCTGTAATTAGACGGTTGACCCGATCAAAAAATATTGGCTGACGTGTGCCCAGAGGAAAAAATTTGATTAAAGTACCTTAATATCTCATCATGCATTTCTGCTCCTTCTTTCCAGGCTCCTCCTTGATCTTTTATTCGGGTCAAGAGGTTACGTTTTCGCCAAGAGGTTGCGGATTTATGGAAATACTTTGTATTGGAGTCGCCATGACGCAACCATAGTTGTTTCGAGCGTTGTTTCCAAAAAATTTCTTCCTGCCGTAATAAAATGTCCAACTCTCGTTCACCTTCCAGAAACTCACATACGGCTTCCTCGGACCTATCTTCCTTTAACACGCCTAAGCGAGAACGCAGCAGCTTAATTTTGTTACCAAAACGACGCACGTATTCTCCGCCCCATTTTCCAAGCCGCTGACCGCACAAAGCAATGCGATCCTGGAAATTCTGTCCGGCGGACTGTTGCCACACTGCCTCCACCACCTTCGCGCATCCCGCCTTGAGAAGCCACGCCGATTCGAAGCGAAACGGCCGTCTGGTTGTTCTCGCATGTCTGGCTTCCACATCAAGAAAAATGGCACTGTGATCTGATTCAAGAGTATGAATGTTACGAACCACAGCATCTTCATGAAGCTCAATCTAGTCCGTGGTCGCCACTGCACGATCTAGTCTTTCTTCAACCCACGTCGCTGTCCCGTGCCCCTTTTCCAAGGTGAACTTTCCGCCTGTCATGCCCAAATCGCATAATTGACAGTCACTCAACACATCGTTAAAACCATCCATGAGAGTGTCCGGATGTGAATAAATGCCCTTTTTCTCGGACAGGCATGCGATGTCATTAAAATCACCAATTACCATCCACGGTAATGATGATTCACCCCTGAGTTGACGGAGAAGATCCCATGTGATGTATCGTTGAGATCTATCGGGGTTACCGTAGAAACCAGTTAGTCTCCATGCCGGTTTGTCTGGAATTGTGGTCTCCATGTCGATGTGATTCATAGAGTAGCTCATAAGGGATGTAGTCTATTTATCCCGCCAGAACATTGCGAGACCACCGCCCTTGCCCACGTAGTCCACACTGATTGCACCTTCGAAACCCATCTGTACACGAACTTTCTCCACTTGACTCGTAATGGCTTTCGTCTCCGTTAAGAAGACAAAAATGGGTCGTTGCTTGGACATGATGCCCAAGAGTTCACGAACTGTTCGGGTGCCACCCATACCCCGGCAGTTCCAGCTAAGAATACTCATTTGGCTTAGCGAGTCTGCCCAGCCAGACCCGCCGACATCAAGTTTTTTGTAGTCTCGACCATAGTCACATCCTCCCCATGTTCACTACCCGACACCTCGTTGTTCTCGCGGCGTCTCTTCAGATCACCCTGCAAACCTGCAGCTTCTTCCATTGTCACCAGAGCCAGTGGTGACGGCACAACGCCAGTATCGTTGGTCGACACAACTGGTTGCGACGCGGGCAGCAGCCATTTGGCCCCCACCGGTTTGACCTGCCGCCTAGGTCCTGCCATCAGCCAGCTCCCATATGGATACGCCTCCGGAGGAATGCCTTCCTCGTAGATGCGTTTACAGAATTTTTTAGAGTGCCCGATCACACCACAGCAGAAGCAAAATGTACCCATCTTTTCATAACGAAAATTGATCCATTGTGAAACGCCATCTTTGCGTATCAGTTTCATACGCCGCTTTAACGGCGAAGCGATCAACAACTTCAGCCTGATGCGATAATAACTTTTCCAGAAACACCCGAAGTTCATCGGATCGATCGCTATGTAGGAGCCTATAACATTCCCGATGCGCTCGATGAAGTCCGATGAGGCATATGTCATTGGTAGGCCATGGATCTGAACCCAGCAACTGATGGAGGTTAGCGCGACATCCTCTGGTCTCGTATCTGGAGGCACCTTCTCGCATACCATCATGTGGTTCTCAAAAGACCACGGACCATCGTCTAGCACCCTCTGTAAATCCTTCGGATGCGGAAACTGAAATAGAAACAGATCATCCGCTAAAGCTGTTACCTGCATGCCCATGACCGGTCTCCAGACGGACGCAAAGACCTGTTGCATGTAGTCATGTACTCAAACTTGATCGGTCGATTAGTAAGAAAACGTCCTACCAAATTGTGACGAAGAGATGTCGTTATGGATGACTGGAGATCCGGTGCCTCCAGACCGCCGGATTCTTCCTCCGCCAGTGACAGATCAGCGCAGCGTTCCTCAAGCTGTCGAACGTCCATGATGAATGAACGGGTGGACAGAAGGTACACAACGAATAAAACACGACAATAGAATACAGAATCCATCGATCAGACAGCTCAATATAACCCTAGAGATCTAGGGAGACACTCATATAGGCACACCCTATGGAGGAAGCCACGATCAGAACACCACCACGATTGGGATCACGATCGAAGATCCACGATCGGAAGCAGCGAAGTATGCGGAGTTTCTATGCCTTTTGCGTGGAGTATGTTATGTAGGTCAATATAATAATTTCATTTGATAAGTTTATTGCACTAACCTTAATATTTTCGAGCCTAGCTATTTTCGCTCAATTTCTTCCGATCATTGCATTCACATATTAAGAGATGAAGCTTGAGATGAATTAGAAGCCTACTTCGTCTCCCTGCAAAACATAAGTTTTGTCTCAGTGGGTAACGAAGCATGTTTCTTCTCTCTCCATGGGAGACTGAAATATGCAATTTCTGAAACTGTGAAAATTAGTCAAGCACTTAACATGTGTCTCCAATTTTTTAAGTGAAAATTAACTGTCTTTTTAATGAAATACTCATGGAAAAGAAATTACATAATGACACAAAGAAAGGCATATTATATCAAGATAATAAGTAATAAAGGTAAAATAAAAGAAATGGTATTGGTTCTTTGTGCTTCAATAGGTTGAAAAAGTAGCTATGAACAGATACTACATTGTAATAGAGTCAGTAGCATTCAAAAAAAAAAAAAAAAAAAAAAGAAACGGAATTGTGTTGGTGATATACTTTTGCACTAATCTTATTATAATCAAATAAATATACATTTTCAAATATTAGAATTATCTATAAATTCATTTTTAATTTTATTATCTAAATATATAATAAAAAAAAAATTATCCATGCATCGCACGGGTAATTTACTAATATTTATAAACACAAAGCTTAATGTATATAAACTTTACACTAAAATAATGAATTTATTTTCATGTGTATTTATTCTTTTTAAATAATATTAATATGAATGTTATTTAAAAGATCATAACATGTGCTCAGATGACATGTAGTGACATCTCCCTTGTGGGAGGTCATGAGATCGAGGTGTTGTTGACTTTTATGCTTCATTAGGTTGAGAAAGTATATTTGAACAAATACTACAATGTAAAAGAGTTGAGAAAAGTATTTGTACAGATACTACAATGTAATAGAGTCCATTCAAAAAAAAAAAAAGATTATAACTAGAACTTTTTAATAATATATAAGAAAATTAAATTGAAATTTTGGGGTCTGGGTTTCAAACAGTTGCATGATTTTAATCTAGCACTTTTGGGTAATTAAGCAAGGTTGGCGTTTCTGTAATGAAACCTGACTAATTGGTGGCTAAGGTGTTCCGAGCACGTTATTTTCCAATGGGTTCATTTCTAGAGGCAAAGCTGGGTCCTAGCCCGAGCTATGTTTAAAGAAGTATTATGGCAGCCCAAGATCTTATTCTAAGTGGTAGTAGGCGTAGAATTGGTAATGGTTTAGACACTAATGTTTGGGGTTCACCCTTGGCTCTCGGATCATGCTAACCTTTGCATTTAGACTGTCCCTGAACCACATCTGGCTAATTTAAAAGTAGTTTTGACCGTACCACAGGGGGTTGGGACTTTGAACACATTCAACATTTATTTGAGGATAGAGATGTCGATTTTATATCAAAGGCTTTTATTGGACATGACTCGGAGGGTATATATATGATACTGGTTTGGAGACCATATATAGAGGGAAATTACATGATTAAAGCTAGCTATAGGCGGTTACGTGAATTTCCATTGATTGACTCTCATATTTGGAATACAATTTGGAAGTTTCAAGTAGCTCTCAAGTGGAAGATCTTCATGTGGAGAGCTTTGAATGCCATCCTCCTTACCACTACAAACTTTAATTTGAGGTTGAGAAGAGTGGATGTGCTAGTAGGGTGCCTTTTATGTGGTGAAGGTGAGGAAGACAGCATGGATTCTTTGTGTGTTTGTCCCTTTGCTCAACGCATTTGGACACTTTCCTAGCTAGCTAGGTGTCTTAGTGGTCAGGCCCAGCCCTGGGCAAGGGCAGGTTGGGCCCTTTCCCAGGGCCCACCACCCCACCCCACTACGTTTTATATATACTATAGAATTTTTATATAAGTACTTAATATACATTTAAGTTGGTTAAATATCAATTAGCTTAATTGGTGGAACTACTTGTTTATATATATACTAAAGGTTGATCGAAGGTTTGAACCCTCATATGTACTTTTATATTAATTTTTCCCTACCTACTATTTAGAACATCTGTTATTCTATTAACTTTATAATGAGTTTATGTATATGTAATATATTTTGTGATTTAGTTATGAAAAATATTTTATAAGATAGTTTACTCTTGAATTTTATTTGAAGCTATTTGACATTAGTATTTTTTCCTTATTTAATTTAAATTTTAGTTATAAAAATATTTATTAATTTCATGTGGGGTCCATTTTCGTTGTTATGTCGTGGGCCTATAAAATGATAGGACTGGTGAAAGTTTCATGCAGTGGACTGAGAAGATTTTTAACAATGCAGACAAAAATATTGGATGTTCTTCATGCAATCTGGCGCTCCCGTAATCATGCGATTAATTGGGACCTGTATGCACCAACGCCTATTGCGGTCTGGAATTCCTTCCAAGTTAGCTGGAATATAATGCATGGAAGTCCATTATCATAAAGCCGGCAGCAGGAGGAAGACATTCAGTTGATACCCAACAAGATACACAACAGGATAGAACCCACGATTGGTTTTGTAGAGTGGACGCTAGCCTCCTGCCGGAAACGGGAACTACTACGTATAGTTTTGTGATCATTTCCGAGCAAGGAGTGTACGTTCAAGGCGACTAGCTAGAAACGGTCATCTCCAGTACATTCAGGATTCTATGATTGCGGAGGCTATAGCGGTTCGTGAAGCTCTCACATGGATCTAACAGCGTGGACTGACACATATTCGAGTGGAGTCAGATTCCCTAAATTTTTGTTCTAGACTTTCGAACTCTGTATTGGTCGTTCTCAATCGTTATGCCATGCAACTGTGTTCACCATCCATGGTGAAAACGGTCCCAACGGTGTTAGTGCACCGTTATCTTTTTTTTTTTCTTAATTAATCGCGTGACTTTTCTTCTTCATTTTCACATTTCGCGGTTTCACTTTAATTTGAGGTGAGCAATGATTTTGGACATTCATAAATTATGAATCCATGCCTGCACATTCACTTTGGACCCGTGCCTACACATTCCCGTCCGAAACCATGACTGCTGCCTGCACATTCACTTTGGAACCGTGCCTACACATTCCCGTCCGAAACCATGACTGCTCCTCTGTAGCGCAAGCTTCTTCAACATTCATAAATTATGAATTTTCTGTTATGAAATTATGAATTTTCTGTTATGAGATTACGAATTTTCTGTTATAACATTATGAATTTTCTGTTATGAGATTATGAATTTACAGTAAATTCATAATCTCATAACAGAAAATTCATAATTTAATAAATGTTTTTCTTTTATGCGATTATGAATTTTCTGTTATGAGATTATGAATTTACAGTACATTCATAATCTCATAATAAAAAATTCATAATCTAACCAAACGCGCGCCGTTAACACAACATCCACGATTTTATTATTATTTTTTTTTACGTAAAAACGGCGTTGTTTGGACTGTGTTCACCATGGTTTCTAAGGCATAATTTGCGGGTCGTTCTTACGTAGGTTCAAATGTTCAATAGCTCATGAGTATCTTTGTCTTATTTCCTCTATCGTTGGTTGTGAGGTCCGGTACATTCGCAGAGACAATAACCAAGCAGCCCATTCCCTGGCTAAAATTAGTGGGGCTTGGCTGACACACTCTAAATGGACTAATATCCCTTCTGACTTTTAAAGTTATTTGTTGACTTAATATAATTTGGTTGGCTGCACTGTTTATATATATATATATATATATATATATATATATATATATATATAAAGTGGATGCAGCAAGATTCGATACGCATCCATGGTATAATAATAAGTATTGTTTATAAACTAAATAGACTTTTTGAGAATGTTTGATAAATGGCGGTTAGCTGATTTGGTTAGTGAGTTTAACTAGTTGATAGCATTAACTGATTGTAAAAAAAGTGTTTAATAAATTGGTTGTTAGCTGTTAGCTAATTATATACAAATGACTTTCTCAAAAAGCTAACTGAAAAAGCTAATTTGAATATTTTTTTTTTTTAATTTTAGCATTTTGAAACAAAAAATTGTTACAAAAGAACTAATTAATCAAACATTGTTTAATAAAGTCAAACAACTAATAGTAGTCAAATAAGTCAAAATTGGTAATAGACTAATTATTTTATTAAATAGTGCCTTTTATCTTGAAAAGTACTACATGTATTCCCATTTTTATTCCTACACTTAAATATTGATATACACACTTTTACAAGAACTCACATGAAAAAAATAATCTATCAGAATTCGTCACATCAAGAAATAGATTTGAAGAAGTAAAATTTAATTTGAAAGTAGATGTAGTAGATCTCCTTTTATCTTATCCCTCAAATTTAACGATACGGAGCTCTGGTTTCTGATCCTAAGATTCTCAAGTACCATTACCAAAAGCAAAACCACGTTGGCCAGAACCTTTGAATGCTGTCCTACCATAGGAGAGTTCATAAACAAACATGCCAAGTGTCCACCCATCAACAACACTCCCATGGCCCTCCCCTCTCTTGATTTGTTGAGCAAATTACTCGTGTTCCAAATTTGAAAGATTATTTTATTGTTGTCATTTATTTATTATTCTCAACAAATAAATGTTTGTGATATAAGACTTTTCATATAAAATTTACAAAAATCTAAAGATGTTATAAAGATAATTTAAATTATGAGACAATCGAAGATCAAGTTGATTAGACAATTAGCTTAGTAACGAAACCAGTCTAAAGATAATTTAGACTGATTTACTTTTTGTGATAGACTGTCTTAAGAATTTATATTGGTTAGGGTGCGTATGACGAAATTAGATGACATGTTTGTGCTATTGGCATGTTTATAATGACTATATATATAATCTTTTAATAATAAGAGTTAATCATCATTGATAATGTTGTTTATTAGAAGCAGTGTTATAAATTAAATATCAAATAACCTTTACTTTGTATAAAATAATAATTGAGAATAAAATTCATTCCATCATATATATTATGGCAATTTTTCTTTTGAGATTGTCTCACGAGTTTCAATCCATGAGACGAGTCAGGTTATGAGGTTTGAATCTTATAATATAATATATAAATTTAGTAATATTATTTCTTGCAAACTGTCTATTATAATATTTTATAGACTATTATATTATATATAAGGTTTAAATTATTGATTATATTTGCAATTCTGCAATGTAATAAAATTTTAATTCATGCAATGCAAATTGTTTATTATAGTTTTTCTATAAAGTACTATATTTATGCTATAAAGTATTATTCATAAGTCTTAAAGTATTAAGGGATATGATATCTGCAACTCGGTTATGTTATTACTTTATTTTTTGTAAATTGTCTATTACGGTTTTGTTATAAAGTATTACATTTATGATATATAAAGTATTATATATAAGGCTTAAAGTATTATATTGATGGTATCTGCAATCCTGTTATGTTATTACTTTATTTTCTGCAAATTATCTATTACAAATTTGCTATAAAATACTACATTTATTATATAAAGTATTATATTTAAGACTTAAAGAATTAATGATATATATATATGTAATTTTGTTATGACTCATTTTTATAAGATTTGATCCGTCTTACAAATTGAGACTCGTGACACGAACTCATAGAAGACCAGCCCATATATCATACATGTTGTGGTCTATAACATAATTGAATAATATAATATCACAACACAAATATCCATTTTTAGTTACATATAGTTCTCAATGTTAAATGTATATCGTTTAGTTACATATAGTTCTCAAAGCTTAAATGTATATCTGATCTGAATGGAGAGAATCGCCATGGGTTTATGCTGACTTAAATTAGCATTGAAAAGGAAGTTGCCACATGCCAGGTTCTTACCAGGTCTCCGCCTCCCCTACAACATGACAGTAATATCATTATCATCATAACATCCATCCAAGTGTTCTCATCACCACCGCCTATTAGCCTATATCTTTTACTTACAAACTATATTCCCGTCACATGATTATTTATTTATGATTACTAGTTTTTTTATGCGTCATGTGCAAAAATAGATGTCTAATAATAATATTTAATATTAAAATTTTAGTTTTATTGAAATATTTTTAAATAATAGTATATAATTTTTTAAAAAGAAAATTCATAATTACGAAATTCATATTATATTAAAAGTATAGTTTTTTTTTTCTTTGAAATACTCATGATAATTTGGGTAATAATTTTTGAATAATTTTTTTAAAAGGATGATAATACAATGCTATTAACGGAAAATAGTATGAGAAATACATCGAGAAGGGATAAAGACCCAATATTTCAAACCATCATAAGAACTTGAGGCCCTTACTAACACATGAACAACCTGGTTCGATGATCAACTAACATGACGAACTAACATGTTCCCAATAGAGGAAATAATGCATTTCTTAGTAAGTCTTTATAAGAGTACAATTAAAATGAAATCAAATTTATTGATTATATTACTCCAATATATAATGCCTACATATATTATTATCATTTGAAAATGTAAGAAAATATATGGTGAATGCATGTGCATGTTAATAATAATAGGAAAAGATAACGGAAGTTATAACAGTATGAGGTATATTTTCTCCAATAAATTACATAGTACAACTCTTATACCACAATGTATGGGGAAAAAAAAAGTAACAGAAAAACGTACATAAATGAAGGGTACCAACCTTCATTCACTCTGTCACTATCTTCGACGGTGGAAACCTTGGACTACACCCAACCTTCATTCACTTTTATAATACGCACATTGCGCATTTAAATTAATGCCTAACACGAAAATTAAAATAAGTAAATACTTATAATTTTAAATATTATATTAATTAATATAAAATAAAATAATTATTTTCAATATAATCAATGTGAGAATTTTCAACTAGAAATAATAATACTAAAGATGAGTATTGTTGTAGATAGTTATAATCAAGAATAAAAATAATGTCCTAACAATTTTCATATTAAAATAAATTAGGTCTTCTTAATGCGATATTGATGAGAAAGTAAAACTTAAATTATTTTTTGGTAAAAAAAATACATGATTATTATAAACTTACTAATGTCGCCAAATAGTAATTAAAGAGTTATGCAATTAAGTCATAACATATGAATTCATATGTTTTTTTGTTGTGTATATAATTGAGACCTCAATTGTTGTTATATATGAACATTTAATTTGAGATACTTAAAATTTGTTCTAACTGCTACGTACAACAAATAAAGTTTGATTTAACTAAATAAAAAATAATGTATTCTTAAAATAATTATAGTATGATATTCATATTTTTTGAGATGAAAAATTAAAAAAAAAATAATAATAATAAGTTTTGGGGGTTAGGGACGGAAAGTCTTTGGTGAAAGAGAGGGGGTTTCGTAATGTGGAAGTGGAATTGGACTAGTGAAGATCATTGCAAGGAACTTGAGGGTTAATCAAGAGTTATTATGTCAATAGGACTCTGTGGCCCAATGGATAAGGTGTTGGTCTACGAAACCAGAGATTCTGGGTTTAATTCCCAGCAGAGTCGCCATTAGAATGATTTTTGTTCTTCTCTCATGTCTTAAAGGAATGAAATAGCTAGGTGTGCTAGCATTCTGACGAATTTGGAACAAACTAGTTCTTGTCTTAAAAGGAATGAAACGTTTGGTTTGCGGAGAAAAATCAGAGAATACGCAAATAATAATAATAATATTCATATTCTAATTACATAGAGTTTATATCCACATCCTATAATAATGAAATGCACAAAAAAATACACCATATAACTCACAATCTCTAATTGTGCATTTTCCAACATACCTAATAATGTGTTTTAGGTGATACGTACCTAATTTGTACATTTTTGTTGTTGTGCATTTTCTAACATTGTTGGTGAATATTTGTATAACTATTAGTGCAGTCGCACTGACCGCACCTGAACTCAACTAAAAGAATATGTCTATTATTGAGAATACTAGTATTCTATTTCAGGCATATTCCGCAAATCAAACGGAACATATCAAATAATAGGGAATTACGTGTAATTTGGGATTATATACCAACCTAATATTAAAGATGATGTAATTCCTTTCAAAAAGAAAAAAAGAGATGGTGTAATAGGTAGTTGGTTTCATTAAAAAGAGTAGATCAAGGAGACAATTAGATGAGACAAACCCAACCACCAGAACCAACCCCACACGTCAAGAAGACTATGATTGAAGCAATTATATGAGTACGTAAGTACGTTATGTTGGGCAGCAAATACCGCTATACCACAACACAAAAGTAATTAATCTGTACGCACAGGTTTAGCTCAATAGTTTAAATAATATTTAAGAGAAGAAATTAATGTTCGAATTTTGACGGTAACAATGTGAAAATTATACTTAAAGTGGATAAATCTTTTGTACGTATCAATGTTTGACCTTGTTTGCAGAGCCATTAAGTTACCATAATTTATATCATTCAAATACTCTATTAAACCGAAATGTGAAGAATTCTTAAGATCGGGAATTCAACTTTTGGGAGAAAAAAAAGTAACTAAGCTACACCAAGAAGAAACAGAGAGATACGAAAAGATAATCTTAAAAAATGCGTGTATTATATTGTCTTGGCATGCTTAGAATCAAAATCAATCTGCCAATAAGATTTGCTTATATTTTTAATGTAACGGAAAAAGACTCCCACCCCCCCCCCCCCCCCCACATTAATTATTTGGATAAATTCAATTTTCAAACTGAATTTATATTTCTATTGAATTAGATATTTAATGCTTTAATTAAAAATTTTACAATAAACTTTCATCATTGTTTTTTAAAAATGCATATATGCCCTTAAATTAATTGAGGGATTGAGTTGGTAGACCATAATTATCATATTTAAAGATTATAAGTTTCTAATTAATTCTTGATATATTTTAAAATGGCAAAATTAATATTTTACATTTTAGGATGGTTCTACCATGTTTCCAAACAATATTAACAAAAAGTCTTTCTTAATCTATTGTCGCTTCATCTAGTCAAAATAGTATTTCTAATCTAATCAAAAGAATATTATATATTTTTTTTTGGCTAAATTGAAAACCATATATATATGTCCGCTATTCAGGGGACCATGACTACAAATCTAGGGACCATGACTCAAATCTATAGACCACCAAAAAAAGGGCCATGCTTTCTTTGGGCAAATCGATCATGCCCATCTCTGTCGAAATTTGTATCGTGGACCAGGGTCACAAAATATTGTATACTTTAGATCAAAATAACGTCGTTGGATGTTAAAGTTTTAACAGATTTCATAACTTTCTTTTCATGTTTTAACATAAAATTTTAATTTATTATATGTACAGAAACACATAACACGATATGCATACACATATTTTATATTTTACTTATTCTCAAATCTGATTTATGTAATTAATTTATGTCATATAGGCACATAATTGCATAATACAAGACTTAAATTCGTAAAATAAGACATATAATTTGTTTTGTGTTATACAACTACTAATCAATTTCATGTACAGAATCTTGACATGTAATGTACATAATTTCGTAACATGATGTGCAGAAACACATAACACGATATACATACACGTGTTTTCTATTTTACTTGTTCTCAGATCTGATTTAGGTAAATAATTTATATCATATAGGCACATAATTGCATAATACAAGACATAAATTCGTAAAATAAGACACAATATATTTTGTGTTATACAACTATTAATCAATTTCATATATAGAATCTTTACACTTAATGTACAAAATTTCGTAACATGATGTACAGAAACACATAACACAATATACATACACATACTTTACAGTAAATAAAAAAAAAAATTCTATAACACGAACTGAACAACAAAATGTCTCCATTAAAATCAAAGTTTAAAACAACAACGTCGTATAAGACCAGGGTCCACAATGCTCTAGACCCTGGTCCACGGTATAAAAATTGCATCTATCTAACTACGAAAATAATATATCTGTTTAAATTTTATTAAGTGGAGAGAAAAAAGTATAATTTTTTTATTATAAATTAATCAAAACATGTCACATTAAATAAAAAAAATAAAGAAAAAAATTCATAATTGGTGTGATATTACTTCTCTAACTATGCCTACACATAAACATGCTCATATATAAGAAATGACATTTTTCTTTATTTTTGAGAAAAATGATGAAATCGGAGTAAGCCTATTAAGTTGGTCAAATTATTAACTTGTAATTATAAGATTACAAATTTGATTGTTAACGAAAACGGTCGCAATCTAAATTGATTTATCTCATTGTGATCCTTTACAAGGATCACAAAGTGATATTGTACCTTGTGTACACCCTTAAATTTTATTTGACAAACACAAATTTGAGTTTGATTCTTACAAATATTTTATCTGTTGAGATCACCGCATAAGATCTACAAAAACTATTTTAGAGATTAGGGAAGACTCGTAATTCAAACATTCACGGAAGTCATTCAATCAACACTTGTCAACTTTTATGTGTGCATATATTTAATATAAACATTTACAATTTGGGGGTGTGGTTGAGTAGAAGTGATTCATCTCCAAGTCATTTGTGTCACCCAATAGAGATGTCTACAATTCTGCGAGAAAATTAGTTATTGTGTCCGAAAGTGAAAATTCTGATCTATATCAAAAAAAAAAAAAAATTTATCATGTACAATGTGTTTGTGAACAAAGAAAATTAAATTATACATATTGAAATTCAAAATTCTAGTTTACAAGGAGTATAAATGTGGTGCGGATACAAAATCTTTGGATGGTTCTCTAATTCTTCAATAAAATGCCTTGAATACTTCACAACTGAAAGGCCTCTAAAATTCAAGTAGATTATTTCAGAATCATTTATTATGATCTCTGAATAATTTTTTTTTAAAATATTGACATAATTTTCCCAGAATGTTTATAATAAAAATAAGAACTCATATTTATAATTAAAAGATAAGAAGAATTTGGATAACTTCAAACTCTTTTGATATTAATATTATCCAAAATATATTCAAATTTAATAATATAAATCAAATCTTTTGTCAAATTTTCATGTCAACATAGTTGTTTAAAAGTCATTGATTCGATTCTATTTCTATAATGAAATAAGGAAACGTGAAAGTTTTATGTAATATAGTATACACATTCCAAGGGCAAGAATTGGGAAACATATCTTCATCAATTATTACACTTTTTTAATGCATTCCGTTCTCCGTACTGGACCATTTATTATTATTATTATTATCATTTTCTATCTATACAGCTGGCCTTATTTATGAGCCTTATCAAAGAGAGAGTGATGGAATAACCGAGAAAGTGAATTACCAGTAATTAAAAACCCCTCAAAATTGTGTGTGGAAGATCAGAGGAGCATGGCCGGAGAGCAGAAGATGAGGATAAAAGTGGAGTCGCCGACGTCGGAGTTCCGGGTGGAGGTAAAGGATAGCGATAAGGTTAGGGATCTGATAAAGATTGTAAAACAGGCATGGGGGACCGAGTATATGACTCTCCACTGCAACTCTGCTCAAATGCAGACTGATCACCCCTTGTCTGCTTACAATCTCAGAGATGGATCTGTCATCAAAGTCAGAGTCTTTGCTGATGCCCCTTGATATATATGTGTATATATATATCACTCTCTTCTTCACTTCTTAATCTGGGTTTTCTGGGTTCCAAACCTGCTGGCATGGCATGTATTTGTAATTAAAGAAGAAGAAAATGTCAGTTGGCTTTTTGTACATTTCAGTTTTCAGAGAATTGTTGTGATTGGAACATCCTAGTATTTGTTCTCTTATTAAGCTTCATGTCATACATAAAATCATTTATTAGTTTCTCACTTTCTCTTTTATCTTCTTTGACCCCAAAAACGATGAATCCCCAACTTAAGGGTCCTTACACCTCGATCCGACAGAGTATTTAGGAGAATTTTAATCACTAATGATTCAGCAGATAGAACTAAATGTCGGTGTGCACAAGGGATCTGCCCACTTTGGACACAATTCTAACACTGTCATAGTCGGAATTTGAATTTTGATCTCTTCTTTCAAATACTGTCTACTGAAGCATTGAATAAGTCTGTGCGAGCCACTTTCTCTTTATCTAACTAGCATTATTGAAGCATGGAGGCTTAGAAATATTAAAGAAAGATGGGGTTGCAACAAAATCACTAAATCAAGAGCAAAGATGGTGACTGGTTTTATTATTTCAGATGTTTATGTTGATCCATTAACTCAATTGATAGGTGTTTGAATGATATGAATGTGGTTGGTAAGACGGTGAACCAGTATTTGATTGGACCATTTATAGAATTTATTATTGAATCAAATGGTATGTTTAATTTGTTCTTTCTTTTGTAAATTCTAAAGATCGATTTTTTGGTTTTAACATTATTTCGTGTTTGTGTGAGTATGTTTTTATTTATTTATTTTTCAATGTTCTAAGTACTGTCAAAGACGTTTAGAAATTGTTATGTGCCTTAAGCGGTGTTTATTTCAAACCCAATCAATATTTGCTATGTGGTTTGTAAAATTATTTCTAAAAAAATAATTAAATGATAAATCAAGGCGGAGGTGGACTGGAATATGACACTTTGGCAAATAAGAGGCGGAGACAGGGGCAGATAAAGGGGGCGGTTACACATTGTGGCAGCATTTTTTGGCCAGAAATCCTGGGGATCACTTTATTAAAGTTTCACTTTTATAAATTAGGCAAGCAATCATTTTAACTTTGGTAAGCAATCATCGCACAATCAGGGTGATTTGTGGTGTTGGTGAAGGGTACGGTACTATATGACAATGGAGAAACTGGTCCCTTTTTTCAGAAAAAATAGAAAATAGAAAGAGTTACCTCCAATGGTCCTCCGAATATTAAAGATTTACCAGCTGTGGTCCTCCGAGTTTTAAATGACCTCGAATAGTCGAATGGTCCTTCATGTTTTAAAAAAGAGAAAAGGGTTAAATATGTCCTCAAATTTTTGCTAAAAAATCAATTAGTCCCTTCAACTTAATGTACAATTACACCCATGAACAATGCATTTTGATGCAATGAAGCCCAAACACAAGTAAATAACTTGCTGTCATAGGTTATTGAAGATCCGGCCACTTTCCGGCAGCCCAGATTTGGGTTGCCTTCTCTACCAGAGAAGGCCACCAATGTGGTGGCTTTCTCGCGGGAGAAGCACCCCAAATCTGGGTGGCCTTCTCGATCGGAGCGACCACTGTAGCCACCTTCTCGCCGGAGAAGGCGACCCAGTAGTTGCCTTCTCCGTGACCGGAGACCGGTAGCCGGTCACTTTTTTGCTTGAAAACACGCCGTAAAGTGTCAGATCTTCAATGACCTATGATAGCAGGTCATTTATTTGTATTTGAGCTTCATTGCATCAAAATGCATTCTCCATGAGTGTAATTGCACCTTTAAAATTTTAGAGGGGCTAATTGACTTTTTAGCATTAGAGGGCCTATTTGAACCTTTTCCCTTTAAAAAATAACCACACATGGTCCTAATTCTTAAAATAACCCGAATTTAAAATGATCACGAGACGTCCTAAAATAACCACCGGTGGTTATTTTTTAAAATATGGAAGACCATTGGAGGTCATTTAAAACTCAGAGGATCATAATTGGTAAATCCCTAATACTCGGAGGACCATTGAAGGTATTAACTCAAACAGAAAGCAGAGAATGTATTTTTTTTAGCACGAAAAACTGTTATTTTATTTTTCCAATTTGAAAAACAATTTTTCTTTTGGTTTCGAGATTTTTTTCAATATAAAACTACACATAACTTCATTTATAATTACTATTATTATTAGATACAAATTTCACTTATCTATCAATTCATATCATTTACTCAATTACCTATAAATTTACATCACTACCACCACCTACATAGTCTATCATCGTCTATATCTACTTATCTTATTATCACCACTATTATTCATACGATATATATATTCACCATTATAACTACATATAATATTTTGGCCCTTTTTGGTAAAATAGTTAACTTACCAGTCAATTTTGACTTATTTGACCACTATTAATTGTTTGACTTGGTTAAAAGCTCAATATAAGTGTTTGGTTAATTAGATTTTCGTAACTTCAAAATGCTAAAATTCAAGAAGCTAATCAAAGCAACCTTTTCAATTAGCTTATTGAGAAAATAAATTATACCAAACAGCTATCAGCTAACAGCTAATTTACCAAGCATCTTTCTACAATCAGCTAATGTTATCAACTAGTTATACCTTCTAATTAACGCAATCAACGAACAGCTAACAACCATTTACCAAACAGGGCCATTATGTTATTAGGAATCACAATAGGTACATATTTGATTATTTAGCTATTTTCAAATTTGAATAAGAATATATATAGAATTACCCGAACATGAATGAATATTATATGTATCCATTCTAAACGTGTTTGACACTACCCATATAGTACTCGAAATCACATTGAAACCTATTTAATGCACACGCATGTTTGTACAAACACAATGAAGTATAGGGCACGAGAATTTCACTATTACTGAACTCGTTTAAACTCGACTATCAACTATCCAAACACATCTTATTAGGGTTCAAGATGTTAGATAATCAATATTATTTTATGTATTGTCATCCATGAATATTATTTTACCTAAGAGGGCTGACGTTTTTTAAAAAAAAAATAAAAAATACAAAAATAAAATTTTTAGAGTAAATGAGAATACAAAATCTAAGAAGGGAGGCTAGAGAGCTTATAGGGTAACAATTTTTTTAAGAATTAGAAAGATTTATGCCGTCACTAGGAGAGAATTAACGATTTGAGTATGTTGTGAATGTCAATATGTATATATTGTACAAGTGATGCAATGTCATAAATTTACGCAACTATTTTAACAAGTATATAAGGTTTTATACACATGCGATGATAATTTATTGGACTAAACTCATCATATAACTAGATTATTAAAGGTAAAATTGACAATATACACAAATGATTTTTTTTCACTTTTGGTCTTGTGTTTGTACATAAATTCTTGAAATTAAAATGTTATATCTTATAGTGCGGTTTGTATTTATTTAGTTAATTTTCCAATGCCTTTTATTTCAAACAACTTAATGTTGTAATGTTGTGTTCTATCAGGTGGTTGGTGTTGAGAATGTAGAAAAAGGGATTCAGAGATGGAAGCCACTCAATATCAGAGCCAGGTTTCGATCCTGGGACCTGTGGGTTATGGGCCCACCACGCTTCCGCTGCGCCACTCTGATTGTTGAGTACTTTTATGATTTTCTTATCCTCTAAACCGGTTGTCGCAATGGAGAATCTTTTTGCTGATAAATGATAATACCCGTTAATGTTCATTGAAGTCAACCATTTTCCTCGCATCAATAATATTATAATATCATTAGATGATGTTAAAATGTTAGGGTGGACAAATTTGGGATTTTTTTTCCCTTATACTCAAGATTAACCCCCATTCACACCGGGACGATTCAATTAAGAGGCAAAATGCTGATCAGATTATTTTTTCATACAAGAGGGAGTTCAAACTCCAAACCTCTATTAAAGACAATAATGCACGGCCACTCACGCCAATTAAGTTAATTTGAGATTTTGTTTTTGTATTACTGTATTTAGTGTTGGGGGGAAATGTAACATTTTTGATTTTGTGAGGTAATTTCATGAACTATTATTTTGACTTTTGGATACATCTATATTAAGTTTCAAAGATCGGGAATCGAAGTTAAAAGTTTTAAAGTTAAAGAGAATTGTAAAAATGAATTTTAGTCTTAACATTTGATGGAAATAATTAAAACATATTTCTATTAAATAATTTCATTTAATGAACTTAAACATGAAAGAAAAAGTAATAGAAGAATGATTGTCTTTTCTATTAATTACCTTTGTAAAAATAGAGAAGGTGTACAAACAAAACATTTTATTGAGACAATGATGATTGTGATTTCTATTATAAACTAGTTATTACACACGCATTGTGTGAATAGTCTGATATTCAATGTGCATTTTTGAATTGTATTTCAGAGTTTATAAAGTACGGAGTATCATGGCATATATCAATACAAGATTATCAAAATTTTCATAAGAGTAAATATTTCAAGAATGCATAACTATGACATGTGACAGAAATGTTGGATTAACGGGTGTAATAGCAATTTTAGAGGGAATTAACCCTCACTGGATAGTACCCTAAACATAGTTTTTGCAACACAAACCCCTATTAATTGGTGTGATCCGTGCTTCCTCTTGTAGATTGTAGAAATAGAGAAGGTAGGTGTTGAATAGAATATCTTATTGAAACAAAGATTTCAAGATATTTATAAGGTGTTGTGTCAAGCATCTTGTGCTCAAATGACACCTCTGTTGCCTTCCCTCAAGGGGAGCCACATATGTGCCATCTGAGCACAAGGTGCTTGCCAATACCAACTTGTATTTAGAAAAAGTAAATGATATAATAGAGGGTAAAATAAAAAAAAAATACTAAAATCAAAATAATATGAACCATTCATTTCAATCAATAATTATACTAATATTTTTTAGTTCCTTTAAAAAGTCTAATGACTATTATTGGGTTTTTTTAGATTATAAAAATAGAGAATGTAGGTGTTGAATAGAATATCTTATTGAAACAAAAATTATATAAATAGTTTTGTATCAAGTACCTTGTGCTCAGATAGCATTTCCGTGACTCCCTAAAGAGATATTTATAAGGTTTTGTAATACAAATATTAAATTTGTGAGTGTTCTATTGCATTCTTTTTGAATTTAGGGGCAATTATGCTACTGTGACTAAGTGAAGGGTTTATTCGACTATTTGTTCACAAGAAATGCAAAGAGTACAAAAGAATAAGCAGAAAGTACAAGCTTGCAATGCAAAGTTCAAACCAACATTTTTTAGGACATGAGAATTCCGTTAGATTTTCGCCTCCATAGTCCATACAGCCCTATTTCTGTCGCTCTCTAAAACCCCTCCGGCAGAAATCTAGGCTCGCCGGCGACGGCGACCCTGACAGACAGTTATCCGAAAATGAAGGAGGAGAAGAAGCTAATAGCCCTAGGTTTCGAAGGCTCCGCCAATAAAATCGGCGTCGGAGTGGTAGCGCTCGACGGCTCGATCCTCTCCAATCCCCGCCATACCTACATCACTCCGCCGGGACAAGGCTTCCTCCCCCGCGAAACTGCCCAGCACCACCTCCACCACGTCCTCCCTCTCATCAAATCCGCCTTACATTCCGCCGGGATAACCCCAAAAGACGTCGACTGCCTTTGCTACACTAAAGGCCCGGGCATGGGCGCACCCTTACAGGTCTCCGCCGTGGTGGTTCGCGTCCTCTCCCAGCTCTGGAACAAGCCCATCGTTGCGGTGAATCACTGCGTCGCGCATATTGAGATGGGCCGGGTCGTGACCGGCGCGTTTGACCCGGTAGTGTTGTATGTTAGTGGAGGGAATACTCAGGTGATAGCTTATAGCCAAGGGCGGTACCGGATTTTCGGAGAGACCATTGATATCGCAGTTGGGAATTGCTTGGACCGATTTGCTAGGGTTCTCAAATTGTCCAATGATCCAAGCCCTGGCTACAACATTGAGCAGGTGATGTTAGCTATAAATCTACTTCTGTTACTACTTTCATTCGATTTATAGATGCCTGCATTTTCGTTCAACCCTAAAGATTAAAATTTTATGCTTGAGGAAGAATATCAATCAGTGCATATATTACTGCTAAATGATAAATTGAATGATCTGATGAGGCCTATAACCAGTTCCATTTCCAGTTCATTGAAGAAGCCTAGCTAAGTAGCTAATGTTGAAATTTTCGAATTTAGATGTTAACTTTCATTATCTGAATATAGACTTCAGAAAGGTAAAACACATGCAAAATAGCAGTTTAAATCCAAGAAACAGTTTTTTAGCAGTTTAGCCTTCGCAGAAATGCAAAAAACAGTATCATACTAGGGGCTATTGGTGTGTATACAAGGCCAAAAGGCCTTCAAAGTTTCTCTCTTTACCTTTGGTAATACAATTTTTCATTTGTCAAGAGAATCCAATGCTCCCTTTTATGTGTCCAATTTGGTTAGTAAGCGCTAACTCGAGTGGTATAGAACTCAGTTTTCTTTTTATATTTAGTGTTAAGTGTATAAAATCCGTATCTAAGAAAAGAAGCAACTAAATAGGGAACATGGCTGATTTGTTTTTCCTTACAGCTTGCTAAGAAAGGAGAAAAGTTTATTGAACTTCCATATGTAGTAAAAGGGATGGATGTTTCATTCAGTGGAATCTTAAGCTATATTGAAGCCACCACCGAAGAGTTGCTGAAGAATAACGAGTGCTCCCCTGCAGATCTTTGCTACTCTTTACAGGTGGGTTCGTTTTGAAACGTGTACTAGGTTTTGATTTGTATTTTCATATAACACATAATACGTATATAACTCTTTACTGAAACCCGTAAAGCAAACTGCTCGATACTTGATTTGCTTAATGCTTATACGTGTTATTCTTTTAGGAAACTTTGTTTGCAATGCTTGTGGAGATCACTGAAAGGGCTATGGCACACTGTGATAAGAAAGATGTATTGATTGTTGGCGGTGTGGGATGCAATGAGCGATTGCAACAGATGATGAAAACTATGTGTTCTGAGAGGGGTGGCAAATTGTATGCGACTGATGACAGGTACTGCATTGACAACGGAGCAATGATTGCGTATACTGGCCTCCTAGCTTTTGCTCACGGAGCATCGACTCCAATGGAGGATTCTACATTTACGCAGAGATTTAGAACTGATGAAGTGCTAGCAATCTGGAGGGGGAGGGAGAAGGAATCAAGTAATGCCTCCAGTGGTAGTGTGGGAAGCATATAACTGGCCACTTGAATGTTTCTGGTTCCCACAATGTTTGTTATATGCATCATATGACAATGGCTACTTAAATTCTTGAAATTAAAATGTTATAGCTTATAGTGCATTTAATTGCTTAATTTTCCAATGCCTTTTATTTCGAACAACTTATTGCTGTGTTCTGTTTGGTGCTGGGTGTTTAGAATGTGCAAAAAGGGATTCAGAGATGGAAGCCACTCCATATCAGAGCCAGGTTTCGATCCTGGGACCTGTGGGTTATGGGCCCACCACGCTTCCGCTGCGCCACTCTGATTGTTGATGATTTATTACAATGTTTTTCTCTTATCCGGTAAAACCCAAAAAGGTTGTCGCAATGGAGAATCTTTTGCTGATAATTCCCGTTAATATTCATTGACGTCACTCAGATTCATATTTTTCACTGGTTTATGTTTAACCATTTTCCTCGCATCAATAATATCATTAGATGATGTTAAAGTGTTAAAGTGGACAAACTTGGGATTTTGTTTTTGTATTACTGTATTTAGTTTTGGGGGCAAATGTAACCTTTTCATTTTGTGAGGTAATTTCATGGAATATCATTTTTTTGTCAAACCATGAGATTTTTTGAGTATGCCCTAATTGTAAAAGGCAACTTTAAGTACGTACCATATTCAAATTAATCTTCATTCGCATTGAACCGGCCCAATTAAGAGGTAAAGTGCTGGCCAGATTGACTTTTTCATACGAGAAGGGGTTCGAACTCTTATGAACTATCATTTTGAGTACCTCTATATTAAGTTTCAAAAATCTGGAATCCAAGTTAAAAGATTAAAAGTTACATAGAATTGTAAAAATGAATTTTAATCCTAACATTTGAGGGAAATAATTAAAACATATTCATATTTGTTGTAATTTAGCCTACTGATTAGCTCAATCTACCGGGATTGTTGTACGGTAACGCGCCAATTATATGTATAAACAATATTGCAATATGGAATGGGAGAGTAGAGAGAATAGTAGAACACATGATATAAGAACTTCAAAAAGGCTCATCTTATTCATCCTTCAACATGTATATATATACAAAATAAGACAACCCTTCATTTCCTAACATAATGAGGGAGTTGAAGATAGGGCAAATGAAAAGCCTCAATGATAATGGCCATTCAATAATATATTTATAACACTCCCCCTTGGCCATTATCTAACAATACTCATGCCTCGTTAAAAACCTCGCTAGAAAAACCCAGTGGGAAAAACCTAGACGAGGAAAAGAGTACATGAAGTATGTCAAACCATGTGTTGCACTGATTGCCTCATTAAAAACCTTAGCCTAAGAAAACCCCGTGGGGAAAAACTTAGCTAAGGGAAAAAGACTACAACCATATGCTTTCAGAGCATAATCTTCAGGATTTCAAAAGTCCTCTAGATTGCCCATTCTAGCATAGCTAGGGGTTGTCGTTCCCCGTGAAGATAACAATCTTCTTAGCCAACGCATCCCAATTTTATAAACATATTACTCAAAAGTGGATGTAGGGAGAGACATAGTGAACATATATATCTGCAAGATTATTCACTAGGGCAAACTTTCTGAACAAGAATTTTACCACTCTTCTGGAGTTCAAGTGTGTAGAAGGACTTAGGTGCACGCAATATGTTTTGTAAGGTTCCCCTTAACAAAACTATTACTTGTTCGGGCAACACAATCTTTATTCATCCTCATATGGGACATTGGGGGTAAAACATAGCATAACCAGTTTGGGACTTGGCATCATAGGGATCAAAAAAAAAAAAAAAAGAGCCAGTACTCAAGTAGCCCATTAAAACCACATATTGGTTTTTCACATAAACGTCAAAATCTTTATACCTCGAAAATGCTAGAGGATATGTTAAACACAATTCTAATATTTCATTGTAGAGGGAGCACTAAACTTTGCTAGCAATTTCATCGCAAATTCAATATCAGGCCTGATGCGACTATAGAACTTCTAGTTCTATAATAGTGCTCCAATAAAAATATCAAGTAATGGACTTCCAGTCCCAAAATATCCTCATTATCATCTTCGAGTCTAAATTGTCCTTTATCTACTTCAAGAGATTATTGGATAACCGTTAGTGTGATAAGTAAATAATACTTATCCATATAAAAACATCTTCAAGACATTTTTCAAATAGGCTAACTGGTGTATAAAACTTCTTCAAGGAGAAGCTCGATCTTCAGGTCGAGACAATACTTGGGTTTCCAAGTCTTTTCTTTCAAAACTCCGTCTATCGGCATGAGTTGATATCACCAAGCTCTCTATGTGTTTCAATGATATTTAAACCATCAATATCGACTATAATAATAAACAAATAACTCCATTAGCAATTCTTTAACGAACACGTAATGGTACATATTTGCATATTCCTTCTTCTGGAGGAAAAATACACAGTCAACTCAATCATTCAATATGCATTCCTTCTTCAGGAGGAAAAACACTCAGTCAATAATTTTCAATTCTTACAAAGAATTTTGTAATTTAATGATACACGTTGCGATTTTCACTTTCCACATTCCAAAAGTGTTGAATCCATCGGGGATTTACAAATAAATATTAGCGTCTAATGACCAGTAAATTACAGTCATGACGTTCATCAACTGCATATCTAAATTCATAATTCACTGCCAATAATGTTAATTTGCGGAACGTAATGCCATATGTTGTGGGAGAGAATATTTGATCAAAATTAATTCAGGGTCTCTGCGAAAAACCCTTAAGCTACCAGTCTCGCTTTATATCATACCACCATATTATTTGTATTTCTCTTTCGTACAAACACCCATTTGTAACCTACAAGGTTAACATTAAATGGTGTACGTGTTATAAAGAGAATACAGTTTTAGCGAGCTGAGCTATACATGCCTTAATTGCTCCGTTATACATAAAAAATACCAAGGCACAACTGGTGCTTAGCTCTGGATCCAGATTCTCATATAACGAGAACAATTTATAAAGGCAATTTTGTTGTCGACAACTATAACATTTTTCATAAATTTCTCCCATATATATAAAATAATGGCAATTTCTATTTCAACCAGACTCTAGACATTTCCCAAAGATATTTTTATCTGGTCGTTCCGCATCCCCAGTATTACGATTTTGGGTGCACCTAAAATTTTTACTAGGGTTTTCGCCTTCTGGACGAATGTCTTCAGGACATACTTCTTTAAGCGATTTCAAGAGTGACACCATTTTCTACTAGATTTAGCTTTTCGTGGATTATACCAACGTGTCTCCACGCTTCTGGCGTCAAAGAGCATTGGTAGATACATATGGTCCAAGTTGGGGAAAATATGTAGGACCTAGTCACTCTTTTTATGATCAATATATATATTGACAGATTAATTATCTTCTGAACTTCTAGTTCAGTTTACTTCTTCTGAACTTCTATTTCAGTCTACCTAGTACGTGGATTTAAATATTGAAGATCTTTTTCATCAATCATCCATAGACTTTCTCGGCATTCTATTAAATTTGAGCTCTTATCTCCCCCTAATGCCGTGAAATGATCTTCATAAAGTGTGCAATCAGCGTACCTAATTATATATTGATCCCTTATCATGGGCTCTAAGAATTTAAATAACAGACGGAGGTTTATAATCAATATATACATGCCCACAAAGGTACGCTATGGTGGTGATATAGGAAAAAGACTGCACACTGTGAATAAAAGGCAGATGGGAAATGTTTGGTTTTATACCACGTACTAGGTTCTAGGGGGAATAATTATGATATGCAGTATGTTAGATTGTGATAACCACAATAACATATAAAAATGATGTCCCCAACAAGAAAATATATAATTGCCCAAGATGACGCACTTTAATAATATATCGCAACATATGAAGTACCCAAACCATATATGAAATCATCTAAGAGTAACATATATAATCAGATATGAAAGCGTACATAACAAATGATAATATAAGGGTACACAACAATCACAAGGAAGTTTGAAGGTTGTCAAATAAAATAGATCTTCAAGATCTTCTAAAAATTCTTATCCTGAACTTTACATTAGGTCACTCATTGGTTTGGGAATTGTTTCGTGCAAATTCACATGATATAATTCACTCCCTCATTTGCTTCGGGCAAACTAATATGAAATACTTTATTCCTTCGTTTGCTTCAGGCAAATTGATATGATATAATTCATTCTCTCGTTTGCTTCGGGCAAATTGATATGATATAATTCGCTTCTATCTTCCAAATCAAAAACATCTAAATCAATCATATCATGTATGAAAATAAGTCAAAGATCATTTTTATAAAGGAGTATTGCACTAAGCCATATTCTGAGAGAATTTAGTCATGTTGACATCATAAATTTAGTCAAAAGAAGATTCTCATAATTTGTTGATAATAGCAATCCTTCCGGGATTGATAATAATTCAATATTGAATTAGCAACCAATCAATTTCATATGAGAGTCATGTTGCACGCATGAGAAAAAATTCCATAAATAAGCATGCAAACTAAGAGAAGTAACTCTAAGGAGTAAACTTCCCGATAGTAAATTTCGAATATTTAATCCAAGTAGTAAAATCAGCAAAGTAAAATCACATTGCCCTCATAATAATTTGCATCCAAAAAAATAACTTTGCACTCAAAACACATTTGGAGTGTATATACTACTCGGTTACGCAATCAGTTATTGCGGTCATGAATTAACTTCTCGAGTGCTTCAGGCAAAAACTAACTTCTCAGATGCTTCAAGCATGAGTTAACTTCTCGGATGCTTCATGCTTCAGGCATAAACTAACCTTTTTATCCATGAATATATTTTCATGAATTACCCAAACATTATCATGACACCAATCATTTCTTCATCAATACCTCATCATTTCATTATCATCATGAATCACAGTATTTGCTTCCGGAAAATTACCTAAAATCATCAAGATGATGCGCATTCTTCGACGACCAAATGCACCCACATTGTTAGCAAACCTGCTTCTAGCTAGGATTTTGCCTCGATGAGTTTGGTCATCCTTGAATATATTGACCACTTTTTTTCTTATTCTGAGCTCGAAACTCATATCACACCGGTTATAATTTCGACTGCAACCCCTTATAAAGTTGCTCAACTGGGTAACATTATGTGCTTCAGGCACCTGTGCAAAAACCGACCAGACATGCATTTTGATTCTTCATCAACAACTAGTTATGTTTCTTAGCCACAAGGAGTGCTAAAATCAGCTTAGAATGCTTCTCATAATTTGTTGTCTTGTACTACTGCTGGAGTACAAATTACTCGCATGAAAAGTTTGCAATGTCTTTCCAAATAAATATTTCTCTGAAACTTCTTGTTTAGAGTTTCACTTGCGAGACTATTTTGTACATAGCTGAATTATAGTTAATCGCTGAATTACATTATAATCTCAAAATTAAACATGAGATTAAACTAGTCAAAATGTGTCTAAGGAAGAACATTTGATGACTTCTGGTCGGAATAGTCCTTCAAGGACTTCCATTAATTCAAGGGGTTCTTTATCAATCAGATACTCATTTTAAGGTCGTGGTGACGTATGGAAATGAGAGCTTGTGCCTTCTAGGCATTAGTGCTCTGTGACTTAGCAACAAAAAATTTGGCTCAATTCTTTAGATGCCGAATATATTTCAATATCAAGAGCCCAAGCTAACTAACTGCTTCATTCATAAGTGATTTTAATAAATTCACATTTTCAATGAAAAGTATGATCTACAAGATCATCATTTGATGCAACTTATATTTACAGAAATAGTAGTTGATATTCATGTGAAAAACATGTCTTGTAAGCAGATTTCCAATAGAATGTGAAAAGGGAATATTTCACATGTTCTCATATAGATTCATACTTCTCCATGTAGTCAGTTTATATGTATTTTTCAAAAGAAGCATAAATGCCAAAAATGGGGAATAGTACATAATCAATCTACATGATCAATATAGTAAATATTATCTTTTCGTAAGGCATGAAGTCATTTTAAGTGAATATAGTAAATTCTAATAATGGAGAATAGTGCAAGAATCATTGTTTCACTTGTAAATATCAATATACGTGTATATTTAACCCATATGTATATATACAAATGAACACATTTACATTTGCACGTATATACATACAATTTAACATATAACCACGTGTATTTACCATTTCAAAACATCATGACATATGTAGAACCTAACTCATATACATGAATTGAGAGAATTTGGGTAAATAATATGTATTTACAAATTCAAATATTTACCCAAATTCTTAACCATGTCTTGATGATGAGTTCATTATTAAAAAGTTGTTAACAAACATGAAGAATTATCACTCATTTTATAGAAACAATAATTGAAGGTCCCAAACCAAACTCATAGCATATATACACATAATATTTATATATAAACAATGGCATATGATTCAAAAACAAAAATGCACAGGAAAAATGAACCAATGGTACCGTTCGTCGGAGATTACGATAGAGACTCGTGCTGATAACGTGTTGTAATTTGGCCTACTGATTAGCTCAATCTACCGGGATTGTTGTACGGTAACGTGCCAATTATATGTATAAATTTAGAGTTAATACCCAAAATCGTCCTCGACTATAGTGGTTTTTCTCAATTTCGTCCTAAACGACTTTGGTGACCTAATATCGTCCCAGACTTTTGTGTTTCGCTCAATTTAGTCCTTCATTTGTTATTCCGTCAAATTGGTGTTAAATAAAGGGACAATTCAGTAATGTCAATATTGATCTTTATTTACTTTCAACTTGTGAAGTGCGAAATTTCTCTTTCTTGTACAAATTACACGCAGAATTACTCTCGGACCTGCGAATCAAATTTTATATTCGCAGTTTTAGGAGTAATTCTGGGAGTAATTCGTAAAAAAAAAAAAAGGGATTTCGCAGTTCACATGTCTATGAGTAAAGAGATGTCAATATTAAAATTACTGAATTGTCTATTTATTTAACACCAAATGGACAGAATAACAAACGAGGGACTAAATTGAGCAAAAACACAAAAGTCTGGGACTAAATTGAGCGAAACACAAAAGTGTGGGACGATATTAGGTCACCAAAGTCGTTTAGGACGAAATTGAGAAAAACCACTATAGTCGAGGACGATTTTGGGTATTAACTCTATAAACAATATTGCAATATGGAATGGGAGAGTAGAGAGAATAGTAGAACACATGATATAAGAACTTCAAAAAGGCTCATCTTATTCATCCTTCAACATGTATATATATACAAAATAAGACAATCCTTCATTTCCTAACATAATGAGGGAGTTGAAGATAGGGCAAATGAAAAGCGTCAATGATAATGGCCATTCAATAATATATTTATAACAATATTGATTAATTTCATTTAATGAACATAAACATGAAAGAAAAAGTAATAGAAGAATGATTGTCTTTTCTATTAATTACCTTTGTAAAAATAGAGAATGTGTACAAACATAACCTTTAATTTGAGACAAGAATGATTGTGATTTCTATTAATTGTCTTTGTAAAAATAAAAGTGTTGAATAGAATATCTTATTGAAACAAAGATTACAAAATATTTATAAGGTATTGTAATAAAATTCAGACAATTGTTGGCTAGCGAGCTAACCTATCGCCTCACAATCAACCTGACCTCATCTATGGGCCCCAAGTCGACCTTGTTAGGTTGAGGTTGAGGTTATCCGTCTTCTAGTGCTAAGATGACATCGTCAAGCTGGGCTCTCAAGGTCATCCAACCCAAGACTTCAAGTCTTATCAAGAATTACCTCATTGGATTGTGATTATTAAATATGGGAGGCGAGCTCAAACTCTAGACTTGCAAGAAGAATTTTATTAAGTGGCAACTAGTTAGTTTAATAAATAATAATTGTTATATTATGGACCATAGTCTAGATTATGTACACAGAATTAACATATTATATACATTTAGTTATTATGTATATTTAGTTAATAAAGCCACTTGAAGGTTTCTGGTTCCCACAATGTTTGTTATTTGCACCATATGACAAAGGCTACTTACTCGATATCAAGCCAGGTTTCCATCCCTAGACCTGTGGGTTATGGGCCCACCACGCTTTCGTTGCGCCACTCTGATTATTAAATATTAATACGAATTTTTTTTTTATCTCTTATCCTGTAAAATCCAAAAAGGTTGTCGCAATGGAGATTCTTTTACTGATAATTCCCGTTAATGTTCATTGAAGTCACTCAGGTTGCACAACCAATCAGACTCCATAATTTTCGATGGTCTATGTTTAACCATTTATTGAGACAAGAATGATTGTGATTTCTATTATAAAAATAGAGAAGGTGTTGAATAGAATATCTTATTGAATCAAAAATTACAAAATATTTATAAGGTCTTGTAATAAAATTCAGGCAATTGTTGACTAGCAAGCTAACATATCGCCTCACAATCAACTTGATCTCATCTATGGTCAAAGTATCTATGAGGTTCCTACACTATAATGTTTTGTTCAATTTAGTCCTTCTACCTTAATTTTGTTCAATTTAGTCCCTATACTTTTAAAAGTGAAACAATTAAGAACAATAGCTTATGTGGCGCTGACATTATATCTGTCACGTCATCATACTTATATGCCAATTCATATATTATTTTATAAATATTTAAATTAATTATTTTTACCACTAATATATTACATTAATATGTCCAAAATAAATACATAAATATAAGCTATTGTCCTTAATTGTTTCACTTTTAAAAGTACAGGGGCTAAATTGAACAAATTAAGGTAGAAAGACTAAATTGAACAAAACGCTATAGTATAGGGATCTCATAGGTACTTTGACCGCCGACCTTGTTATGTTGAGGTTATCCGTCTTCTAGTGTTAAGATATGGACCATAGTGGGTTTCTGGTTCCCATATCAGAGCCAAGTTTTGATCCTGGGACCTATGCGTTATGGGTCCTCCACGCTTCCGCTGTGCCACTCTGATTATTAAATATTAATATGATTTTTTTAATCTCTTATCCGGTAAAATCCAAAATGGTTGTCGCAATGGAGATTCTTTTGCTGATAATTCCCGTTAATGTTCATTGAAGTCACTCAGGTTGCACAACCAATCAGACTCCATAATTTTCGATGGTCTATGTTTAACCATTTATTGAGACAAGAATGATTGTGATTTTTATTATAAAAATAGAGAAGGTGTTGAATAGAATATTTTATTGAATCAAAAATTACAAAATATTTATAAGGTCTTGTAATAAAATTAAGGTTATTATCCGTCTTCTAGTGCTAAGAAGAGCATCATAGATGCTAGTCTACACAATTAACAGACAAAGGCGACTTACTGGATATCAGAGCCAGGTTTCAATCCTGGGACCTATGGGTTATGGGCCCACTACGCTTCCGCTGCGCCACTCTGATTATTAAATATTAATACGATTTTTTTATCTCTTATCCTGTAAAACCCAAAAAGGTTGTCGCAATGGAGATTCTTTCGCTGACAATTCTCGTTAATGTTCATTGAAGTCACTCAAGTTGCACAACCAATCAGACTCCATAATTTTCACTAGTCTATGTCTAATCATTTATTGAGACAAGAATGATTGTGATTTCTATTATAAAAATAGAGAAGGTGTTGAATAGAATATCTTATTGAATTAAAAATTATAAAATATTTATAAGGTCTTGTAATAAAATTTAGGCAATAGTTAACTAGCGAGCTAACTGCCTCACAACCTGACCTCATCTATGGCCCCAAACCGACCTTGTTAGGTTGAGGTTATCCCACTTCTAGTCTAGTGCTAATAAGATGACATCGTCAAGCTGAGCTCAAGGTCATCCAGCCCAAGATTTCAAGTCTTTTCAAGAATTACCTCATTGCATTGTGATTATTAAGTATGAGAGGCGAGTTCAAACTCTAGACTTGCAAGAAGAACTTTATTAAGTGGCAACTAGCTAGTCTAATACGGGATATATAACAATTGTTATATTGTGGACTACAGGCTCTCCAGCCTTGACACGAGAATGGCCTCACTTATATCCCTAACACTGCTCTCGAATTGGGTCGACTCAATGATTTTTTGCAAAATCTTTCAATCTAACACAAACTCAAACCTAAAAAACATACAACTTTTTGTTTGATCCGGATTCTCAAGCGGCGCCAATGTTTGTTTTGCAACCTTTGGACTTGTTGCGAACTAGCCAACACTACCGGTCAAATATGAAATACGTAAATAACAAAGAAAACGAAAGTAAGAGAATTAACACTTAAAACAAAGAACTCAAGAATGCCTTAAGCTCTCAAGAATTCAAATCCCTTTTACACGCCCACGCGTGGGGTATTTAATTTATACGTTGGCTCTCGGCCTAAATTAGGAAATAAATCACCTAAAAATCTTATCCACAAATCAAGGGTCAATCACGCCCAAATTTGGTGGAAATTACCTACCAAAAATACAAGATATATTCCAAATACATAAAAGGACAATAGCACACATAAGGAAACAAATTTCCTAAAATCTTTGGTAACTAAGGCTTACAAATCTCGTCCAACCAGACATTTTTATACGCTTAGAGATTCCCCGCACAAATACCCGACTCAAGAACATATTTAGATCGACTAGGATTGTTGAGACATGTGTAGCGAACTAATGGAATAGCACTAGAAACTGTTGGAAAATAATGAACCAAAGTCGATTTAATATCATAAAATAATATTATATATATATATATATATATATATATATATATATATATATATATATAAAAGTTTTTTTGTACATTATGCTATAAAGGTTGTACATTAAAATATTTTGGACAAACATACCCCTACCGTTATAACTTCCGTTACCTTTTCCACTATTGTTACCATGCACATGCATCCACCATACATTTTCTTATCTTCTTCATTAATAATAATATATACACATTAAATATTTGAGTTATATGTTAATTATTACATAAATATAAATATCAAATTTATAAAAATGATTTACATTATTATTATTATTATTTAGAATAATTTAAATATCTAAAATCTAAATAAATTTAAAATTTTAATATAATGTATTAATATTGGGCACCTATCTTTTGCGCATCGCGCATAAAAAATACTAGTATATATATATATATACACACACACACACACACACACACACACACACACACACACACAAATCACCACGCACCTTAAGTCTACAAACAAAGCACCTTAAGAACACAAATCACTCACCTTAAGTACAAAAACCCCGCACATTAAGCACAGAACAAAGCACATTGAGCACAAAACTCACACACTTAAGATTTTAAAATGTCTCACATTAAGCACAAACTCACGCACATTAAGCACAAACCGCACGCACATTAAGCATTAAACTGGCGCACTTTAAGTATTAACTCACAGACTTTAATCATTAAGCCCACGCAGCTTAAGCACAAACCCCACACACATTAAGCACAAACTCCACGCATATTAAAAACAAATATCACGCACCTTAAGCACAAAAGCCCACACTTTAAGTTTTAACAACTACTAACATTAATCACTAACCCCACGCACCTTAAGCACAAAACCCCACGCACATTAAGCACAAACTCCACGCATATTAAGAACAAATCTCAAGCACCTTAAGCACAAAAGCCCACACTTTAAGTTTTAAACACTACTCACATTAAGCACAAACACACGCACCTTAAGCACAAAACTCACTTGCCTTACGCACAAGACTCACGCACGTAATATACAAATCTCACGCACATTACTCACAAAACCACTCACCATAATTTTGACCTAGATGCAAAAATTACAAAATTGCCACCACATTTTTTTTAATTTTGATAATCTTATACGTTGATTTAAGCGAGATGAATGGCTTAGATTAAACCGCACAACCGCACCTGAGGCGTTCACCCGCACCAGAATCGATATATATATATATATATATATATATATATATATATATATATATATATATATATATATATATATATAAAAACCAAAATGGAACTTGTAATCCTCTAGATTACAATTCCAACCAACAAGAAAGGAGAAAAGATTCAATGCTTAGAGCATAATCCCAAAATCAAAAGGAAGGAGAGGAAGAAAGAGAGTAAGTACGAGTCGAGCGAAACACTCTTTCCTTAAAACTTTATTTGTCACCTCCCAAAAGTGCTAGGAGCGTTGTGGCCTAGGTTTCCTAGGATAAAACGTACTACGGTTCAACGTTTGAGCACCCAAACGAACGAACTCAGTGAACAAGAGCACGTGCAGAACACAGTTTCAAGAATGGAATAGGAGTAGAGTTTTGAGAGCAGAAAAACTATTGTGTGTGTTGTGTCCTTTCTGTTCATTGTTCGTAGAAAAGCTGCTGCTCCCACTACACTCTTATATAGGGATGAAGGATATCAATAGCATTTATTTGGGGATTTAAACTGATATAAAAATCATATTTAACCCCTGAAACAACAGCCCACTAAGTGAAATTAAATTCAAAATTCAAAATTGAAATTAATAAACAATTAATTCCGTAACGGATAAATTTAATCGCACAGGTGCTATCCCAGCTGTGTTACTTTCGGCCTCCTCTCGGCCAAGGCCCAAGGCCGAAACTAGCAGCACACGAGCTGCTCTCTTTCGGCCGCCAAGGCATTTCTCTCGGTCGATCTCTCGCTGCGAACTCTCGTGGCAACTCTTGCTGCGTTGTTGCTCTCTTTCACGCAGCCTTCAAGTGACTTTGGATGGAAAAATGATACCGAAAGTTGGCACAACTTAACCCGCAATGCCAACCAACATTCGTGTCCGCGTACACGAGGGTGGCAGCTCTCGCTGCGCTGTTGCTCTCTTTCGCGCAGCCTTCAAGTGACTTTAGATGGAAAAATGATACCGAAAGTTGGCATAACTTAACCCGCAATGCCAAAAGGCTTGAATCAAGCCTTTTCAGACTCAGTTTGGGATTTGATTTGCACACCCCGCCCCCTTCCCCCGAGCGCGAAAAAGAGCCTTTATGCTATACAATTCAATAAACTTTTGAAAGGCTCTTGTATAAATAGTGGGACAAGTCCAATTCCCAAATCAATGTGGGACAAAATCTCATCTTTTTCCCTTCATTTTTCCAACTCAATGGGTCTACTTTGAGAATCAATATTTCATTCACCCATTATCCGTTTTGAGCGTACAATATATCAATCTCTTCGTCTCACTACGAAGAACCCGAATCCACTTTGACCCGACCCATTTCGGAAGTGGACCCCACTGATAATTGTACCACAAAATAGCCACTTAAAATATCATTTTAATGCTATTTTTCCAACAGAAACTTGAAGAGCACAACTATCAAATTTTAACCAGTCATGGTCCTTCCAGGAGGACCACAACTGGTTAAATTTTAAAACTTGAATGACCATGGGTGGTTAACTTGGATTACGGATGGTAATAATTTGAAAGTTGAAGAATCATGCGTGATCAATTTGAAAGTTTAGGACTAAACATGACAAAATCACTATATTCGAAAGACCCCATATGACATTAACTCTATAATCTCTTATATCTTCTTTCTAGTTGTAGTTCTTTATTCTCTCTATAATAATAAAGTTATGATCATTAAAAATTTGTGTTTCTCCTTCAAGACTGTTTGCTAATCTGACTAATTTTACATAATGTTATTAGAGCATAGGAGTCTAAGTTTAGCAATAGTTGTGTCAGCGGTAGGAGACTCTTGCCTGGGCCGGATTTAGGGCTGTGCAAGCAGCCCAACAACACAGGGCCCCCGGAGCCCAATAGGCCAATATTTAATTTTTATACCTAAAAAATTACAATTAAAACGCACGCATCACTGCATCAGTTCTCTAAACGACTAAACATAATTAATTCATTAATTGAGGCATGCATTATGCTAACTGTTCAGCTTTCCCATCGCCCCACGTTTAGAAGAAATAAACAAAAAAAAAATAGTTTTTCTTCTACGCCTAAGTACCTGTTTCTTTGTGATTAAGTGACTTCGTCTAATCTTCTTAGCAATTGGCAAAGGCGCAGAGCACTGAGACGTCTGAGAGCAATAGAACACTAAAATCAGTAGACATAGCATGATAGGAATCAAATATTTATCATTTTAGAGGAAGACAGACACAAGAAGTGATTTGCGGTACTTTTCGACGGTTTCGCAGCGGCCAGCGGACAACGATTTCCGATTTCGCAGCGTCTAAGGGGCGAGGGCTGAGGCACTAAGCGGCAGATGGCAGTATCGCAGTTCGCAGATTTCCCCAATTCCTCAATTCTCCTAAATGGAAACCGCAAACGGCCCAATTCCGATTTCCGACATTCCGTAGCATTGTAGCGAAATCTAGGAAAGGAATAAGGGCTTTGAGGCTTTCCAATCAGGTTGTTTCAATCCTTTTTGTTTTTACTTAATTACTTTAAATCTTTAATTTTAAATTTTTACTTTTACTGTTTTACAGTGTATTGTACGTGTGCAGTGTGTTATGTGTATAAATTGTTGTTTGGTAATTTTGGTTTAATTACATATTTGTATATTATCATTACTCTTATCCCAGTATATTATCATTACTCGTTACTATGGCTCCCGGTATTAGAAAATATGAATCTGGATGTGAAAAACGTAAGAAACAATTAAAAAAAATCATATATTTATGGTGGTTTCAAAGATTGACTTATACTTTTGGTAGGGCCCCATTTATGTATAAGAACAGGACCACCAAAAGCAAAAAACCGTCCCTAACTCTGGCATTCCAGTTTCGCCATCGGAACAATATGATGTATGTATGACTTCTTCGCAATAGTAGATAGAAGTGTCAAATAGAAGGCTAGCTCATAGTCCAATCTTGGATCAATCCATTTGGGATCAGCCCAATTCATATAGTCGATCATTCGGGTTCCAACGAGGTTTCGACTAGTTTCAACGACTAAAATTGACGATAGGTGAACAATCGGTCACCTTCTTCATCACTGAAGGAGGCAATCATCGACCACTCTTTGGTCGTTAATCATTGATTTTAGTCGCTAGAGATAATCGGAACCTCGCATGAATTCGAATGACAGGCTATTACTGGTCAATAATTGGTTTTTGGGCTTTGAAGCATGAAAATGACATGTTGATATGTTTAATTACAATATTTAAAGCTTTAAGGGTCTAATTAAACTAAGGATCTTGTGGTCCACTGGCACCAAGTTGCTTTCCTATGTGGGAGGTTGTGGGTTTGAGCCTTAGTGGAGGTGGACTATTGGCTCTTTGTGTTTCAGTTGGTTGTGACTTTTTAGTGACATATTTGATCCGTTTCCCTTTATATTTTAAATCTTTAATAATGATTAATTATTACTTAAAAACTTTTTATAATATTTCTTTTTTACTTTTTATATTGGAGTAGCTTTTTTATACTTTTATCATTTTTAAATTGCTTTCAATTCTAATAAGCGTCTCCCACCTTGTCGTCAATAATGGAAACATTTTAGATTATTGTGGTCCTCGAATGCATTTAAATTTATTGTACAAAGTTGTTGGCATAACTTAACCATATTATAGTGTGCTGATAGTCACTTTGTCTTTTATTTTTATAGTATAGCTTATCGTGTCGATCCGTTAACGAACCCGTATACATGAATTGTCAGGTCTATGTGTGAGTAGTCCTCTTGGGAGGAAGATAGTATAGGAATGTGGATTAGGTTTATGGAGATGTGACTTTGAATTGGTTGAATAAGAGTGATGAGACTTGGCTTGGATGATGTTAATTAATGTGATTGATTGTGTCTTGGTTAGGATGTGATTACCTAATCTATGCTCAAGGGATTGATTAACCATACTCCACCTTTGAGAAAAAGGGGAGTATGGGATGTCAAGACCAAGGTGTTTGACGAATTGCCTCTTAGACATTCATGAGTCATGACAATGTCATTGTGTGTTCTAAGAGTGTAAAATGACCTTGAGAAAGGCTTCATCTCAGTTAATGGCATCCATCATCAAGTCAATTGACTCTCAACCTTGTTCCCGGTTTGGTCACGTTACCTTGACCTAATCCAATTTCCTATTTTCTTTTGCCTTTTACAATATTACTTGTTATTCACCACAATCGCTACTTGTTTTATTTGTTGCTTTCCATAATTGATCTTTGTTAGGGCTAGATTTCCATAGAATTGATAGTTCTTTGTGCTTGAAAACACATAAACTTGCATCTATAGTTAGTCCTTTGAGAACAAAAACTTCACCCTAAAAATACTCTTTAATTTCAATCAGAAAATAGGGGCAACATTTCAAAGTAAGAAAAAAAATTTCCAATGTGTTTGTAAACCATCTACCCAGCACCACGTTATTTATAGGAGATGATGGAAATAATAGCATTAATATGGCATTTAAATCATCAAATTGTAACCCCAAACTGACCATCAATTCTGAAAGAGTAAACACCAGCCAAGATCCCTCGAGTTTGGTGGTTTCACCACCTATAGACTATAGTCCCTAACATCCGTAATTACCATCTATGGTCCACCGAGTTGCGAAATCCGACCTGCTGCCATATTCCCGTTAGTTTCTCTCGTCTAAGCCGTCAAAAGCGAAGGTAAATATGTCATTTTTCATAAAACACATTCCTAATCACCTCCATAAACCACGCATCTTAAGAAGGAAAATCACACACCTTAAATTTGACCTACTTGCAAAAATTATCAAATTGTCACCGGCCCACCGCATTGTTTTTTATTTTGTTAATCCTGGACATTGATTTAAGCAAGATCAATGGCTCAGATTTAATCGCACGGGACACACCCGACCGCACGGGAACTAAATTCTATGTGTGTGTGTGTGTGTGTGTGTGTGTGTGTGTGTGTGTGTGTGTGTGTGTGTGTGTAATTCAATGTAGTTGTTTCAGCATTAACTGAAAGATTATAAGTTAACTGGTCAGATTGCACTAATTTGATGAGTTGAGGGGTTCAATTCCTTATCTCAAAAACAAGGTTGCAGTAGGCGCTAGGCGCTAGTCGGGCGGCCGGGCAGCGCCTAGCGCCTAGGCGGTCTAGGCGGCGCCTAGGCGGATTCTAGGCGGCGCTAGGCGGGCACCAAAAAAATTAAAAAAAATAGTGACAGACTTGTAGTTCGACAATTTTAATGAGGTTGTTTTCAACGTTCACTCAAATAACACATCTAAATAAATGAAATAATGATAATTTATAAGTCATAATGTCATAATAATATTAAAATCAATAATTAATGAAAGACGACATCGGTCAAAATCAGACAAAATCGATCAAAATCGGTCAAAACGGTCAAAATCGGACGAAATCGGTCGACTCGGCCGAGTTGGCCGAGTTGACCGACTCGGCCGAGTTTGACCGCCCAGGCCGCCTAGCGGCCGCCCAGGCCGCCTAGGCGGCCGACCGAGTTTTGGCCGCCTATAGGCCAAAACTCCAAGGCAAGTGGCCGCCTAGCGCCTAGGCGGCTAGGCGGCCGAGTTTTACAACACTGCTCAAAAATAACAATTATAAATTATAAATTATAATAAAAAAAATGTAACTAGATATATAATAATTTATATATTGCAATATTTTTTTAAAAAATTTAAAGTAATAAAAGGCTAGCTCAATCCGATTAAATTTCAAATTGAATCGGGCCGATTTAAATAATAAAAAATGTCTTACCTAATCAATAACTCAAAAAATGAAAAATTAAACCGGTCCAACTCAATTCAAAATTTAATCGGATTGAACTAGCCTTGTCCAACGAATAAGCAGGTCCACAGTGTTTCTGTTGTTCTTGATTTGCGCATTGCATTACTGGTCCATTATCTCGGTTGTTGCAGAAGAGCCTCTCCATTCTCTCTCCAACACTCTCTCTCCTATTTGGTAATGTTTTTACTGACATTATCTCCTAATTATGCACTAGTAGGGATGCTCTAAGTGCATCTATAATAGTTGGGGATATTTTGTGATTTTTGATGAGTTTTTGTAAGTGATTAGGAAAGAGAATATGGGAGGGGAGAGGAAAATGAAAAAAAAAATAGTAAAACTAATTTTGAAAAAAAAAATAAAAAATAGTGTCAGGTGTACGCGCTCAGCGGGCGCCATTGTGACAGCCATGCGAGGCTGTCACAATGCTCCATTTCTTTAGTGGGTCTCACTTCTCTACCATTATTTCCAACCCTTGCAGATGAACTTCTTACCTCTCTCTTTTGATTCTCTCTCTTTGCTTAGTTGGCTTTTTTTTTTTTTTTATCTTAACTCTAAAAAAAATTCAATGATAGTGATGCTCTAAGGTAGGATTCATTGACAAGACAATCATTGTCCAACTAGAGGTCATGTTTACTTTAAAGTATTGTAATTGGGTACTAATTGATTATTATTGGTTATTTCGAGATTGTAATTATTGTATATTTATTAATTAATTAAACAATGATAATAATTACTTTGTATATCTTATCTTATCTGAGTTTAAATATATTTTTATCATCAACAATGATTAAGTGGTATTTAGCTAGTATCATTGTAATTGCAATTGTGATATTATAATCTAATCAATACAGTATATAATTTATAAAGCATTATTGTACTTTTATTCAAATATCATTATATCAATATATTAATATATGCATTGGGCTAATCAAATAAAGTTTCCCCCATGTTTGATTGAACTTTGTTATGATATATGTGAAGCGTGATAATTTTGACTCCAAAAAGATGTATAACAATTCAAGAAACTAATACAATTTCACACTTTTTATTTATATTCATTTAATCACCTATAAATTAGTTAATTCAATTAAAATTAATTAAATGGAACCAATGACGAGTGCTCCTGAATTGGTCACTGATCTCAGGCCTATAGCCCTCAGCAATGTGATTTACAGGATAATGGCAAAGGTAATGACTAACAGAATGAAACCCATAATGGATGAGTTAATATCAGCTTTGCAGAGTGCTTTTATACCCGATAGACTCATTACAGATAATATATTGATAGCTGCGGAGGTGGGTCACTACTTGAACCGAAAGTAGTGTGGAAAGGTGGGGTAGGGTGCTCTCAAGTTGGATATGGCCAAGGCCTATGACAGAATGGAGTGGTCTTTCCTGCGCAACATGCTTGTAGCGCTGGGTTTTGACAACAGATGGGTGGAGTTGATTATGTATGTGTAACCTCGGTGTCCTATAATTTTTTGATTAATGGTTCGCGCAGTGACACGATTATGCCTACTCGTGGATTAAGACAGGGTATCCTTTGTCTCCTTATCTTTTTATTATCTGCACAGAAGGGCTCTCTTTGTTGTTGCAGCAGGCACAAGCTAGAGGTTCTATTCATGGTTGCAGAGTTGCAAGGGGTGCCCCCCAATATCTTATTTGTTTTTTGCTGATGATAGTCTGCTCTTTTTCAAAGCCAATGCCCAGGAAGCCAGTGAGATTAAGAATTGTTTATCTGTTTATGAAAACTTATCTGGACAGGTGGTTAATTATCACAAGTCAAGTATATGTTACAGCAAGAATACTGGTGAGATTGATAGGAATAATGTGGCACAAATTTTGAGTGTGGTCCAGGCTCCTAATTTTGGTAAATATTTAGGGCTCCCATCGTTTGTAGGAAGGAATAAGAAAGCGACCTTTGCATATATTGAGGACAAAATCAGGCACAGGATTGGGTCATGGAATAAGAAGCTGTTGTCACAGGCTAGTAAAGAAATCTTGTTGAAAAGTGTAGCACAATCTATGCCTACTTTTTCAATGAGTGTTTTTTTGCTACCTGCGACTATGTGTACGGCAATTGAGAGAGTTATGAACCGTTATTGGTGGGGAGCTGGTGATAGTCAAGGAATACATTGGAAAGCATGGGACAAGTTGTGTATCCTAAAGAAGCATGGGGGAATGGGCTTTAAAGACCTGCGGGCGTTTAATTTAGCCATGCTAGGGAAACAGGCGTGGCGCCTACTTACCAAGCCGGAATCTTTGGTGGCATCTGTTTATAAGGCTAGATATTATACCAAGAGTTCGTTTTATGAGGCAGAAATGGGAAATAATCCTAGTTTTTGCTAGCGAAGTATTATAGCAGCGAAGAGCCTGGTTTGTAGTGGGGTCAGGAGCCGGATTGGGAATGGTCTCACCACATCTATATGGGCACATCCATGGATACAGGATGATCAAGAACCTATGATACAGACAGAGATGCCTGTGCAATTAGCGGATGCGAAAGTTGTGGGGTTGATTGACCAGGACACTGGTACGTGGGATCATTCAATTCTTACTGATTTGTTCCAACCTATAGACATGGAGAATATAGAGAGGATACCTATTTCCCCATAATATGAAGACTCTTGGTATTGGCATGGGGACCCAAAAGGGATCTACTTAGTCAAGAATGGGTATAGGCGCATTGTGGGAAACTATGAGCATAACAATGGATCTTTTGATAAATGGCTCACCCTATGGAGCCTCAAAATCCCACCCAAATGGAAAACTTTTCTATGGATAACAATTAGTGATATCCTCCCAACCACTACAAATTTGATTATAAAGAGAGTGGAGGTGGACCCAAATTGTGCTATGTGTGGAGTTGTTCAAGAAGATACTATGCATGCTTTGGTGTTGTGTGATTTTGCGAAAGCCATTTGGGAACGATCTAGCCTTCCAATCCCCAATATTGTCACGAATGTTTTTCATACTTGGTTCTCTGATCTCCTAAATATTCTAGACTCTAATAGAATATTATATGCAACAGCAATCTTATATCATATTTGGAGAGCACGAAATGGAGCAGTATGGGATGCCGCTATGCCACGACCCACGAAGCTCCTAGCCACGGTCACGGCAACCGTGGAAGCATGGCACAACGCACGGCTGCCGTCCGCATCCGTGTCACAGCCGCAACAACAGGAACCTGCTGGAGAACTCCCACTGCCGCATGCTCTCACGGCCGCTATATCCCCCAACACGGCGATAGAGCTAAGCAAGATATGCCGCGTGGATGCCGGCTACCTCCACGACTCCGGTGCGGCAACGGTAGGGGAGGTTTTACTCTATGCAAATGGTGGATATGTGGCAGCATTCAACGCCCCTCTTCCAGTTTGCTTCTCATCACTAATGGCGGAGGCGTTTGCGTGCAAAGAAGCGTTATCATGACTTAAAAACCGGGGTGAGACATCAGTACATCTATACACAGATTGCCTATCATTGCAACGATATCTCGTCGCACCCCCGTCTACAGTTCGTTCTATGTTGGTTATGCTCTTGATAGCTGTAAATCCATTGCAGCTTCGATTAATTCTTGTTCTTTTAATTCCATACCTAGATCAGATAATTATTTGGCTCATGCGCTAGCATCCGCTGCGTTCCAGCAGCCTACTACTATGTATTGGGATCTATCCCCACCTGACATTATTGCAGCATATTTCTAATGAAAACACCATGAAAATTTCAAAAAAATTAAATGGAACCATATAACCATAGAAAACCTTAATTTAGACGTAGTATAAAATTTTGTATATCTAATCAGGTGATCGAGAACCAACTTTAACATGAGAACTATGAATTTGTGAAGGATTGCATCGCAACTACTACATGATTATAATGCTATGGCTCTCAGACATGCTGGAGGACCTCGCAGTGCATCTGGATGCAGTGCCAATCATGTAATAAGTGTGGTGCAATCATATAGTAAATGCGGTGTAATCCTTCACAAATTCTCAATTCGCAGGTTAAGGGGTGGTTCTCGTCTGATTATGAATCTATCTAATATTATTGAGCCTATGTTATATATTCACTTCAATTCTCTACTTTCCATTCTTTATTTTTAACTTAAAAAATATGTTTATTAACACTAATTTTTTTTATTTCTTTTTCCTTTCTCGTTTAAAAAATCAATTAAAACATACAAATTGTGCTTTATTGGATATACCATATTTAGAGTGGAATCGTAGACATTTGTAACGAAATAGCATCATCAAAAGCCAAAGGCGTTCAAATTGAGACAATTTTATTGATGAGTTCACATGTAATGTGCTGTTCTTAAGACTTCATGATTAGGATTACCTGTGTCACATCATGATGTTAAAGATGAAAATAATTCTTGTTTTTAAATTATCAAATTTTAGGGAGACAAAAAATATCTTGTACAAACTAAAGTAAGGGGTCTGTGTGGAAATTCTGACCCAAAAAAAAATATTAATCAATTTCGTCTAATTGTAGCAAAGTTAATTCTTGATTTAACTATATATTCATTTTTGGGTTTATTGGATAAGTATTCATAAAACAAATGTTATTTTCTTCCCATATAAATAAGAGTTTATAGACATCAAGGCGACAATCTCAGCCAAGTTAGTCAGACAGATGACTGGATTAATCATAAGATTCCAACTTTGCTCTTCACCCAAAAGTGCACATTCAAGTAGCGGTGTCGGCATTTTCTATAAATCAAAATTTGTAGACTTCAAATGGTGAATATTAGATCATAATTTTTGTAGGAGAATGTAGTATTATTACTTAATATTTATTTTAATACTATTGACATGTCTCGGTAAATTCAAATTTATTCTGTGTATAAAAATATTACATGCATATAGTAGACTAAATTTTGATGAAATGTGTTATTTTCTCATTCCAAATGTGTTATTTTCTCATTCCAAATTTGTTTCATAATATTTTTTTATGTGACATTATAAATCTAGTTTTTTTTTTTTAGCACTATCTATCTTTTTTTTTTTTTTGAATGCTACTGACTCTATTACAATGTAGTATCTGTTCATATACTTTCTCAACTTACTGAAACACAAAAAGTCCAACCTAAGTACCATTAGACCATTATCTATCTAGTTTAAATTGCTTGATTTCTATATCAAATCCGGAGTAGTATATTAAATAAAGCGACTTTTAAAAATTATTGCTACTTTTTTATTCAATTGTCTATCAATATTTGAGATCTCATCATGAGTTAATCAAAATAATATCATATCATATAAATTTACTTATTTGATATAAGATTATAATACCTAAAGAGATTTAATGCCACCTAATTCCAAGATACTAATTAAATTGTGCCACCCATTGAAAAAAAAATTATTTTTGTCTACTAAAATTAGTATAAAATATTCATTTCATTTGCAACGTTACCGATTTACCCGACCATGAGTTGTAAAATATAAATTTAAAGTTCCCGTATCATGAATTAATAAAAAAAATTATATAATGAACGAATTCAAATATTAGGATCGTAATTTTCGCAAGAGAATATAACATTATATGTATCCAAAATGAGAGTGATCGAGGGAGTGGAGTACAGATAAGAAAATTTGTTGTATTTAATAAAAATAGTAACAAAGTGTGTGTTGCCAGTGGGATACATACTGTATCCTGTGACAATGTGAGTAAGAAGCGACACATTTTTAACGTTAAAGCGCAGGTAATTCCAATTGGGAAATGGTTTGACTGAGGTGGGACCATCCAAATCCAGATGTTTGTGGGGCCGGTACACGTGTCAGCAATCCCAATCCGCATACGGGTTTCCGAACTATAAAAGGGGCTTCTCTGTGGTGGGGTCAGATATTCATCACAAAATTAAAGAAACTCAAAAACCTTTCTTTAATCATAAAAATGGGTTCTGAGAATGTTTTCAGTGGTTTTTCTCAGTCTCCCAACGCTCTTTCTCCGGCTTCGGGGCCGGCCCAAAGCCCGCTTTACCAGATTGTTCATCACGGCACCGCCGCCGCTTTGGATAACGGTAGCGGGGGGGTTAACGGTGATCAGGCGGGGGAGGTTTCGAGGGGGAGGAATGCGGCGGTGAAGGACCGTCACACGAAGGTTAACGGGCGGGGACGGCGGGTGAGGATGCCGGCGCTCTGTGCCGCTCGTATCTTCCAGCTGACGAGGGAGCTGGGCCACCGCACGGAGGGGGAGACCATCCAGTGGTTGCTTCACCAGGCGGAGCCGGCGATCTTCGCTGCCACGGGCACGGGAACTACCCCGGCGTCGGCGGTCACCACGTCCCAGTCCGGCGCCATCATTGCTTCCCGGCCGCCGCCGCCGCCGCTGGCCGGGATGGCGCCGCTGGCGGGGATGAGCCCGCGGGTGCTGCCCTTGCCTATCCCTTCTTCTCCGTCCTTCGGCGCTAGTATGTACGTGGCGGCGGCGGCGGCGCCGACAAACCGGGTGCATCAACTGTCGGTGCCTTGCCTGGGCAATGGCGGAGGCAGGTACATGCAGGCGGCGGCGGCGGCGATGCCGGAGGTGGGGTTGTTCTCGATCACGCGGCCGTGTTGCCGGTTCGAGATGATCCAGCCGTCATCAGCACAGCATGATTTCTCAGGCAACGGCGGGCGGGACATGACGTTCACGTCGATGCTGACGCAGACGTCGCCGGCGATGAATGAGGTGGAAGGGGAGCCCTATGAAGATATTGGGAAGCATTAGTCCTTAGATATACACCTCTCCTGTATTCTTAGCTTCTCCCGGGGGTGGGGGGGTAGAGGGTTAGGGTTTCATGGACAAAAAACTTATCTAATCTTCTAGTTGTTGCAAATTCAGAAAGAAATGAAACTTTAGGGGTTATTCTGGGTTTTAGATACTCAAATTTGGAATAAATGAAATGAAAGAGCAGTTTTATTTTGGAAAAAGAAAATAAACTTTTTGTGTTTTGTGATCATTTTACGAATTTTAAAAAGGGAAAATTGTATTTTTGGTCCTTTTATATTCGTGGTATAAACTTAGTTCCTTTCTTCTTGAGTTATGTGTGATTATCTTTAATTCAAAAGTTATGTATGGAGTGGTGATTTTAATCTTTGAAGGATCAAATTAGACACTTTATTAAGTGATAAATTAAATTGGTGGTAAAATAGTTCTCGATTGACTAAATCATCACTTTGACCATAACTTAAGGGTTAAAATGGTCACGCATATAATTCAGATATTATGTTTGTACCATTGGTATAACTGATGGACCAAAAATGTAATGTTCCCTTTTTAAAATTTGGTTATTTCATATTAAATTTTAAACTCTGAATGTTGAAACATGGCAGTCTCATATGAGAAGAAAATGAAATGGGAACAGCCCTAATTAAGTTGGCCATGTTATTGATTTGGAGATCACAAGGTTTCAAGTTCGATCTCCAATAGGAGACCTAACTTACTTTACCTACTTGTGATCTTTGCTGGTTAGGGTCACAATGTGTGATTTGTCTTGTACAATATAGATGAAATGATATTAACCCTTATCAAGTTGGTCAGACGGTTGGCTTGGTGACCATAAAATTTGAGCCTATTAGTTATGGACAATCTAAGTTAATTTATCTTCTTGTGGTTCTTTGTCAACTAATATCACAATGTGTAATCGCACATCTTCCTGTGGTACTTCATCTTCTTGTGGTACTTTGTTGCTTAGCGTCATAATGTGAAACTTATCTAGTATATTTTTTTACTGGCTAGGATCACCCACAAAAAAAAAAACAAAAAAAAAAAAAACAAATTAAATTTCTATGATAATAATTAAAAGATTGGAATATTTGAAATAGAGTTAATATCATTTTTGACCTTCAAGTTTTTAACCATTCACATTTTAAAGCGACAATTTCTAGTGTTTCAAATGATGATATTTGACCATAATTCGTGTTTTGCTCACATTTTCGTTTTTCTTTCCGTTCAATTCAAGCATATAATAACCTTTTTGTAGCTTCTCCCTTAAGACACAACCATAACGGACAGTCCACATCCTTCTCGTACAAGGAGAGAAATCAAACTTTCATGATCACAATTCAAAAATAAAGAATACTTGCGGCATACTTTCAGGACCAAATATATTATTTACCAACCATGCATCAGCACATATTATGAATCAAATACAGCTCCGCACGTAAAAAAAAAAAAAAAAAAAAAAAAAAAAAAAAACACTAACATTATAACCTGGTAAAATAGTTAGTCTATCAACTAATTTTAGCTTATTTAATCACTATTAGTAATTTGACATAATTAAATAATCAATATGAATGTTTGATTAATTATTTTTTTCTGTAACAATTTATTACTCCAAAATACTAAAATTCAAAAAAATGTTCAAAGCAACTTTTTTGATCAACTTTGTGAGAAAGTCATTTTGTATGTAATCAACTATCAGCTAATTTACCAAACATTTTCCTACAATCAGCTAATACTATCAACTAGTCAGTTCAGCTATCAGCTTAATGACTATTTACCAAACACCCCTATGTATAAATCAAAGCTATTCACGTTAACATAAAGTAAAAAAACACCAAGTAAACTGTGAAGATGAATATAACATTATTCATAACTTCCATTGTGACATCAACAGAATATGCCTACAAACATATGCAACCTGTCTATAATTCTTAATTGTTTATTTTATCCGTACATTGCATGAGTAAACTTACTTTTCTTCTTTTTCTTATTCAGTTATTCTTCTTTGGTACCTTATTCTTTACTACTGAAATCAATTGCTGCAGAAAGTATGTGTAAATTTTCCCCAGAAAGAAGATGTAATGTTACTAATGCTTGTTTCCAAAACTCCACCAATTCTTCTTCTTCTTCTTCACATCTCTCGGAGGTGACTCTGCAAACCAAATCATTTTGAGCACAGAAAGAATGACACCCCAAAAACGTGTTCCCAACACCAGTATGGTGGACTATGGTTCACATTGCAATGTAAGACCATTGATAAATGTTTATTTTTAATATACTGAATGTTCATTTTTAATATACTGAAAGTTCATTTTTAAATAGAACTTTCAGGATCCTAAAAATGAACCTTCATACAATGAACATTTAATATACTAAAAATGGGTTTTCAAAAAATAAACATTCAATTTACTGAAAATGAATCTTCAGTATACTAAAAATGAACATTATGCAATTGGAGAATTGGTCCACCTTGTAAGGTGGACCAAGGTCCATGGTATAATGATTGTCTGTCTGTTCATTTTAGTATGCAAATGATTACCTCCTTCAGGATAGATGGAGTTGTAATGCACCTCCGCCCAGAAGCTTAAGTGAATAACTGCAGAAGTTAATAAAGCAAAATTAGGATAAGAAATCGGTATTAAGGCGGCGTAATTCTAGTTAATGTGTCACAGTGATGAACTAAAAGTATGTCATTCACAAAGTCTAACTAAATAAATACAGATTTCCCGAAGAGCAGAGCAAGATCACTAGTTTTAGACGTAAAAGGTTCAGAAATCACCTCTTTTTGATTTCTGTATCTTTGGAAGAATCTCGAGGTAACAGGTGTCCTTAAATGATGTTATGACAAGAATTTTTACACCATACTGCCAATTTATTGAAAATATATCAGAATAAAAACTAACGCTTTAACCAAAACGGAAGAAAGTATATGCAGTTGCACTAATGACTGATTACCGAGTCTGCAGCAGCCTGCAATGTAACATGATCACCCCACTCCCCACTCCTGAAACAATTAAATATAAAGGTAGGTATAAAGGAGAAAAAGGAGAAATGACTAAAGAAACGTACATACTAATCAAAGAAATATGAAGTTATGGACAATATGAGAAACACATAAAGGGACTTGAATAGTACTTTGACATCCTCGTCAAGTAGTCATCATATGCCATGGGAACATATCCCTCGTACGTCTCCGGGTGACTTCTAAGCTGATGGAAACCCAATGATCACGTGTGAAATGAGAAGAGAAGTTGGACAAGAAAGCAAATGGGAGTTTACATGTAACAAACAAAGTATCATTAATGGTCCATTTGGTTCAAAGAAAATAAATTCATGGGATAATTTTATTTGAGGAAAACGAATTTCTTGGTCTCCTTAGGTATTTATTTTCCACACGTTTTGGGGGAAAAGGATACAACAAGAATTCCTATATTACCCTCACATATCTTTATTATGTAGGGGCATTTGAGTATTTAAACTATTTATACTAATTATTCCCAACAATTTAACCAACCAAACAATGAAACCAATATTCCAAGTAATTTCATTTCAATGGAATTTAAATTCAATTCTTTTCCACAAACCAAACTGACTGTAAGCAAGATGTAATTTCCATTAAAAATCACCTGATTAACAACTTCCTGTCTGACAAACTTGTGATGCTCGGGTGAACGATAGAATTGATCTGATAAAGCACGGAACTGAAAACAGAAAAAATGATGAATACTTACTACTTGATAGAATGTTGACATCATAAAATATCAAGTTACTCCAAGTAAACTTCATGTATTATAGATTATAGCATCACATATTCACATGCATTATATTGTGTGAGCATTTATCATATATGATGCTTCAATGTATACTTCAACGAGCTAAATTGGAAGTAACCTGACAGTTGCCATCCCCTTCAACTTTGTGCTCAACCAGACCATTTTGCAGTAATCTGAAACCAAAAACACCATTATGGCTTTGAGGATGCATCTTAGATTCTTAGTAGTTAAAGAAGTGTGTAAAGAATCAGTACAAAGATGTGATATTACATAAAGTTGTATGATGCAATATTTTTTCCTTGTTTAAAGCAACTTCATAGAGTGTCAACCACTACCTAATTAGTAGCCTTTCATGATCAGAAGTTGCTTCATCTACCGACGGTATATCTCTATTTATTCGAGGGATGTGCTGAATGAAAACAATAACAAACTCAAATTCATTAAAAATCACTATTGAGAATTTTAAATCCAATGAAACTAGAAAGTTTTGCACTGTTAAGAAGGGAGATTCCCAAAGTTAATCCATGATATTGCATTTGAGAATTTGACATCTTTGAAATATCCCTTATCAACAATTAGAGACTCAACACAAAACATGAATATATATTATATAGTATATTAACTTATTAAGGGCCCGTTTAGTAAAGGAAACCATTTCTCATTTTTCCACTTTTTTTAATTACAACTTTCCACTGTTTTCATTCTCCAAATGGATCTTTTTTAAAAGGCCCAATTCACCAAACATGGGCCACCAAATTTCCAGAAAATTCACCATTTCAAGACCAATTCTTGCTGCCTCTAACCCTAATTACATCCTCTCTCAATTCTCCAATCACTCCCTCTAATATCATCCACATGGCCATGGAGCTTTGTAATTCCCAAATATCTTCCCTATTTCATCTTCTAAAGGATGGATCAGTTTCCCTTCCTTTTCATTACAATGCAGGTAATGGAAAACATCCAAAAGTTGTTTTCATCCAAAAGTTGGAAAACATTTTTCCTTTTTCAATTTTGGAGAACAGAAACAACTTGAACAAGAACTCTATTTTCCATTTTTGTTTTCTATTTTCCCAAAATTTTGGAAAATTTTCCAGCAGCCAAACAGGCCCTTAAACTCTCAATTTAACCATACCCTATTTTGTGTGCAACCATTATTGTGTAAAACTATTTATTTACACACATTAAATGATCCTTCCTGCCAAGATATGGAAATGAGTGATATTTAGTCCACGTGTACGCAGCCAAGAGTTACAAAATCTAGTGCTTACTAAAACCTGAAAGTTAATGCATTCACATCTCGATTGTCTATTTATTTGCATGTAGTAATAAGAATAAAATTGAACTCTCAGTCAAAAAAGCATTCCAGAGATCGTAAATTCAAAAGCCCAACATACTTTTAGAGCAGTCATTTGGTTCAATCGCCTGGCAACTTCTCCATCAGTCTCTGACTCATCCATTATTTCTAATGTATGTGTAACCTCGTCCCCATCACACGATCTATCTCCAGGACTAGAGCAAGAGCTTGAAGATCCCATATCATCAATGGCATCCGACACACCACTATGGCCTGCAAAATTACAGAACTCTTTGCATCAAAATAATGTTTAGAAGAAGTGGAAAGCACACAGATAATACTGAAGGCAAGAAATGTGCCAGTGTAATAATTTCTTGATGGGCTAGACCAAGGTTGGACATCAGTCGAGGCTTGTACATATGTATCCCTATGTGAAGGCTCAGCAGCTTCTGTAACTGACAACTCTGACAATTCTTCTTGGAGAGCATGTGCAATAACCTCATCATTATCAGTTCCGCCATACAATGTGTCATTGTAACTTTCTCTGGCATAATGTTCATGACAGATTTCAACAGCATGCTGACTACTATCACCATAACCATTACAACTGAAAAGTTCATCCATGCCAAGGAACCTAAGAACCCCACTAGCAGAATCTGATTCCGGTTCATACATTCTTATCTCTCAGCAGAATTGTCAACTTCCTTATTAAAAGTTCGAAAGTGCTAGAATCAACCTTGTTTGTTTGAAAGTATTTTAGCCTTCCGTTTAAGCTCAGTGCAGGTTTCTGAAAACTAGGATTCAAAATCAAAGTAAAGTGATAAGAATTAGCTGCTGAATATTTAGTAGGGAAAGAGAAGCTGGATCAGAGTATGTTTAGGTATTAAATCTTCTATTACTCAATAAATGTTGCCCGATCATGATAGTTTCCATAAAAGAACCAGGGAAAGCCTATTTGTTCATTTTCACATAAATAACCTACTTATATCTTTTAGTAATGATTTTTCTAAAGATGGCATGCAGCGTTGCAGTTAAACTTAGCAAAGTAAATACTCCATTCATGCAATTAATTATAAAAGCTAGTGAGAACTAGTCAGATATTAATATGTGAGATGGAAAAAAAATCCACAATGATTTCAAAAGCACCATATTCCATCATGAATGTGATGCTTCAAGTGATTTTCTCTCAAAACACCTAACATCTTTCCAAATTCTAACCGCATTTATAAAAGCATAAACATATCTTCACAAAGAGTTTCCATTAAAAGCATCAGAAAGGTAACATTTATACAATCTACAACTGCAGTGTTTCAAATGGAGGATATTTTGCACATTTCTAGCTCACTATCTGCTAGCCAAAACTCCATAATAAATTTTTATTCACTAATAATTCAGGATCCCTGAACCATGAAGTGGAATAATCAAGTTGGTCTTCATAATAGTATATTCCATGGTTGAACATAATAGTATATATGTAGATATAGATAATTCAAAAACCTTAAACATGCATTTAAATATATAAGCTACAATTATAAGACACTTGAAAGCACTAATGAACTACTCCATTAGGTTCACTCATTTGCAAGTTCATTTCCATTCTACACAAAGCTGCTAAGTGCTTGAATTAACTTCAATATCCATAAAGCAAGACATTTTTTCCCTAAGAACACCGCAAATAAATCTTACACATTAAACCCTCAATTTTATATTTCTGAGTTCTCCTTTCCAACTTCCAAGGGTCCAATATATTTTAGAGCTTCAAATTTATTTATATGAGGGACATACAGATACTTGAAGGGCATAAAATTAAACACTCTTTTACCCTAAAAAAGGAGCAAAATCAGCACTCTAATAAAGTAACATATAGCAGATTGAAAAATAATAGAATCACAAAAAGTAATCAGCAGCCATAGATAATATCCTCATTTCTCAAGCATCAGCATCTCTATTATACAGATTATTAACATAACAAGAAAAATAAATTAAAAACATATAATGGAAAAAGAAAATAAAAAATCAAAGCTTTAGCACAACGCAATTCTAAATCCACGCACAGCAACTAACCCAAAAAAAAAAAACAATAATTTTAAAAATAAATAGATAAACACAGAAACCGAGCTAAAAACAAACAGAATTGAGGAAGAGGAAACCCAATTGATATCAAAACAGCATAATAGACCAATCCAAACCCACCTTGAATAAAACTCCACAATTATACATGAATATATACAAATATATTACAAGTGAATATCCGTCTCATAAAGAAATGAAGAAAAATAAGTATTTAATCAAGTTCAGAAAAAAGCAGAGAAAAGGAGAATGATTGTAAAGGAAGAAAGAGAGATTTAAATACGTACAGCAGTGCAAAATTAGCTTTGGCTGCGGCTAAAGTTACTGGGAGTTGAAAAGCGAGAAAATTGTGTGTATGTATAGATTATATGTGCGTGTATTCTGGTAGGAAATTTGGATGAAAAAGAAGAAAATTGTGGGGGGAAGGAATAATGGAGTACAAGGTACGGAAAAGCCAGAAACTTTGTATGTATGTATGGGTTAGGATTTTGTGTGGATTCGAAGAAAACGTTTCATATAGGCCGATAGGCGGCCATTTCTTGAACGTCTCATCTTGCATTTTCCAATATAAATAAAGTAAACTTTTATACCTCTTTTTTAAAAAAATAATTAAATAAATAAGGAGGGGGCAAACAATTACATCACCATTCACCATTCACCACTATGGAATCCTTCCACGGCATCCATCACCTCAAGTACCTATGTAAGAAAAAACGATGTCAAATAAGTCATGTAAGTCAAATAAATAGTACTCTGTATATTTGAGCTTTTAATTAATGAATTTTTATCAAAACTTTTTAAATTGTTAAAAGAATAATATAATTTAATTCAAATATTACATATTCAGCAGGTTATCGTTAACTAAGTTCCAATGTTGCAAGACATCAAAAAAAAAAAAAAAAAAAAAAGTTCCAATGTTGCAAAAAACGTTAGGCGCCTAGCGTCTAGGCGCCGATTTTTTTTTTTTTTTTAATTAAAAAAAAAGTTAAAATTAAAAATTTTCAAAATTTAGTACTAAAACATAAGGTTTCCATAGTTATTTCTTAGAAACTATTTACAAAAGTGGTTGTAAAATTGTTCAAAAGATTGTTTAAACCATCTAAAGTTATGTCTTCCGAAACTTTTTCGACATTTTCAAAAAAAAAAAAAAAAATTGCCGAACTGCGGAGGAGGCCGCCGAGGCCATTCCTCGCGACAGCCTCCTAGCGTCTAGCGCCTAGGCGCGATTTTTGCAACACTGCTAAGTTCTCATGTATATGTTTATTCATATTTAGTATTGACTTGGGCTACAAATTAAAAAATTTATACAATAATTTTTTTAATTGGAGAGTAATAGAAAGACATAACAATCAAATCAAATCAAAATTTATTTTACAAAATTTTCAAGTCATTGTGATATAAATGTACCAAGTGGTTTGTGGTATATTGATATCCGGTTGCTTCATTACGTGGGAGGTTTAGAGTTCGAGTCTCGGTATAGGCATAGATTGTATATGTGGGTATCCCCTTCCTTTGTAATAAAAAAAAAATGGAAAAGGATCAAATAGGCCCTTAAACATTCAAAAGTTGCAATTACACACATAAACTTTTAATTTTAGTGCATTGAGACCCAATTACCGAAAGAAAGATTACCTGCAACTCCCAATCAAATCCTCCCTGGATGTTGACTGTGCACCATCTTTAAGACTTTAACAATTTGACTTGCCAGTCAACATGGGCTTAATTGGGTCTCCATGTACTAAAATTAAAAGTTCATGTGTCTAATTGTAATTTTAAAAAATTTAAGGACTTAATTGACTTCTAGTAGAAAGTTCGAGGGTCTATTTGACCCTTTCTCCTAAAAAAAAAATGTACATATATAGAAGTTTAGTAAGCATCAAATCAACAATAACTTGCTAAGTAAAATTATAATTTAATTGTACTTTTTTATATATAAAAGGGTTCCCATGAAACTTTTTTAGTTAAGAGTCTCAATTATTGTACTATTTCTTCTGCTTCTTTTTTTAATACTACTATTTCTTTTGCTTAGAGTGCTTATTTGACACTTCTTCTATATTTGTATAACTAGTGTTTTATCCGTACGATGCATTGAAAAAATTATATTATTGTGAATTTAAATAAATATTTAGAAAAAATAAAAAGATGTTAAAATGTATAATATAATAATACCGTTGGATTTTCATATATTTGGTCAAATATCTATTTTCATAGCATACAAAATTAAAAATTAAAATTTTGCATGGTTAACATAGTCACTAATCATGTACATATTTAGATAAGTTTATAAAAAAAAATTACATAATTAAATTGATTTATTCTTCATTGTATTTCATATATATTATAATTACAATAATATGGATAATAACTAAGAGAATTATCAATTATATCAAAAAGATACTCCATATAAATTTGTGTATAAGTTTAAACTTTCATATGATGCATTTCTTTATATGATTGTAATTAAGAGAATTGCATTTAAAGAATTTAATTTTTAAATTTGTATGAATTAATGTAGTCCATGTATTTAGGTAGATTTTTAAATATTTACGATTTTTTTAAAATTAAGAGTTGTGTTTATACATATTTTAAAATAAATTTTAGGGAAAATGACACTTTTTTCCCCTAAGTTATATACTTATAGCACTTTTTCCCCCTGAATTATTTAAGTGGCTCTTTTTCCCCCTGAAATGTTAAATGGACATATTTACCCTTAAAATAAATATTTAAAATAAATATTTCATTTAGTTTTATTCTCCAACAAATTATTACTATAATTTGGTTCAAACCAAACAGATACTATAGCAACCAAACCAAAATATTCCAATTACAATTTATAATCAAAACACAATATTTAGACTTTATTAAAATCGCGAACCGGAATGGCCGGTTCATGTTCCGAACTGAAAAAATAAAATACATTTATTGTTGAATTTAGACTATTTTAAAATAAAAAAAAATAAAATTTTAAAATAAAGACGGTTCAAAATCGCGAACTGGATCCGGAACCGCCGGTTCACGGTTCATGATCCCTTTTTTTTTATTCTTAAATTTAATAAATTGAAATCCAAATATTGGGTTCTAGATCTGAATCATAACTGAAAACTTTTAATTCGATTGCTATAGTGTCTGGTTCAGTTCGAACCATGGTAATCGCTACATATACGCAATAATTTGTTGGAGAAGTAAAATAAATAAAATGTTTGCTTTAAGGGTAGAAATGTCAATTTAATATATTTAGGGGAAAAACCACCACTTTTAAAATAATTGAGGGGGCTAATGTGCTTACATAAATAATTGAGGGGGAAAAAGTGCTATAAGTATATAATTTAGGGGGAAAAAGTGTCATTTTCCCTAAATTTTATTATTGAGTAACCATTGTAGCAATTAATGTGTATAATTATAGCATTAATCGCAATTATATTTAAAAAAGAGTTAATTTCTTTTTTTGTCCTAGATTTATGTGACAATCCACTTTTAGGCCTTTATTATTAGAACATTCTTATTTGGTCCTAGTATTATTGTGACATGGCTATTTTTAGTCCTTCATCAACAAAATCATTGAAATGTCGTTAAATACAAAGACATTTCAATCTTTTTTATACAAAGTAGGTTGAATCGTTATAGTTTTTATGTTTATTTTTTAAAAAAAAAATCATAATTGAAAACCAAAATGTCTTTGTATTTAACGATATTTAAACTATTTTGTTGATAAATGACCAAAAATGGTCATGACCGAAAGTGGATGTTTTGATATATATATATATATATATATATATATATATATATATATATATATATATATATATATAAGATCGAAATCATCCTTCAATGGATCGGACCAAATTAAGATTCTCTCATTTGTGGTTTAGTGCTTTTCGTATAGATCTTCCATGCCATTCTTCGTGAAGCTGACGCATATAGATAAGTATATGAGACAATGATAAGTGCCATGAAACAGCACAAGCACAGAGACATGTTTGATTCACAGGGAAAGAAATTTAATTTCAAGTAAAGAAATAAAGTCTTTTTTTTTTTAAAGAATAAAGTCATTTTTTTTATTGGGAAAGTAATTACTAAGAATAAAATAAATATAATTTTTTTTTGAATGCAAATAAATATAAATATAAATTTAATATGAGTGAATAAATGTTGATATCAATCCATACTGTTTAATATATGATAAGAAAAACAGTACTTTTAGCGCTAAATAGTTATACGTTTGTAAATTTGACCCTTATCAATTGATTTGAACAAACTTAATCATTTAATTATCCATAGTGTATGTTTTCAAAAAAAATTATTCACAGTGTATCACATTTAATCCATAATGTTATATAATTAGAAACTTACCTAATAGATTTTTCTTCACAAAATTATATTTATTAATTACTCTCCACCATTAAAGCTTCATTCTCTCTCCTTTTAATGTCATCTTCATTAACATTTGATCTGCAAGAACCCTAATTCATAAATAGTCAAATCAATAATTCCTGTTTATGAGTTAGGGTGAAGGCCAGGCATTGGTGTTGAGTTTTCCTATGAATTGCGTGTTTAATTGTGTTCGGCCACAGTTACGTTTGAGCTAGCTTTGTTTGAGGGCTGGCTTTTGATCATCATATCTGAATGAATTTTAAAATTCCAAAGACAAAAAATTATTATATGGAAATTCAAATTCGATCTAGTGAATGAAATGGACTATTATAGTCTAATTTTGGATAGACAACACTCCTTTACTATTTCATTTCAAGACTTTATATTCTATAAATTGTTAAATTTTTTATGATATTGTAGGATAATAAAGAAAAAAATTATTTTTGATCCTTATTTGATAAATTTAGAGCTATAAAATTACAAATATACTCAAACACAATTTTTTTTTCAATCTTTATAGGAAGTAAAATATGCAAAAAAAAAAAAAAAAAAAAATAATAATAATAATAATAATAAATCATAACTTTATAATTTTTTTGGACAAGGACAAGGAGTTTGTAAGTTTCGAACTCACTTGACGACTAAAGGCATCTCCAACTCAAGAGTTTTAGAGGAGAAAATTTGGAACATATATAGAACAAGCGAAGAGACTTGCTATAATTGAGTACTGATCGCTCAAAACAAGTTTAACATTAAAAAAAAAAAAAAAAATTAAAGAGTATGCATGTTGTCCACACACTAGCCAATAAGTTGCGTACATAACATGCAACTTGTTGGCTGTCAAAGAGTAAGTTTTAAACCTACTCAACGATTAAATGTATCTCCAACTCAAAAGTTTTAGAGGAAAAAACATAAAGAGTAGAACAAGCAAAGAGACTTGCTACGGAGAGCTATTTGCTCGCAACAAGTTTGATGCTAAAAACCGAAATAAAAAAAAAAATATATATATATATATATATATATAAAATTGTTGAAGAGCATACATGTTGCGCACATACTAGCTTGTCTAGCCAGCAGGTTACGTGCACAACATGCAACGTGCTGGCTGTCAAAAAGATGTCCAACATTTGCTGGGCAGCTTTTATTTTGTTTTGTTTTTGTTTTTTTTTTTTTTGTTTTTTTTTTTTTGGGTTTTATACTTTATAGCATATACTAGTATTTTTTATGCGCGATGCGCAAAAAATAGGTGTCCAATATTAGTACATTATATTAAAATTTTAAATTTATTTAGATTTTAGATATTTAAATTATTTTAAATAATAATAATAATAATGTAAATCATTTTTATAAATTTGATATTTATATTTATGTAATAATTAACATATAACTCAAATATTTAATGTGTATATATATTATTATCAATGAAGAAGATAAAAAAATATATGGTGGATGCATGTGCATGGTAACAATAGTGGAAAAGATAACGGTAGGGATATGTTTGTCCAAAATATTTTAATGTACAACCTTTATAGTATAATGTACAAAAAAAACTTAATCGAAAAAACGGACATAAATTAGGGGTATAACTTTTAATAATTATTTTAGTGATGATTTAGAGATACAATAATATATTGTTGATGAGAGAAAAAATTTCTTATGTAAGAGGTAGGGCCGGTGATGCCTAAGGGCGTTAAAAGATAAAAAGGCTTCATTGTTTCAAATGAGAATTCTTTTTTTTTTTTGAAAAGATCCTGCGCGGCATTTATTGGAAATATGCTGAAATAGAGTTTGGTGGACCATTGTCCGAGTACATAGGTGTTGAATAATTAAAGGCCGAAGTGGTTAAAATATGTGCTAAACAATTATCCGATCTAGGAACATAATTAACTGAAACATAATCAAAGGAAACCATCCGGTTTCTGCAGGTGTCAATGGCATAGTCGAGGTATGAACGTGGTGTATCCTTCGCTTGTGATAAATACTGTTGTAGTAACAAACAATCCGTTAGTATGTCTACCGATCTCTCTCCACGATCCCATAGCCAGGATAACACTTCTTTACATGCAATTGCTTCTGCCATAAGCGGGGAGAAGCAGTCTATCAATGACGCCTGTAGAGCTGTGATATACGATCCCTGTTCGTCTAGGAGAATTGCCCCAACAGCGGTCTTATTTGTGGCATGGAAAAAGGCCGCATCAAAGTAACATTTATTCCGTGGGGAGGCAGCCGTATGGCTTGTGGGCGGGACGGCGGCAGGCTGTTGCGCCACTCCTTGGCGCTGCTCGGATGTTGCCGTGGGCAATCCACGCGGGGCGTGTTGCTATTGCGGGCGGTCCGGGTGTGCAATTTGCTATGCCCGGATCGCTGCGGTTACAGTTGCAATTATCTTTTGTGGTCTGGGCAAGTATGCATCCCACACAGCTCCATTCCTCGCTCGCCATATATAGTATAGTAGGCCTACTACATAAATAATTCCATCATCATCTAGAATATTTAATATCTTATTAAACCTATCTCATTAAACCAAGCATGGAAAATATCTGTGATAGTATTGGGGATTGGAAGGTGAGATTGTGTCCAAATGTTCCTTGTATAATCACATCTAACCAAAGAGTGCATAACATTCTCATGCATAATCCCACACATAGCACATGTTGGGCTAATCTCCACTCTCTTTATAATGAGGTTCGTTGTTGTGGGCAATATATTATTCAAGGCTCTCCATGAAAATGTTTTCCATCTTGGGGGTACTTTGAGCTTCTATAATTTGGGCCATTTATCAAACATCCATGTCCTCTGTTCATAATTTCCCACTATTTGCCTGTAACCACTTTTTACCAAGTATTCTCCTGTTATATCACCATGCCAATACCACATATCCTCATAATATGGTGACACAGGTATTTTCAATATTCGTGTCACATCCTCCGGGATGAAAATATCAGTTAAAATATCATGGTCCCAGGCCGCCGCTTCCTGATCTATTAATCCCATTACAGTTGCCTGCGCCAAGTATGGTGGTTTGTCAGTGATTATTTTCGCATTATTTTCATCCTGAAGCCATGGGTGATCCCATATAAGAGTTCAAATGAGAATTCTAGTTGTACCACCTTTTATTATTATTTACACCATTATATTCTTTAATAGGTGTGTTAATTTTATAGATGGTGTAAATAGAACAACTTGCTATTTACATTACTTTTATTAAAGTTAATCAAATATTATTATAATTAAAAATTTAAAAATAATATTATTAAAAAAAAAAATCATCGCCTTCTCCGTTGAGAATGCCACCTAGTGGATCGCCTTCTCAGGTGAGGAGGCAGCAAGGTTGCCTTCTCACCGGAGAATGCGATGATTTTTTTAAATGTTTTAATTTTTAAATTTTTAATTAAAAAATTATTAATGGCACATTTTAATTTTTTAAAATTATTATAGAATCTCGTAAATTACATTTGACTAGGTTGGTGTAAATAACCATATTTACACCTTTATTGTTATTTACACACTTATGTACTTGTTTTTTTTTTTTTTTTTTTTTTTTTGAAAAGCACCTATGTTACTATGTACTTTTTGAAATTTTCACATTTTACAATTCTAATATTATTTTCACTCACTTTTCACTAAAAATGGTACAAATAGCAACACCGGTTTCAAAAAGAAAAAAAAAAAAGTTCAATTATATTTCAGCACCCTCAGTTCAATTATATGTCATGGACCTATATTCGAGTTTCGCCCTCAGTTCTTCCTTCATAAAAATGAAAAATAAATCATTCCTACTCTCATAACTCAAATTGAATAATTCTCAAATAAAAAGTTTTAGAAAATTTTATTTTTTGAGCGGTCTTTACTTCCCCTATGCTTGTCTCGTTTAAAATCAAATGAATTTGGATTCTTCCGTCTGATCCAGTGATTTGAGACAATTAAAACGGCGTTTGCTTGTTTTGGGATCCTTTGATAGTTTGTTTTGAATCATTGGATTTAGACATTACTTCGGTGTTTCTTAAGACTTTCCTTTCAAATGGCAACAACACACCTTTTTTTTTTTAATTTCTTTATACCAAAGAATCCTAGACTGTGGATTTTATTGGCTTTCTTAATTTGAGCTGATCAGTTGATTTACATCCTCGTAATCTTTTACTAACTAGGGTTACAAGGCGGGACTTACTCAATGCACACTCAACTAGGATCACAAGGCGAAACTTAACATGTGCACACCCTCAGATAGTGACAGTGGGTTTCCCTCATCATTAAAAAAAAAAAAAAAAAAAAAAACTAACATCCATCCCAAGTTATACTTAACAATATATTTTCATCATTTCTTGTTTTATGGAGTACAAAATCTCACAAAATTCTGCAGTTTGCAGGCAGTACAAGAATTAACAATGTTTTTCATCTCAACACCAAGCTTGAAAAGATGAAAGCCACTAACAGAAACCATTACACATTCTGCATATATATCTGCAAAAGCTTCAGAATCTGCTAACAAAGTGCAAGCTTTTCTTTGTGGAGATTCTGCACACTGCTGAGAATCACTACTGTTATCAAGGGCGGCGCCTAAAGGGAAGTCGTCTAGAGTTAAGTGTTCTTCCATGTTATGCAAATGCAGCAACAATCAGGAGTTCATCTTAGCACGTTTTAGCGACAGTATACGAACCAACCACCCACTATCTCCAATTCTGATATTAATGATCCTTCTTTTACCTTTTCTCTCAGTTCCTTCTTTAGCACGAACGGGTTCGGGGGATTTTATAGCCGGTCTAGGATTCCCCATTCCCGCTGGCGCTTCGACAACATTGCTCACCATTTCCAGGACTTCGCTCATTGTCGGACGTGACTTTGGGTGCTTGACTAAACAGCGGTTGGCAATAAGAGAGAGCTTGTGAGCTGATCTTAAGACATTCCCTTCAAGTCTCGGGTCTAATATCTTCCTAAACTTCTTAGGATCTGTTGTGTGTGGCTTTACCCAGTCCAAGAGCTTCTGCTCGTTCTTGGGACGATTGCGATCCAATGGCCGCCTGCCCGTGATGAGCTCGTAGAGGAACATCCCGTAGCTCCACACATCGTGCTTGGATGTGAGATGACCGGTTTGAATATATTCAGGAGAAGCATATCCCATGGTTCCAACTACCTGCAGAAGCAGAGAAGTTAAAGACACATACATTGGACACATGTTGTCACTCCCATATGGGAGGTCAGTGGAGGCAGTATTGACTTTTTGTGTTTCAGTAGGTTGAGAAAGTAGTTATGAACAGATACTACATTGTAACAGTCAATAGTACTAAAAAAAAGTAGTTATGAACAAATACTGCACTGTAACAGAGTCAGTAGTACTAAAAAAAAGTAGTTATGAACAGATACTGCATTGTAACAGAGTCAGTAGTACTAAAAAAAAAGTAGTTATGAACAGATACTGCATGTCTGCATTGTAACAAACAGAGTCAATAGTACTAAAAAAAAAAACATGCCCAGAAACAAGGTAAAAGGAAGCATATATACCGCGGTTGAGACATGAGTAAGCCCTTCAGAAGGCCCGAGCCTAGCTAACCCAAAGTCGGATAGCTTCGCATTCCATTGCTCATCCAGGAGAATGTTCGAAGATTTGAAATCCCTGAAGATGATCTGCGGTTTATAACAAAGAGACACGATACTCAAATTATGGAAGCGTCGAAGAATGTCTATTGCAGCTATAAAGGCGAAAAAAATCTGGAACACGAAGAGCAAAACGACACACACACACCTGAAAGTCCATTCCCTCGTGTAAATACGCTAAGCCACGAGCAGCATCTCGAGCTATTTTCAACCTCATTGCCCATGACAGAGGCGTTCCCAATCGAGCTGACAAATGACTGTCCACGCTTCTATTGGGCATATATTCATATACCAGAAGGCGTTGAATTCCCCTCTCGCCATCCTCTGCACAGTAGCCAATTAATTTAACGAGGTTTTCATGTTCAGCCACACCTAGTACATTAACCTCAGTCACCCATTCTTTGTGTCCCTGTTGCACATAACAAGAACATAGATAATTATATATGTTGAGCATATAACCGTGCAATCCCACTGTCAGCTTAGGCATTTAGTTGAGATGGAGCACATGCTTCAATTACAGAAAGCTATAAACTACAGAAATCATATGCAATTTACAGATCAAGCCAAAAATGGTAGCTTTCCAATATGTACACTATAATCCAAGAAATATAACGAGGAAAATCATAGGAGAAACTGTCTTGCCTGCATCCCGGTTCTACTAAGTTGTTTTATGGCCACATCAATCTTTGCACTTGGATCCTCGGAACTTTTAACCGTTCCCTTGTACACAGATCCAAATCCACCCTCCCCAATCTTGGTCGAGCGGTGAAAGTTTTTCGTGGTTTCTTTCAGCTCTGTGAAGGTAAACACCCTGAGATCGGAGGGGCGGTCAGAGAGACTCGGGAACTGGGTCCTGCCCCTGGAGTCTGTACTAGTATCCGATGCATTGAGAGAAGCAGATGCAAGTGTAACATCAAACTCAGAAAAGCCAGAACAGGAAGAGATCCCCAAATTCGACTTTGATATCTTTGGGTCTTCCCTCTTTTCAGCATTGCAAGGCCGGAAACACTTCATTTCCTTCAATGAACTACACCACCATAACTGCAATTTTTGATTGAAGAATTGAAGCTTTTAGGGGATATTAATTAATTGTGCAAATCTTTTTCAGGACCCATCAATTCAAGCAGGTCCCTTTCCTACAGCCCAAGTTTTGCTTATTTATTGCAACAGTTTTAAGTCAATTCCCAGAACAGCCATTAATGAAGATCTACCAAACTACCAAAATAAATCATCTGAGCTTAAAAGTTAAAACAAAATACAAGATCTCATCCAAATCATAATCTTTACACACAAAACTACTAACCATGGCAGAGCAGAATCAACTTTTAGTAAGATATGATCTTATAAAATATATATGACCCACCATGTTTACAAAACCCCAGATACTAGCAAGATTCATTTTCAATTTTTCATCCATCCAGAGAAAAAAAAAAAAGTGCATAAAATTCAGTTCCGACAGTGCAGAGATATGTAAGTTGTAGACCCAACAAGAACAGACATCATTAAATATGAAAACAAAGAAACATACCTCTGGGGTTCTCAATCTGATTGAAGATAATGAATGGCTCCTAGGATTGTAGGAAGCCTGGTGGATGGGTTCAAAAAGAAGTGAATAAAAACTCAATCTTTGATCAAATCCTAGAAAACCAAGTGCGGAATTTAGCCACCTCAGTTGCCAGGTAAGAGCAAGGGCCTGAAAAGTGAAAGCCAATCCCAATAAATGGTCTACACACGGCTGCACTGCTAGTCCACGCTCTCCAACAAGTGGACACATACCCCACCCCCACCCCACCAACAAAATACTGAGTCCAAGAAATATGAAAAAATGATTGCTCCCAATCTCAAAGGGAAAATGCTACATGTATTCCTATTTTGTATTTCTAATTTGTATTCTCACACACAAAATATTAATGTAGACATTTGTATTGAAATCTACATTAAAAAAAAAAAAAAAAAAAAAACTTATTAGAATCTGCCACATCAGAAAATAAAATTAAGGAATACATGTAGTAGAACTCATCTCAAAGACCCAATCACCCTCAAATCTTAGATGGATGATGAAAATTGGGGTTTTTTTTTTGACTGAAATGGGCATATTGGAAAGGACAATAATGAACAACTTGTAAATTTGGACCAAAAAATAAAAAAAGTTTGGAACTTGAGTTTTACTCGGGATTTGTGTATTTTACCAAAAATTCAAGTTCCAAATGAGTTTTTTCTATTTTGACTCAATTTTAAAAGTTGTCCATTTGTGCTCATTCTTAGTGAAATTTGCACATTTTAGTCAAAAATCCAAAGAGATTGTAAGATGTTGCATGCATGGTTAGTTCAGTTGGTTCAACAAATCACTCTAGAGTCTTTTTCTAGCTAGCAGTATTATGGGGTTCAAATTTTACAAGGTCATTGGAAGATCGTTCTTGTCTGACTAGAAGTGATGAAGATTTTATGCACAAAGTTGAGTGTACAAATAAGAAGTAAAACAATTCGGGATTTACCTCTTCAAATAATTTTTGAGCAAAAATTGGCTTAAATTAGTCAATCTTAAGTTAGAAATAAATAAAAATTGTAATATGTGGAGTTATTAACTTTTTTTAATTAGTCAACCTATGAGAAATACGAACGTATAGAAACAGACATACACTATCCACCTAATTAAGCCGTCAAAAAATGAAATGTTGAAACTAAAGAAAATTATTTACACAGGAAAAAGAAAGTTCCGTTGACAGAATGACAGCAACGAGAGAGAGTGTCAAAATTGGAGCGAAGTGCGGAAAGATCCCACAAGAATATATATTATATTATATATAAATATAAAAGAAGGTAGATGGCCGCAGCAAGAGAAAGGTGGAGTTGTATTCACATTTGAAAGCTGTGAAGGGACAAAAGAGCAGAGGCGAAAAAGTCATCGGCTGAGCAAATGAGAATGAGACGGGTTGACGGGTTGTTTGGTAAATATCGATTAATTGATAGCTGTTAGTTGATTGTATTAAAAAATAAGAAGAAAGTTAAGAGAATGTTTGGTAAATAACTGTTAGCTGATTGTATTAATGAAATTGACTAGTTGATATTATTAGCGGATTGTAAAAAAGTGTTTGGTAAATTATTTGTTAGTTGATAGCTGATTACATGTAAAATGACTCTCTCAAAAAGATTATTGAAAAATTTGTTATTTTTTAAAAATGTTCGTTGTTAGCTGATTGTATTAGTGGGTTTGATTAGTTGATTGTAGAAAATTGTTTAATAAATTAATTGTTAGCTGATAACTAATTACATGTAAAATGACTTTCTCAAAAAATGATCAAAAAAGTTGTTTTGAACTATTTTTAAAATTTTAACATTTTGAAACAATAAGTTGTTATAAAAAGCTAGTTAATCAAACACTAATATTAATAGTTTAACTCAGTCAAACAATTAATTAATAATAAAATAAATAAGTCAAAATTAAATAATAAATTAACTATATTACCAAACAAGATCTAAATTTACACCCACCCAATCCATGCATATTCTATGGCGTTATTTTTAAGTTTCAGAAACAAACAGATTATTATTAAATATTAATATACAATTAACAATTTTGTCGAACAAGTTATTGATTACTAGATGGCAGATGTTGTTCTTTGAAATATGAAACCAACCCCCTCCCAATCCCATCCGGTAGACCAAACCCCAAGACAGCTTAGCATAGTGCATATTATTAATTATTATTATTATTGCGCAGAGAATTACTCTATCTACTTTGCACAAGTCGTTTATTCTACCTGAATAATTTAATATCAAATTACATATTTATATTAGTATAGCATTTTCATGCCCAATACTAAAACATTGATAGATATAAAAAAAAGTTAAAAATTATAATTCAAGTTATATATACACAAATAATACATATATTATACCTACACATACACATATGATTTACCATTCATAGGAATTTAATTAAGGGTAGTTTTGTCTAACAAAAATGAATAATTTTGTCTAATAAAATTGAAGTGTACAACATTTAAAGCAAAATGTATACATTTATTAGCATTAAAAAAAAAAAAACCGAACATATGGGCAAGCTAGCTATGGTGTTCTTGTTATGGATAATAATGGTGGTTTTGTGGCTGCCTGGAATGGCCCTCTTCGTTGTTTAAATGATATTCACTTAACGGAAGCCATGACGGTTAAAGAAGCTCTATCATATGTTAAAGAGAAAGGATATACGAAGGTTGTGATTTTTATTGATTGTCAAACATTCTGCAACTCTCTCAATAGTTCTGCTGTAATGGTCCAAGATCGCTGAGGAAAAACATCGTCGTATGAAACATAAGCAGTTGGACAGTTATGTGATGTCAAACGCAGCGTTTTGAGGAAGTAGTTGAAGGCGGTTAGAAACAAGCTGCAACAACGTCGTTTAAGCCTAATTGGCAGTTAGTTAGTAGTGGAATAACGAATGTAATAAGCGGTGTAATGGAGTTTAGGGGAATTATGCGAACTGTAATGCAATTGACTCTTCTTCTTCTCTAAATCTCTTATTTTCTCTATCACTTTTCTTATTCAACCCTAAAGGACACTACAATTGGTATCAGAGCCCTCAATGGAGGCACGGATGAACCAGCTAGAAGTCGCGATGGCTGATCTCAGCAGCCAAATGGAAGGTCAAAAAAGATCCACATCAGACCTTGTGGAGAAGCTGATCGCGCAGATGGAAAGCAGGATGAGCGATTGGAAGAACGAGATAGTGGAAACTATCCGTCTGAATCGACCCCCACCTCCAATAATGGGGGCGATTCCAGAAAACTCCTCAGTAAATGGAGCGAGACAGGAACCCCCGGCGAGCTTCCGATCAGGGCATCAGTCAGCTCTGAATGGCCAGTCGAGAAGGGCAGGGAAGGAACCAGTAGGGGCAAGCGAAGGAATGGGAGGAAATGTGGACTCCGGCAGCGAGGTGGAGCCGGATGAACTCGAGAGGAACTGGAGGCAAAGGAGAGTTCAAATACGATCCACTGAAAGCTCACCATTGATGAGGTATAGATACGAATTTCCTCCTTTCGATTACAGTCAACCTAGATTGTGGATTGGACGTTGTGAAAGATTTCTGCAATTATCTCATATACCTAAAATCGAAACAATGCATGTGTTGTATGTTAACTTGACTGGGAAGGCGAGTCTGTGGTTTGAAAGTTATTTGGCTGGATTAGAGGGTCCATTCCAGTGGATACCTTTTGCTGAGGCAGTGTGTAGGCGATTTGGAGAGGATGGTGGGGCAGTAATGGAGGATTTCACCAGTTTTAGGCAGAATGGGGGGGGGGGGGGGGGTCCTGGAATTCAAAAGCCTACTTATCCAAAATCATCCTACCTTAACTGACCTATACTTCCTAGAAGCCTACCTAGCAAGATTGAAACAAAGCTTGAGGTGTTTTGTGAGAACAACCCAGCCTAAAACACTAGCTTATGCTATGTGGTCTGCCAAACAGCTGGAGAGAGGGTTTCTGTCGAGTGAACAGCCAAAAATTTCCTTCCAAATCTCCACTAAAACCTTCCGCACCCCAGTAACCACAATTTCCAAACCATACAATGCCATCTCAAACCAAAATTCCAGGAATACAAACTCCCAAAGCTCCTCAAACTCCAATACCCTGGGTAGTACTGCTAAGGGCCCTGAGAATATGAAGGTGAGGGCACAACTCAGGGAACAAAACAAATGTTTCAAGTGTTTTGAGGCATGGCAGCCAGGCCACAAGTGTAAGGGATCTACTTTTCATGCCATGGAAGAGGGGGAATTCCAGGATGCTGCAGATGAGTTCCCTATGGAGGAACAGAACAGCCTAGGAACAAATGAGCAGGCTGAAATATCTCTCTATGCAATGATGGGAGGAGAAGGGTTAAACACAATTAAGCTGTTGGGATCAATTCATAAACAGGCAGTGGTGATACTTGTAGATAGTGGGAGCACCCACAGTTTTGTGGACCCCAAACTTCTTATGCAGCTGAGAATTCTAGTAGAGAGAGCCACAACACTAAGTGTGACTGTTGCAAATGGTGAACAGATGCAATGTGATAATGTTTGCAGAAAATTACATTGGCAGATCCAAGGGGAAGAATTTGAAAAGGATTTTAGACTTCTCAAATTGGGAGGGTGTGACATGGTTTTAGGTATGGACTGGATAGACATATATGCTCCTATTCAGCTCCACACTAGACCTCTTGGCATTTCCTTTAGTAAAGATGGTAAGAAGATATTACTGAAAGGGCTGACTAGAAAAGCCAATGGACTGCAAGCAGTGACCAAGAAAGATTTTAAGAAGTGGCAAAAGAATGGGGTGCAGGGGTTCTTGGTTCAGTGTGAAGGCCCAATCAGTATGAACCCTGAAAAAAGAACTGGAACTTGTTATAAGATAAGCAAGGAGGGTGAACATGAAGAATTGACTGCTATAATCCAAGAGTTCCAGGAATTATTTGAGGAACCAAAAAGCCTACCACCCAAAAGGATGTATGACCATCCAATTCCCCTGAAAGAAGGATCACAACCAGTGAACATTAAACCTTACAGATATTCATTTGATCAGAAGAATGCTATTGAGGAATTGGTAAGGGAAATGCTAAGCACTGGAATCATCACTGAGAGTGTGTCACCTTTTGCCTCACCTGTCCTATTAGTGCCAAAAAAGGACAACACATGGAGGTTTTGTGTGGACTATAGGGCTCTGAATGACATCACCATCAAGAACAAGTTTCCCATTCCTGTGGTAGAGGACCTCTTCTCTGAATTGGCTGGGTCAAGATACTTTTCTAAGTTGGATTTGAGGGCAGGCTATCACCAAGTGAGAATGAAGGAAGGAGATGAGTACAAGACTGCTTTTAAAACTCATCAAGGACTTTATGAGTTTAGGGTAATGCCCGTTGGCCTTACTAATGCCCCAGCTACATTTCAGGCATTAATGAATCATGTTTTTAAGCCACTACTGAGGGAGTTTGTGCTGGTGTTTTTTGATGACATTCTCATTTACAGTCCAGAATTGGGGAAACATTGGGAACACCTTAGAGAGGTTCTGAAGCTGATGAGAGAACATAAGTTGTTGGCCAAACTTAGTAAGTGTTCCTTTGCAAGACAGGAGGTAGAGTACTTAGGCCATATCATCTCTGGGAAAGGGTTGCACACAGACCCTTCTAAACTTCAGGCAGTTTCTGAATGGCCTAGGCCCAAGTCTATTAAAGGATTGAGGGGGTTTTTGGGCTTAACAGGATACTACAGAAGATTTATCCAAGGATATGGCACAATTAGCAGACCCTTGAAACAGATGCTGAAAAAGAATTCCTTCCTATGGACTAAGGATTCTGAACTTGCCTTTGATACATTGAAGCAGGCATTATGCTCAGCTCCTGTACTAGCCTTACCTGATTTCAGCAAACTTTTTATAGTAGAGGCTGATGCATGTCAAAAGGGCATGGGAGCTGTGCTACTCCAAGAAGGAAGGGCCATTGCTTACTATAGCAAAGCTTTTGGAAATAAACACTTGGGCTTATCAATTTATGAGAAGGAGTTTATGTCCATTGTTAATGCTGTGGAGAAGTGGAGACCCTATTTGTTGGGAAGGCACTTTGTGATTAAGACTGATCACCATGGCCTAAGGTTCCTCCTAGATCAGAAAATCACCACTTCAACTCAACAAAGAGGATTGTCTAAGCTCTTGGGTCTGACCTACACAATCCAGTACAAAAAGGGTTGTGACAATTCTGCTGCTGATGCTCTTTCCAGAAGAGACTTAGATCTTGTGCCTGAACCTAAAGCTGAGCTACACACTGTCATTTGTATCAGACCTCAGTGGATTGAGGAGGTCATCAGAAGCTATGAAGGTGATGAATGGGCACAGGAACAATTAACAGCCAACTTAATCACCCCTGGCAGCAATCCCAATACAACAGTGGCTGAGGGATTGATCAGACACAAGCAGAGAATTTATATTGGCAGTAAAGGGGATCTGAGATCTAAGTTGATGTTACAAATGCATGACTCACCCCTAGGGGGGCATTCTGGTCAGCAAGCAACTTATCAAAGATTGAGAAATCTGTTTTACTGGAAAAGAATGAAGCAGGAGGTAAAAACATTGGTGGGAGGGTGTGATATTTGTCAAAGATGTAAAAATGAAAGTGTAGCCCCACCTGGGTTGCTGCAACCCCTATCAATCCCTGATCAAGCATGGAAAGGGATATCCATGGACTTCATTGAAGGTCTGCCTAAATCTCAAGGGAAAGATGTAATTTTGGTGGTGGTGGATAGGTTAACTAAGTATGGCCATTTCATTGCCATCTCACACCCCTATTCTGCTGAAAGTGTGGCCCTAATCTTTATGGAAAACATCTACAAGCTGCATGGATTGCCTAAGGATATTGTCTCTAATAGGGATAAGGTCTTTCTAAGCAGATTTTGGCAGTCAATTTTCAAGCATTTGCAAGTTAAGTTGAGTATGTCCACAGCCTATCACCCCCAATAAGATGGACAAACTGAGAGGGTCAACAGATGCCTGGAAACCTACCTAAGGTGTATGGTGTTTAATAAGCCCAAGTCATGGTCCAAATGGTTGTATTTAGCAGAACACTGGTACAACACCACCTTCCACTCATCACTGCAGTGTTCTCCCTTCCAAGCCTTGTATGGCTACAAACCACCAATGATGGCCTTAGATACTGGGCAAAGGACAGGAGCAGAGGGGTGGTTAGCAGAAAGGGAAACTATGCTCATAACCCTCAGAGACAACCTAAGAATAGCACAACAGAGAATGAAACACCAGGCTGATAAAGGAAGGACTGAAAGAACTTTACAAATAGGAGATTGGGTATATTTGAAAGTTCAACCTTACAGACAAACCTCCTTGGCAATCAAGTCCAATGTGAAATTGACAGCTAAATACTATGGACCCTACCAGGTCACTCAAAAGATAGGTGCTGTGGCTTATAAATTGGCATTGCCTGCTGGGACTCAGATTCATCCGGTATTCCACATTTCCCAGCTGGAAAAGAGGGTGGGAGGACAAGCTGAGGCACAACTAGAACCCCCACTTGTAGGCCAGGAGGGTGAGGTGTTGGCTCAACCAATTGCAGTCCTGAATAAGAGGCTTGTAAAGATGAATAATAGGGCTAAAACTCAGATCCTTGTGCAATGGGCAAATCTGCCTGAGGATGCTGCCACTTGGGAGGACTTCTACCACATAAAGCGACAGTTTCCAGAGTTTGATCCTTGGGCTCAAGGATCTCGAAGAGGGGGAAGTGATGTAATGGTCCAAGATCGCTGAGGAAAAACGTCGTCGTATGAAACATAAGCAGTTGGACAGTTATGCGATGTCAAACGCAGCGTTTTGAGGAAGTAGTTGAAGGCGGTTAGAAACAAGCTGCAACGACGTCGTTTAAGCCTAATTGGCAGTTAGTTAGTTAGTAGTGGAATAACGAATGTAATAAGCGGTGTAATGGAGTTTAGGGGAATTATGCGAACTGTAATGCAATTGACTCTTCTTCTTCTCTAAATCTCTTCTTTTCTCTATCACTTTTCTTATTCAACCCTAAAGGACACTACATCTGCGTTGGACTTTGCATTTGCATGTTGTGTTATTTTCGAATGTCGTGGTTATTAACGACACTTTGAGCCAATATCTATTAAGTTTTTGTCTCGATCAGTGAACAAAACCGCTCATATTCTTGCACGTGTTGTTCGTTCTCAAATTAGTCATTTAATTTGATTATCTCTTATTCCATAATGTATTGAACATTTAATTTAATTAAATTTGTTTGGTTATCAAAAAGGATCAGAATATATGTATCCATTAATCTGACTATGTTTGGTATAACTTATTTTTGGTCGCATGAGTATTAGCAAAATGACAGTTTTGGTTCATATGTTTAATTTCTATCAATTTTCATCAATGACTATTATTTTAGTGTCAAAACTCATCACGACGGTCACCCATCTGTTTAAGGCATGCCGGAATCTAAAATTTTAAGGGTATTTTCATCCTTTTCAACTTAAAATTCCAATTTGAGCATGAATACCTGGATTCAAGCCCTAAGATCGATTCCAATTCGCAGTTCTCATCCTCATCCTACCTTAATTTGAGGAGGAGACCTGTGAATTGGGATTTATCTTATGGCTTAAATCTCTTTATTCATTCTCAAATTGAGATCTTAATTTGAAAAGGACGAAGTTAGCCTTAATAATTTCATATTTTGGCATGCCTTAAACGAATGGGTGACCAACATGATGAATTTTGGCACTAAAACAATAATTGTGGAAAAAAAAAACTAGTACAAAAATAATAGTCGTGAATAAAAATTAGTAGGAATTAAACATGTAAACTAAAACTCTCGTTTTTAATACTCGTGAGACCAAAATTGGTATTTGCTATTTTAAAATTTATACACTATTTTAAACTACAAATAAACTATAAATTATGTTTAATAAAATATGTAATGATTAAAATAATATCTTATTTTAAAACGATATCCTAAGTAGCGTTTCAAAATAAGTTACTAGCCTCTTTTTATATGAATGCTTTGATTATATTTCTAACGAACTTATTTCTTTCATCATGTGAGTTTGGTTTATCTAATTTTCTAACATGTGCATGTCTTCTTCATCATCATCATCTGTTCATATACTTTCTCAACCTACTGAAACACAAAGAGCCAATAACGCCTCCACTGAGGCTCAAAATCACAACCTTCCACTTGGAAGTCCATCCCAAATACCATTAGACCACATAGTCCTAGTATCATCATTATTATTATATATTATATATATTATATATTTCTTATATTTTTTATAAGAAAAAAAAAATATTTCTTATATTATTATTATATTTAGTAGTTTGAAACTGTACCACCTTGCAAGATGGATACGGTTCCAAACCATAACGATTGAATTATTACATGTTGGGCTAAACCCGATCCAAATTAAATAAATAATTGAAAAATAAAATTAAAAAAATGGACAATTGGCTGGTTAGACCCAAATTTTTGTTGTTTGGACAAGCGCATCCAGAACATGACAAACTAAAGAAATTGAGAAAAAAAAAAAAAAATCCTTAACTTTTCAAATAGTGGGCTATGGGTCAAGCTCGGACTAATTTTTTTTTATTGTTTGACTCCACTCACTCGAATCAAATTTTAATTGTACCAATTTGGTCTAGTCCAAATAGTAATTGGGTAGGTGGTGCATCGGGTCACTCGTTTGACACAAATTAAGGAGAGAGAGATTTGTAAAAAACATCTTTTGAATATAAATCTTGATAGATATTTTCTATTAAAATGAACTTTTTTCCTTCAATTATAGATTATAATGTGTATTTTTTTGTTGACTTTATTTTTCATAGATAACCAAACATAGTAAATTTTTTTTTTTTTTTTTAAAAAGGACTTTTTTTGGGGAGTAAGGAGGGGGGAACGCACAACACACTAAGCTCAAATGTCCTTCTATTAAGAGACATCCTAACTTTCTCGATTTCCAGTTGATTAACAATATCTATTGGCGGTTCTCTCAACTCGATTAAAAGTCATATTTAGATTTTTCAAATGGAACCTTAATGAAATGAGGACCAACTCTCAAAACCTATGATTTATTTTTTAAATAATAATTTAAATTATCTTTTTGATGGATATATATGACTAATATGAGTGTCACTATTGAAGAAGATATATGATTTTACACATTTACACCGACTTTTGATACATCATAAATAGTTAGGCTAATGTAGGGCACATGATGATCACTTCGTCACTTTATGAGCTAAAGTAGAAATACTTCATAGACTCATAGTCGAAGGGTACAAGCTGAAATTTACACTTATTTTAACTATATATGCTAAATTTATTCTCTACTTGATTTTTTAAATTAATATTTTTGTTATATTTAATTTTTTAAAATATCTTAGGGGTGTGCAAATCAAATCCCAAAATGAATATGAAAGGCTTGCGAGGTAAATTATGTCAAATTGTATAAACTCTGTTCCAATTCAGAGCCACTTACCATTCAGAATGTTTGAACGAATAGTCACCATTCTGATTTGTAAGAATTAATTTTGAATTAGTTTCAATTTATTTTTTATTTTTTAGAATTAACGGTCGTAACTGTTGTGTTAAATTCCAGATTAAAGTTGCTGTTATGGGAGGTTACATATATGAAATTATTTCATATGTTAATGTCATTATTAATGCTATTAACTCCTTATTCTCCTATAAATACTTGGTATTGGACATAATTTTGAACTATCTTTTACCATTCGGAACGTTGAACGAATAGTCACCATTCAAACTGTTGACTATTCAATGTGGTTCACTACTCTTCGGTACTGAAAGTGCTACTTCTGATTTGTAGGAATTAATTCAATTTTTTTTTTGAATTAACGGTTGTAACGGCTATGTTAAATTTCATATTAAAGTGTTGTTTTGAGGGGGTGGGGGAGGGGGGGGGGGGATACATATCTGAAATTATTTCAAATGTTAATGTCATTATTAATGCTATTGACTCCTCATTTTCTTATAAATACTTGTGTTGGGCATAATTGTTGAGCTGCTGATTTGAACTCTGTTTTACCATTCGGGACATTGAATGAATAGTCACCATTCGGACTGTTGACTATTCAATGTGGTTCACTACTCTTCGATATTGGAAGTGTTAATTATGATTCTTAGGAATTAATTTCGAATTAATTCTAATTTATTTGTTTAGAATTAACGGTCGTAATGGTTGTGTTAAATTTCAGATTAAAGTTGCTAGGGAGGGTTAAATATCTGAAATTATTTCAGATGTTAAAGTCATTATTAATGCTATTAACTCATCATTCTCCTATAAATACTTGGTGCAAGACATAATTGTTGAGTTGCTGATTTTGAATTCTCAAAATCGTTTTCCTACAAGAAAATTTTGCCAACACTTCCATAAAAGGAACAAAGTGCTCGCTGTTGTTCTAGTTCGCCGGTCCTTTTTTCTGAGTGCTCAAACTTAAGGTCATGATCCATTTTATATCTCCTTGTTTTCGTTGGGTTTATAACCTAATGTTTGAAAACTATCTTGCCGCTATATATATATATATATATATATATATATATATATATATATATATATATATATATATATATATATATATATATATGGTACATCGATTTATTCACCACCAACATTTTCATCACTTAGACAAATAAGTGAAATAATTAAGATTGAGCAAAAACTTGTGTGAGACCATCTCACGAATCATTGTCTGTGAGACGGATCAGATCAAAGTGAAAACATAATACTTATACTAAAAATGTAATACTAATCCAGAATAAAGTGTTTATTACGGAATACTTATAAGAAAAATAGTAATACTTTTGAACAAAAATGTAATATTTGTATATTTTGATTTTAAAAGCATTACATTTTTTTCAAAAGTGTTACAATTTTCCTTATAAGTAACATATACTTTATTATTGATTAACATTATATTTCTCAATATAAGTATTACATTTCATATTGACATGATCCGTCTCAAATGAGAGTCACTTTTAAAATTGAGAGGATGTTGACAATATTTGAACTCATAATCTTTTTAAAGTACCATAATCATGTTCCACTAAATTGTTTTTGTTTTTGTTTTTTTTTTTTTTTTTTTAAATTCTTACATTTTAAAAGTTTATTTATTTATTGTTTTTTAAGGGAATGAGGTCAACGTGTTCGTAAAATTTACCCAACGACCTCTCCTTGATTAAGGAGTTGAGACTTTCAGTCCTAACATTTCATGCATTGGACGACATTTCCATGAGGCAAGAAATCATTTATTTCTCTACCTCAAAGTTAGCCATCAATCTCTCCCCGCCATTTCTTGCTCCAGAAACCATGGACCTCCTCCCAAACCCTAGACATACATTTCTCCTCATCCATGCATGAAGCCAAGCGCTTTACCAAGAACTCTGTTCTTCCTTTGTCTCCCTCCTCAAAATCTCCAGCTTCCTACATAACAAATCACCAATCTTTTTCTTTTCCATCTCACCGATCATTTTTTTCTGGAGGCTTGGAGGTTGTAGTATATGTGCATAGAATTTTCGTTTTAATTTTCAGATTTTGACTTGAGCATTGCTAGTTTCTTTGATTTGAACAAGGAAAAAACATAACTAGCAATCCTAGACGCTTTGGTGGGTAAAAGCTAGGTTTAGATATATTTTTTTTCCTTAGTACTGAGTTATGATATGAAATGGTTGAAATGAGTGGAACGAGGATTTCCGTTCCATTTTTGTTGTTTCTGATTCTTGTTTTGGGGTCCTCATGGCCTGCTTGGTGTGATGATGGGGATGAATCTGAGGATGATGTTAGTGATGCCCCCAAAGGCAATCAAGGTGCTGCTGCACCAATTGTTTCATCTCTCATCTATACCCAATTTTCAAACCTCACAAAGGTTTATAACAAAGAAATAAACCAGGAGATGGGATATTGCATTAAGGATGTGTAAGTATATATTATCTCAGGTGGTCTATATATATGTATCTCCTTTTATGATTAAGTAGTACTCTGCATTTTCATGATCCATTTCTTCTATTTGATTGCAGAGATGCTGATGTGAATGCAGCCTTCAATTTTTCCAACAATTTGGATTTTCTGAGTAACTGTTATAAAGAGAGAAGAGGTATTCAACTATTCATTTCTAGGGGACAATGTAGTGGCATAGGTTGATCATGCATTAAATTGGGAGGCTTAAGAAAGATCAATGTTAGTACCATAATTACATTCATGGCTGCTCTGGAGAAAAGCATTTAGAATGTCTGTTTTTGCCATTACCAATTTTTATAAATGAACCTTTTCTTTCAGAAAATTTTTGCTGCAAATGTTCAAGGAACACCATGCCATTTTAGATGCTATACGTATTGGCCCTATGCCCTGTAAATAATTTGGATGTTCTTCTGTCATCTCAACTGCATTTTGAACTGAAAATAGACTTCAGTCATGAATATAAATGTATGAACTAAGAAACAAACTTGAAAAGGAAATTATGTTTGTAAGAGAAGCCAAAAGTGACCAGTTCCATTATTTTTACTTGTATAGCTCAGCATAGAAGCTCTTTAGACACTCAACTCTGCCTTACTTCTCCATCTCGCATAGTATTTAACATTAGGTTGGTCATGTTGACAGATTTGAGACAACGACTATGTAACGCTGCAGAGATAAAGTTTTACTTCACTTCTTTTTTGGATACAAAATCAGCCGATGTTCAATACTTAAAACCCAACTCAAACTGTAATTTGACCTCATGGGTTCCTGGATGTGAACCTGGATGGTCTTGCAGTATTCCTTTGGGTGTAAAGGTGGATCTTAGAAACTCAAAGGATATCCCTGATCGAACTCTTGATAGTCAGCCTTGTTGTGAGGGTTTTTTTTGCCCAAAAGGTCTCACTTGCATGATACGTAAGTTTATCTAAACACTTGTATTTATATGAGTAAAATACATTAAAATTGTTTGCTCCCAGTAACTAGTGATAATGTGTTGGGTTTTCTATCTCAGGACTTGCTTTATACAAGTTAGCTTCATTGTTTTTGTTGAGTGAATTTAAGGACCTAAAGAATACTAGCTAAATCTCCTGAAAATTAGGATATAATCTTTGTATTGAAAAGCAGCCATTTTTACTCTAGTTTGTAATACTTTAACTTGGTAGAAGTCTCTTGTGTTAAGGCTCATAAATCATGAATAAATGAGATGTATTATGCATATTGCAAGCTGACAAAGTACAGCAGGGAAGATAATGGCAAAACAATGTATGCACTTACACATATTGAAAACCAACATTTAAACAAGATAGTTATGTCTTTGCCATTTAATAGATATGAATCAGTGACACTTATTAAAATCACAAGGCAGTATCAAGTTGACTTGCATCCATTGTCCTCAGTCTGCAGAAATGATCTGATCCTGCAATTTCGGAATTTTCTTTTTGTTTTAATTCCACTACTTCTGGCTTTTCTTGATTTGCAGTTTCTTTTAGTTCTAAAGCTAAAATTTTCAGTAATTATGCAAAACTTGTTGAGTGTAGGAATTCATTACTAGTTTGCATGATTTTTTTGTCTTGTTATAGCTTGCCCCAGAGGTTCTTACTGCCCTCTTGCCACACTCAACAAAGCAACTGGTGTTTGTGATCCGTAAGTTACAGTTAGAATTAATTTAAGGTTTATTTAGTCAATTACAGTTAGTCCATTACAGTTTCTTCTACTGCATACATGATCAGTTAACACATGTTTTGGTAAATAAAATTCAGGTATCATTACCAAATACCCCCTGGCGTGTTAAACCATACCTGTGGCGGAGCTGATATATGGGCTGGTGACGCCAGTAATGAGGGGGTATTCTGTTCAGCAGGATCTTATTGTCCCTCTAATACCCAAAAGATTCCTTGCTCTAAAGGGTATTGACGTTTACTCCCCAGTATTGTGCATTTGTGTTAACAAGTTGCATTACCCTCTAGCTAAATCCTAACATGACGTTTTCTAAACTCACTGAATTCTATTTGTTATTGATGATTGGTTATGAACTCACTGATGATCTACTTAACTCACCTTCAGGCATTACTGCATGAAGGGTTCTATAAAGCCAAAAGGTTAGTTCTCATCAATATCCAAATTGCTGAAAATTTCTGTTACAGTCAATCTTTATTTTTTAAAACTTTTACTTAGCTTGTTTATCTGTTTAGCTTTAGAGTGGTAAATTCCTAAATCTTTGCATTTACCTTTACAATTTTTTGTCACCAAGAAAGTATACTTATGATCATCATTTTTTGGTTTACCAAAACTTTCAAGAGATAATAGATATATAAAGAACTTTGGTACCAAAAACATATGTCCTCGCACAGTCACACAAACACGAAATATGTCTACTTTGAAATGCAAGTACACAAACTCTCACCTTCTATGGTGTAGCATGCAAAAAGTACTAGTGCAGCCATACTTTCCCTTTCAGGTGCATCAAAAGGGATAAAAAGTGCCGAGAAATGAGATAGTGGATCTAGTTTATGAACAAGCAACAATTAATAAATTATAACAATTTAGTTAACTGAATGTTTCCGCTTCATCCTTCAGTACATAGCAAGGAAGAGACATATAGCAAGAGGTAAAAGTGAAAGGATCAGAAACAGTAACAGAAGTTGCTTGTCTGGAAAAAGAATAGCCCACCCTTAAAGAGGATTCAAAAAAAAAATTAAAAAAATCTTGAACATACTCTTTAGTTTGATTATGGCATTAATCAGTAAATCTTTAGATATCAAGTGAAAGCCTGGCCTGTAATTGAACTCATGAAAAGTTCAATGTGTAGCTAGAAACATATAGCTCATTCCCAACCTAGGGAGTTCATTTTCTATGCAATATCTGGAGCAGTTGTGAGTGATATACTCCAGCCATTTCAGTTATTGCATCCTTTCTAGCTTGGTGATCCCTGTTGCACTTTATCCTCTTCAAACAAACAATATGACTTTGAATCTATTTGTATAGACCTGTAGATAAATACCTTTCTTTGGAATTAACCTTTTGAACAAAATTTTGCAGCATGCTTCAAGTTGAGTACATGCAATCCAAAATCAGAGATACAAAACTTGCATGCTTTTGGGTTCATGTTAATTGTAAGTGGTTTTTTCTTTATTGGAATAAAAAGAAAATTTCCTTGTTATGAGCTTATGAGCTCATCTTTTTTGAGCTAATAATGATCTTTTTCTTGCGGTTGTCTTGGCTTATATTCCTCTCTTTTTTTTTTTTTTTTTTTTTTTTTCCCAATGTGTAATTTATGTTTCCTATCTAACACCAAATAAGATAAATCTCTCAAGTATCACTTCATTGATCTTATAGTTTACAGAGATCAAGGGTTATGTACTATAAAAATCTTAGTGCAATCTGCAAGTAGATTCTACTAGTGTTAAGATGCACAGATAAAAATTTGCAGTTGCAACTGCTATAGACAGAATCTGATTTTTCTTTCTCTTCTTCTTTGAACATGTAGGGTGCTTTGACTTTTATACTCATAATCTTCTATAATTTCTCTGATCAAGTCATAACAACTCGGTATGCAAGAATGGCTAAGTCCAGGGAAGCTGCAGCAAAACATGCCAGAGAAACTGCCCAGGCAAGGGAAAGGTGGAAGTCTGCAAAAGAAGTTGCCAAATCTGGGGGTTTTGGTTCATTACGACAGACCTCACGCGCAGTCTCAAAGCAAAATAATGGAAATCAATCAGACCAGCCGGACTCATCATTACCACCTAAAGACCCTTCATCAGAAAAGAAAAAGGATCCAAACAAGCTTACCGAAATAATGGAGTCAATTGAAAAAGATCCAGAAAATCAAGAAGGCTTCAATGTGCCGATTGGTGATAAGAAGGCTAAAAAGCAAGCGGTTAAGGCTAAACAATTGCATAGTCGTACCCAAATATTTAAGTATGCATATGGTCAAATTGAGAAAGAGAAAGCTTTGGAGCAGGTACAGCAAAACATGACCTTCTCAGGATTAATTTCAATGGCCACACATGAAGATATCAAGACTAGGCCCACACTTGAGATTGCCTTCAAAGATCTAACAATAACTCTCAAAAAGAAGCACAGACATTTGATGAGAAGTGTTACAGGAAAATTGATGCCAGGTCGAATCTCTGCTGTCATGGGCCCATCAGGAGCAGGGAAGACAACATTTCTTACTGCTGTGCTAGGAAAGATAACTGGATGCTCAGTAGAAGGCGCAATTCTCATAAATGGAAAGGATGTATCCATTCAGTGTTACAGGAAAATTATCGGTTTTGTAGCCCAAGATGATATTGTCCATGGGAACTTGACTGTGGAAGAGAACCTTCGCTTCAATGCACGATGCAGGTACTTAGCAACAGTTAATTTTTGATCTATCTGGGAAAAAGAAATAAAAAATCTACTTTTAATTGAGGAGGCTCCTCATGTTGGTATAGACAGGCTTAAATTTATATTAAGAAATCAGGTTGAATAGTATTTTTTTTTAGTTTGTTTGCAGTAAGGTTGATACACTTCAAATATGCATTTAATATTCTTTGGATTCATTAGGAAAATCAATTTATTAACCCCTTTGGAATTGAAATTATCAGTAGATAGAGAGAAAAGGTAAGGATTTTTCTGTGTTTTCCCAGGTAAGGAAAAATGATTTTTTTTTGGGTAAGTTTCTATCTTAGATAGCTTTGTCTACACTAATGAACTATTTTATAAAGCATGACAAAATATCAATGGCTGATTGTGAAACTTTATAATATTCAATACCAATTACATGACTTGGCTCCTTATTTTGTTTGAATTTTAAAGGATAGAATTGCAATGTCTATATACTCTATACTTCCTTGTTTATTATGTTCAAAATTCATATCGTATACTGACTGTTTTATCCATCTTATATTGGACAATCCATCTACATCACCATTAAGGCTAGCTGCAGACATGCCAAAGGCTGATAAGGTCCTTATCATTGAAAGGGTCATTGAATCACTAGGCCTGCAGGGGGTGAGGGATTCATTGGTTGGGACTGTTGAGATGCGTGGAATCTCAGGTGGCCAGAAGAAACGAGTAAATGTTGGGATGGAAATGGTTATGGAACCTTCACTGCTAATCTTGGATGAGCCTACATCTGGTTTAGACAGTGCATCTTCCAATTTACTTCTTAAAGCTCTTAGACGTGAAGCTCTTGAAGGGGTAAACATCTGCATGGTTCTTCACCAACCAAGGTTGGTATTTAAATGCAATAAACAGTCAACTTGCAACTATTCTTTTCACTAAAAGTCAAGTAATCAATTTCTTTAGATCTCCAAATAAGATACTTATACACGATTTGACATTATTTCTGTTAATTTCTACTGAAGTTTCAAAAAATATATGCTCTTTAAGCCACATGAAAGTGGTGCATTGGGTATCATCATTTAAAATACAAGTGAATGCTGATAAAACAAAATCTCCATCAATAGATAAATATTATTTTTAATGAATCATACAGAATTCAGTTTATTGAATCATTGTTCAGACAATTTGATTGTTGTCATGATCTTTCTCTAATTCAGCTACACGCTGTACAAGATGTTTGATGACTTGGTACTTCTGGCCAAAGGTGGTCTTATTGTGTACATTGGATCTGTGAAGAAAGTAGAAGACTATTTTAAAGGCCTTGGAATCGTTGTACCAGAGCGTGTAAATCCTCCAGATCACTTCATTGACATCCTTGAGGGAATTGAGAAACCACCTGAAGGCGTGAACATTGAGCAGCTTCCTGTTCGATGGATGCTTTATAATGGGTACCCTGTGCCCCCAGACATGATGCATTTATGTGACAAGGAAGCATCATCAAAGGATGATGATACACCTGCTGTAGCAGAAGCGGTGCCTGAGAAGCGAGATGCTTCGAATCCCAACTTCTTGGCATCCCAGGACTTATCTAATCGAATCACACCTGGTGTGGCCCGCCAGTTTAGGTACTACATTGGAAGGTATTGATTTTAAATCCCTGTACTATCTGTTATATTATTTATAAAGTCAATCATCTGAAACTTTGCCTGTCTGCATAGATGGTTTCTAGCTCAGAAGAAAATGATTTAATTTGCAATTTTAATTTTTATGTGCAGGGTAATAAAGCAGCGATTGCGAGAAGCTAAAGTACACGCAGCAGATTATATGATCCTTTTGGTAGCTGGAGCATGCTTAGGAACTCTTTCAAAGACAAAGGGCGACACATTTGGATATTTTGGCTACATGTATAGCGTGATTGCAGTGTGTAAGTGGGAACTAACAAAACATATATAGTAGAGTTAAGGCATGTTGCATATATAACAATTCCTCATTCTTCAGCCATGTTTCTTATTTGCAGCACTTCTATGTAAGATTGCAGCTCTGAGATCCTTTACCGCAGACAAGTTAGAATACTGGAGAGAGAGAGAGAGTGGCATGAGCAGTCTAGCATATTTTATGTCAAAGGATGTTCTGGACTGTTTCAATACTATCATAAAGCCCTTGGTTTTCCTTTCAATGTTCTATTTCTTCAACAATCCCAGATCCACCTTTGCAGAGAATTACATTGTTTTCTTGTGTCTCGTGTACTGTGTTTCTGGAATGGCCTATGTATTTGCTGTCTGCTTTCAACCCGGTCCTGCACAACTGGTACATATACTCCCTTCATATTCTAGCCAACATGGCAACATATATGTATATCGAAAACTCATGTATGCCTGCCTGCCACCTTACACATGCAGTGGTGTGTTCTTGTTCCTGTCGTTCTGACTCTCATCGCGAACCAGGAACCAGACGATAGAATTGGGAAGTATGTAGCAAAGTTCTGTTATCCAAAGTGGGCTTTAGAAGCCTTTGTCACTGCAAATGCTGACAGGTAGCTATTTAATTTCCACCCTTAACTAGCTATGATATGAGCTTCCATTTTGATTATGGTTTGTGTTCAGATTCTCCGGTGTTTGGCTGATAACTCGCTGTGGGGCGCTATTGAAACTAGGCTTTGATGTTCATGACTTCAGGCAATGCTTAGCTCTGCTCCTACTCACTGGCGTACTTAGTCGATTGGTAGCTTACCTCTGCTTAATTTCTCTAGGAAAACACTAGTTTCCTTCACTATATTTTACTGCATGCATGCATGCAATGCCATTGTACAATATTTTGGGTGAAATTATATTCTCTCATTCTACTTTTAACGAAACGAGAGAGATGTAATTTCATTGCCCACAATACATGCTATAGTACCATGAGGTACTGTAAATTTTGTATCATACAATATTTAGATTTCTCAAGTTTCAACTAGAAATTGTTGTATTTATTATTAAATTTGGTTCAATGATATGAACAATTCTGCAATACCAAGCAAGATTTGTATTATATTTCGAAAATGTAACACTACTATATGTTTTTTATATTATATACTGTTTTATTGAAAAAATATTGTAGTAGGTAGGGTGTTTTTTATTTTATTTTATTTTATTTAGAACTTAAATTAAAATTATGAAAATACATTTTTAGTGCTTCAATTATTCTTTGATAGTTATTTTAGTCCGATCTTTAATATTTTACCGTTACAATATACTCTCCTAACTCTTTAAAAAAGTTGTAGTTTTAACTTGTTGGAAAACCATTCATCTGAAGGCTATTTTTCCTATTATAGCGCATGCATGTGTGGTGTATATGGAAGGATTACTTGAGCTTTCTCAATATAAAATCCCATTCTCCTGTTCGAATGAGACACACAGAAAACCAGAAAGCTTCCTTCCTCTTCATCTTCTATTCTTTGTCTGAGCATAATATACATAATATAATCTGTGTTTGCTAGTCAAAAGCGTGTCGGTGCCGTCACCAGAAAATTAACACTTTAATTTTAAGGTAGTGTTCCAGGAACACGGTACAGTCAGCTTCTTACATTAGCTATCTTCTCCAACTTTACATTCGGATTTCTAGTTCCGCTTTGACATTGTTCCAAGACGTGTTTCAACACGTATATCCAACATAACTCTCATGACACAAAATTTCTTGTGGTCAAGCGATATGAAATGATTCTCCCAAGTGGGAGATGAACAAATCCAATGTTGAAAAAGTCGTTAGGCGCGATTTTTACAACACTGACAAATACTACATGTAATAGGGTCAAAAGTACTCAAAAAAAAAAAAAAAAAAAACTTTCATAACACAAAATTATTAAATTTAGTTAATGCATGAGATTTTAGTACTTTTTTTTTTTAAAATTATAATCTTCTTTAGTCTCGGTATTTCATTTGTAAAATAAACATTTTTTAATAGGTTCACGTAAGAAAAATAAGGACGATGTACACTATTAAAGAAATTTTTTTTTAGGGAAGAACATTGTCAATTCTCTATCTTTGAGATAAAATATCAAAGTTGAACAAATTATATATATATATATATATATATATATATATATATATATATATATATATATATATAAAGATAATAAAACTTGAAAATACTCATTTACTAAGTAAATTTTGAATAGAGTTAAATTTTAGTTGAATGACTCAATTGCAATTTGTTGTGTAGTTGAATGACCAATTTTATCATTATTCCAAAAAAACAATTGAGGGATTAAAAATATATTTTTTTAAAAAAATTATTAATAAATATAATAATCTAAAATAAAAAAATATAAGAAAATACTAAAAAATAAACAAATAAAAAAGAATTAATTACATCAATAAATAATAAACAAAATAAATAAAAGAAGAAAGATAAAGAGTATATTATAGCTCTCAAAATTATACACAATAACAAGTTTTTCAAAAAAAAAAAAGAAACACAACTACACAAGCAACACAACCTTCTAAATTTTATCATTTTCAAAATTTTGTACGTACAAATATTGTACCACAAAGTCGGGCATACCAAGATGAAATCGGTGTTCCGGAACGCCATTTCTCTACTCCCTCGCACCGCCTTAAACCCTAAACCCACCTTCCCTCCCACTCTCATTCCCGCTCGCAATTTCTCAGTCCCTCTTTGCAACGTCCTCGTTTCGGTTTCATACTGCACTTCAATGGCGGCCGGTGATCTCGACGCGCCTCTCTCCCATTCTTCAGAGAAGCTGGAGAAGCAGTTCGAGGAATTCCGGAAGAATTTGCTGGATTCTTCGAGCTTACACGATCGAATTAGAGCTGTGGCTATGGAGATGGAGTCCACTACTCGGCTCATTCACTCTAGCCTCCTCCTCATTCATCAGTCTCGCCCCGTTCCCGGTATATAAACTTGTTTCTCTGCCTTTATTTTGTAAGCCTGTATTGGAAATTTTGCATGTGTTTGTTTTGGTGAGAATTGCATTTCTTAAATTTCAAACATAGATAAACAATATGTATACAAATCCCATTCATCTTCCGGAAATACTTGTGAAGTAATTAAATGTAGTATGTTTATGCAATTAATTAGAGGTCTTAGAGAAAGCAAGTGTTCATATCGGGGTGCTGAAGGAACTGTATACCAAGATTTCAGAAATTCTGCGGGAATGCCCTGGACAGTATTATAGGTTAGTAGCAATTGCAAGTGTCTCTTTTCTCACCATTTGTAATTTGTTTGCCTACTGATTTACTGATTGACATTATTGATGGATAGGTATAATGGTCTTTGGAGGAGTGAGACACAGACTGTGGTGTCATTGCTGGCATTTATGCATTGGCTGGAGACAGGGACTCTTCTCCTGCATAATGAAGTTGAGGAAAAATTGGGCTGTATGTTTTCTTTTATTCTTCTGTTCAAATAAGTTATTTAGTGTTAGCATATTAAGCTTGTGACTTGTTGAACCTTTGTTGGGAGTTATGGTTAGATCATGCCTGTAATTCTTTCAATTTCCATGATTCTTTTGGAGATATTGGGATGCCTCGAGTCTTTCCTTCTTGCCATTGTTGGTTCCCTTTGGTCTTACCCTAATATACTTATTTGTATTGCAGTAAATGCTTCAGATTTTGGACTTGATACTGAAGATTACCTTATTGGTGAGTGACTTAACCTTTCCTGAAAATCTAATGTGATGTTGGAAACACTTTTGGGGGAGGGTGGTCATTTTTTCCCTGTCATTACACAAGATTAGGATTTATGAATAGTTCATATGTAAATTGTGCATTAGTTATTTATGATCAATTTTTTCAGTGTTCTGTATTTGAGGATCTTATACTAACAACATTTTTTATTTTTGTGTCAGGGATTTGTTTCATGTCTAATGAGTTGGTAAGAACATTTGTCTTTGTATTTATGCTGCTTATTTTTCATGTTTAGGACATAGTTTGAGGATGGGTTTTTGCTTGAAATTTGGTATGCTGAGACTGTTTCCATCGGCACATGTTCCTCAAGAAAGCAACTTGAAATGACAATATTAATGTTTAGTTTCTTGGCATTCTTATGTGAATTTGAAGTTCACTCAGCTGTAGTGCTTGTGTCTAAATTGAGCCAGAATATTCTCAGGCATAATTACATTAAACACTCTTTCTGGCTTGTGTATATGAGTTCATTGTATGTTTTTGAATTTGAAGTTCATTCTGCAGTAGTGCTTGTGGCTAAATTGAGCCAAATTATTCTCAGGCATAATTATATTAAACACTCCTCTTTCTGGCTTGTGTATAGGAATGTAGGATAATTGGACTATATGAGTTCATGTTATGTTTTTGTGCTGGAAGAATGATAATTTTATTTGGAATTTGCAGCCTAGGTATGTGGTGAACAAAGTGACAGCTGGGGATTATGATTGCCCCCGCCAGGTTCTAAAATTCATGACAGATCTTCATGCTGCATTCCGCATGCTTAATCTTCGAAATGATTTCTTGCGTAAAAAGTTTGATGGTATGGTTTTAGTTTGTTGTTTTAGTTACATTATCTCGCTCATTCCTCGATTGGAGCATTTTAAAAATCATTTTATTTCAATGTTATTAATGGAATTTTATCTTTCCCACCCCTTCCTGACTTGCAACCCCTACCTATTTGAAATCTGAATAACTTATTATGTAAGATGGCCTCTCGTTCTAATAAATGAATAGAAAGCTGATCATAAACGGTTTGACTTGTGACAGGAATGAAATATGACCTTAGAAAAGTGGAAGAAGTTTATTATGATGTAAAGATTCGAGGCTTGGCAACCAATGCAAATTCAAAGGAAACTGAAGAAGCAGCATGATTTTGTGACCTTTGCAATCTCAATTTCTCTTGAAATTCTGGATTCCTTACAGATGTATTACTGTTTTTTTGCACATCTGAAAAATCTTACAAACTTAAGGAAACTATGTACAATTGTAAGAAAAGTCTAGTGCGATGTAGCGAACTCAACAAATCTGTAGGAAATTGTCCCGGGTGCTACATTTTTCTCCCTAATCAACTGAAGATCCTTCCTAAGACTTAACAAATCAACCATGAAACCATCAGTTAGTAGGCCTAGTCATGAAACCTCTAGTGCTAGTCATACCCAAGCTGTTTTTTAAACCATGTTCAGTTTTGAAGGCCCCTCAAATGGGGTGTGCTTATATTATGGACCAATGTTCACCTTGCTTATAAATTGAAGGTACATGTTAATTACAAATTTATTAACTAGTTCCATGGAATAACAATTGCCCATCTCTCTCCCCCAGGTGATTAAGATTGTTTTGAATGTCTTAACATCTGGGTAATTAGGCTGAAATGTTGCATTTGTTATTTGCTTTCCAGTCCTAGTATAAATGGTGTATGGTTATAAAGTGTAGAATGCGCTATAAAACCCAGCCATTGATTTTTAATGTTTAGAGGTTTATTATTGCGGACATTTTAAATACTTTTCGAATTTGAGTTTTAGTTGGAGTAGTATGAAAGGAATTCTTTCACTATTCATTTTGAAATGTAAGAACAATTGAACCAATGGGGTGTTTGGTAGGATGGAATAGTAATTCCATTCCTATTAAACTCCATGGAATTGTAATTTCATGTGCAATTTCACACTTTGGAGAATTGTAATTCTATGGTTTACCCTTATTATTATTACTAGCTATCACATGCGCATTACGCGAATAATCTGATGCCTGATGTGTATTTTTAAATTAGTATTTCAGATTTATCAAAGTATCATATCCTGGCGTATATCAATGCAAGATTAACAAAATTTTTATAAAAGTAAATATTTCAAAAATGCATAACTATGACCTATGGCGGAAATGTTGTATTAAGTGGTGCAATAGTAATTTTAGAGGGAAGCACCATCACGGGATAATATCATAAGCATAGTTTTTGCAAAACAAAACCCTATTAATTAGCATGATCCATGCTTCCTCTTGTTGCCACATCCACCATAAATGAATTTTTGATTTGATCTAGTCCCTTGTTGTGATTCACTGCAATTTTAGTACAGCCTTGGCGCAATGCACATTAAAAAACACAACAAAATCCTCTTTCCTCAAAAAGACAATGATAATAAGCATAATTTTTTCATGTGTGTTGAATATATACTGTAAATTAGGTGTACTATTTCATCAATGTCAATTCGTGATTCTAATTAATTGACCAAAGTTTATGTTAAATTTTATATTATATTTTTTAATACACTCTAACATATTCATAGTATATATTTAATAATTATGTAAATTTTGATTGGGATGTGTTCAAACTTAACATTCCTTATGAAAATCAATGAGTAAGTTAAAAATAATAAATAGTTAACGAAATATTTCATTACTAAAGTTTACACTCACAGAATACAAATGTATTTACTATTTAAGAAAAGTAAATGATATAATAAAGAGTAAAATATAAAAAATAATAAAATTAAAATAATATTAACTATTTATTTTAACAAACGATTACACCAACATTTTTTTCTTCGTTAAAAGTCTAATTTTATTATCTCTTATTAGATTTGTATTTGTAAATTATGATTATTATATAATATAAATGAGTTAATTCCAGCAATGGTCCCTCGAGTATGGTGATTTTCCATAATTAGTCCTCGACTTTTAATTTGGACAATTTAACCCTCTGACTATTAAAATCTTTCCAATTGTGATCCTTCCGTCAAATCCTAGTTAAGTGAACATTAAATTGAGGGGTAAAAGCGTCATTTCTCCTAATATTTCATCTTCATTCCCATGTCGTTGCTGTATTTCCTCCCCCATTCGTGAGCTTGGCAAGACCATAGTCAAATAGTTTAGGATTAAAGTCTTCATCCAATTAGATGTTTCTGGAACTCAAATTACAATAGATCATAGGGGGGTTGGCCACGGCAGCTCCGGCGGCAAGTTCTTTGGTTTCTCGTCTCTCGCTGCAGAGCTTCCAGCATTTCTTCCAACGAGCTCCGAGTTCTTGCGCCATGCGAAACATACAACATTTTTTTTGCATTCACAAACCTCTCCTCTCACTATGTATCTCAACTCGAATAAGATACAAAAACATTATCACTGAACTCGAAACATATTGTCAGAAAACTCTAGTTCACATAAGAACTCCGACGAACGCCGCCGGAAACTCGAAAGCCCAGAGTTGTTCTTTGATTCAGATACTCATCAAATTCTAACTAAAAACACGAAAACCCAACCAAAAATGCATAAAGCTCTCAACTTTGACCTTGTATAAACACTACACAAATGAAACATGAAAATTTTTAAGCAGCCAAAGCTCAAAACTTTTTTTGTGTTTTGTAAATTATGCTAAATCAAGAAAGCCCACCCCTAACTCATCAACAGTACATATGCAGAACCAAAGAAAACACAGAGAAAAATCCAAAAAAAAAAAGAAAGTTATTTAAACAAGAGTTATGGGTGAAAGTGTGAAACTCCCAACCAATTGTCCAAGGAAGAAGAAATTTGTATTTTCGAAAATAATTTTTTTAAAAAAACAAGGCCTGCATTAGTAATGGAGCAGGTGTATTAAGTACTCAATTAGTTAATATATAGGTAGTGAAAGAAAAAAATAGTACTCATTACCGAGCAAATGTTCTGTAAGAGAACCCATAGGCAAGTATTCATACACCAAAAGTCTCTGTTCTCCATTGACGCAATACCCGATTAGATTTACCAGATTGGGGTGGTTAAGGAGAGTTAGCGTTAGAACTTCGACAGAGAACTCCTTGCTCAGCTTCCTTGTGTACCCGTCCTATCTAGTTGTTTCATAGCCAGGACCGTGGGAGGACTGCGCCGCCGCCGCCGCCGATACACTCTGCCGAATCCGTTACTCCAACGAGTTGCTTTAATTCCCAACTCAGTCATCGGAATTATGCCGCGATTTCCTATCCAAGTGCCTGCAACGAGATTTGAAGAAGCGATGAAGCTCCGATCAGTTGCTACCCCACCCATTCGTTTCACTGTTCCCTCCGCCAGATTCCCTCGCCGTTGTCGCCTTCCCCTCTCCCTGCTGAGTGCTGGACTGGTTCAACTCGGACTCCGATTCCGATACCGAGGATTACGGAGAAACCGTTAGCTTCTCGGCAAAGGAGAGCATCGGGAAATTAGCTTTGGGAATAAGTTCAGATTGGGAGGGATCAGATGGCGGCTGGGTGAGTGGGTGGTGGTTCGTGAATGATCATTGACTCGTCGGAATATCCAAATTTTACGAGGACAGAAGGGGAAATCAGCAGTTCGAAAAACTGAAACGAGAATGAAGATGAAATATTAGGGGAAATGACGCTTTTACTTCTCAATTTAATGTTCACTTAACTAGGATTTGACGGAAGGACCACAATTGAAAAGATTTCAATAGTCAGAGGGTTAAATTGTCCAAATTAAAAGTCAAGGACTAATTGTGGAAAATCATCATACTCGGGGGACTATTGTTGGAATTAACTCTAATATAAATACATTATAGTCTTTATACTCACAGGATTACAATTTATTTCTATCTAATTCATTCCTTCCAACCAAACAGATTAGATGGAAAGGATGGCCTGGTTGGTTCCAGTGTTGAGCGGAACTGAACCGTAGGGAATGAGCGGAAAGCCGTTACGTGAAAACGTGGAGTGAGCCGGCCGGTCCTCGTAATCAACAATGCCCAAGTGCACTCCACGCGTCACCGCACCGGACTCCAAAACCACATTACAACACTCCTCCCTATAACTCATTTGGATTCCGCGGTATAAAACTGCTCCCCTGTGAAAGCGCCATCACTCTCACTCCCCACTCTCCTCCTCCACTCTGTAGTTTGTAGTAGAGGAGCGAGCAGCAGCGTTTCATCGCATCATACTTATCTCCCGCCGATTATGATTCAGGTTAGCTTTCCTCTCCATTCCCTCTCGCTCAACGATTGCGAAATAAACGCCGCATTTTCCTCCCGAATCTCTCTCCGCGTTGCATTGTTCAGAATCGGTAATGCTGCTGTGGATATTGCAGGAATGTTGGATGAAATTGAAATCGCATTTTAAATCATTAGTAATAAATCGTATCGTTTAGTAGTTTATACTGGAAATGGAAGAAACAGCATTCAATTCTCGCATTTGTACAATTGTGAATTATGGTGATCATTTGAGGATATCATTTTGATTACGTTTATGAGGAGCGAATCTTTAGAAGATTATATCAAGAACCGCGGGGAGCTTTAGATCAGGGCCACAACTTTGCAGCACTTGTTTCAAACATCGGTTTTGCTCACAGTAGCGGATCATAAACAAAAATTCAAGCTTTTTTGGTCAATGCTATTACCTAGAAAAGAGAGAGAGAGAAAAAAAAGAGTAGGTAACCAGTAGCATTGTGGTTATCCCATTAAAGAAAGAGTCTTAGTTAGATATCATATCATTCTCCAATTCAATATGATGGACTTGATGGTGTTCACACTTCTTCCCAAATAGGAAAATGCACTATGTTGAAACAGGTTTCATCCAATACGTTTGAAAGAAGTTTGCTTTTTAGCATGGTTGTAGTTTCTATACAACTCCATTCTCATTCTTATTATACATTGAGTGATGATTGGCAACTCAATTTAGGGGAGGAAGACCCCTTATAATTACCTTATCATTTGTGCTTGAGCTTTGGGTATTGCTTGGTACAGAATATAAACCATTTTTCATTCTTTAAATATTATGCAATTGAATTTGAGTTTCTTTCCCTACAGAGCCCAAAGACAAGCTTGTTTCTGTAACTGGGTTCATATGCTTTGACAAGGGAGAGCATAAGGAAGTGCATTAAAATGGAAGGTAAAAACTAGTTTTAGTAGACTAATCTGTCCCTTCTCAATTCCTTTTCCTTGCTACTCCAGCAGTAAATGGATGCTAGTAGGAACTTATGTTTGGTGGATGTATACTGGCATTCTTTTTGTTTCTATAATTGACTGGTGCTAGCACTTAAATTTGCATGCCAATTCTACACTTCATATGCTTTGATTTTCTATGTCTTCAACTTTCTTAAACTATGTGTGCGTGTGTGTATTCTGTTGTAGGTCCATATGTAATGAAGTTAAATGCTACTGCTATACTTGGCTTCTTGTGCCTCTTTTTTTCCCCTTCTTCTTAATTACTTGGTTCTTATTAATCCTTTTCCAACCTGTAAGCAACAAGAGTGAGGTGAGAAAACGGAAAAAAAAACATGTCTTGGGGCCTAATATGTCAGCAAAACTTATTAGGAGATCTATGTGATGTTTGAGGTAATGATTTTCTTTTGTGATAGATGTTAACACCCTGTGTCCATGGATAAACGTAGAATTTTCTTCTGTTGATGGCTAATAATTGTGCACTTGGCTTAACTAGCTTATTTCTTGTCATGGCATGCATTTATTCCATTTTTGTGGTCTTCTCAGCTAACTCTCATTTATTTCTTCTTACATGGATAAAGTGTATCTCACTTCTAATTGCAGTCCCTTTTTTTAATAACTATTTTTTAAAAGGCAGGCAAGATCCTAGTATTTCATTACAAGTGGAGAAAGAGCTGATTCAGGAGGTATGTTGGATGTTGCCCTTCCTTCTGGCCAATGGTTGAATTTACTACATTGTGAAAGAGATGCTTTTCTGTTTATTCATTGGGCTAATCTCTCTTTGTATAATAGGGGGCCGGGGGCACATCTTGGTCCCTTGAAAGAAAACATACCTCTTACATTTAATTGAAACCAAGACCTGGTATTTGCCTAAATTTATTGTTTGGATACTTATACCAACAAGAAAAAAGATAACATACATACACTTTTAAATTAAAAAAGTGAAGCATACTCAAAAGGCTTGTCTTTGGGTTGCTCTGTTTTGTTTTGGGGGTGTAACAGGGCTGTTACATTGTTTCCCACTTTTCCCCAGCAAGAGATACTTCCATCTAGGGGAAGTAGAAGCATTGAATAACCTTCCAAACTGAACAAACCAAGCTGAAGTTAATAAGCTCAGACATAGGTAGTCTGCTTTTAGTTTTAAAAATCAAATAACCATCATCTCTAAGTTAGATTTTGCAGTTTTAACCATCAAACCCATAACCAACTCAGCATTTTTTACTTGTTGGCTATTTGATTCTTAAACCCAAACTTAGAACTGAAAAGTAGCCTAAGGTTTATACATTAATATATAGTTCATATAAATATATTGAAGACAAGGGTTATTATTATTATTATTTTTTCTTGAGAAAGTGAGAAACTGTAATATGCTTTAATTAGTTTCCCAAAGTATTTGCTTTAATTAGTTGTTTCCTTCTATGTGTCCAAAAACTTTGAACAATTGAAATTTTATGTGAAATAATTTCATTTTGAAGCCAAGCTATGCTGAAGCTGAAACTTTTGAAGTGCCAAATGATCCCTTGGATGCATATGGTGGTTATCTTTTAGGTGAACTTGCTTTTGGCTTAACTATTGCTACCCTTATGATAGATATTACTCTTTTTATTTTATTTTTTATTTTTTATTTTTTATATGATAATAAATACTTGTAGTTGCCCGATAAATATTATGAACATTCTGCAATTTAATTTTTATGTTTCTACATGTCTTTTTCAGGATCAGGACTATATTTGCTGAAACCATCATGAATTTAGTAAAACGATTCCAACTTCAAATCATGATATACTAATGGTCTAAAGAATGCTATTTGACAGGTGTAGTTCAAGAAGCTGAATGCTGGAGCAATATACTTCAGATGACGAATCCTGAGTTTCATGGACTCCCCAGCCGCATAGATGAGGGTGAAATGTCAGTTGAGGGGAACTGTCACAAATTCCCTACTTCATTCACTTCGGGACATATTGACTATTTGGAAGATGTAACAAGCTTCTTCCCAGGAAGCATATCTTCTAATAAGAAAGATGAAGACATGATTTTCACTCCTGCTCTAACATCAAGTGGATTGGTCTGCATGTCTACAATCAAGCAAAGTGAAGAGTTTAATCTAGGAGGGCAGAATGGGGGCCATGGAACTATGTATCTTGGGGATTCACCAAAAATGAACTCTTCCCAGACAAATACCATCGACTCTTCTCATACACAAAGGAGAGTGCGCAAACCTACTCGCAGGTATATTGACGAATCATCAGATCTTAACACAAGATATGTCAAGAAAAGGAAAGAGGGTTCTGCTTCTGCATCAAAGAATAAGTGTCAAAGTGTCAAATGTAATAAGAAACCCAAACCTGAATCTGAAGCAATAGAGTCTCTTTCTGAGGACTTTACTTTCAATGCTATTCAAGTGCCATTTGGCCCTCTAGTACCTGAAGAATGTGATAAGAAGGTTGCATCTGATGTGGTGAAAGTGAAGTCAATAGAGATTTCACGTCTTGGCCTCAAAGAGTGTGATAGGAAGCATGCATCTAATGTGAAGAAGGTAAAGTTGAACCAGTTATCATCTGTTGACCCTAAATTGTGTCATAAGAAGCATTCACCCAATGTAAAGAAGGTAAAGATGAACTATGTATCATCTTTTGGCTCTGAAATATCTGATAAGAAGCAGGCATCCCTTGTGAAGATGGTAAAGTCAAACCACATATCTTTTGATTCTGAGGAATGTTGTAAGAGGCATGCACCCAATGTTAGTAAGGTAAAAGCTGGAAAATATACCCTTTTTGGTTTCTTTAGCAAGTTCATAATTTTCAGATGTAGCGAAGTTTAGAATTGTCTATGCTTCGTTTCATGTATTCACTGTTTACACATTTAATAACACAAACAAAATATACTACTCAGTGCTACTGCACTGTGCTTTCATGTGTTTGATATCTTCTGGGGAAGGACTTCTACCTATAAGCATCAAGAGAATGGTCAAATTTGATAAAGACATCAATATAACAATTAACAAGTATATTTGTTAAAAGGCTAGGCAATTATTTTAAAGAGTGGTCCTACCACTGACTTTATTTTTCAACTTCGTTAATATTTTCTTTTATGAAGGTCAAATGGTCAATGATGTATCATGTATGCACCCTAATTTGAGTTAGGTCATGTATGACTAGTTCAGAGTGAATGCACCATTAACTTTTGCCTTAATCCTTTGAAATTCCTGTACTTCTTCATGGTTACTTAACTCTTTGAGTAATGCGGTTGGCATTTTTACAAAACTGGTCAGGATTCTTTTGAAGAAATGGCACTGGGTGTGATAGAAGATGATAGTGCCGCAATCACTAGATCTGATGGGAATTGTGCTCGGAGAAAGCACCACAGGCTATGGACTATTTCAGAGGTCAGAAAGTTAGTTGATGGGGTTTCACAATGTGGAGTTGGAAAGTGGAGTCAAATAAAGAGGATTTTCTTCTCGTCATCTGACTATCGGACACCAGTAGATCTAAAGGTGTACATCCTTTTATCAGCTGTGATTCAATAGTAAACAGCCGAAAAACCTTTTTTTTTTTTTTTTTTTCATCTTCTTGCTTTTTATTCTGTTAAAAACAATCTTTCTTGTTAATGATTATGAAATGTTCTGTTCACAAACTAAATAGGACAAGTGGAGAAATCTTTTAAAAGCAAGCCGTCTTCAGAATCAAAGCAAGAAAGGGGTCAGTTATTTTTATTTTTTATTTTTTCACTCAGCTCTTTTTTTTACAAGACTTGAATTTTCTGATGAACTTTAACTGGATGTATCTGCTTTATTAAGGCATGTGATATGTATACCAACTACCAAGTAGCCTGTTAGATTTGGAAATTAGAGGGAGACAAAATTCACATTTTTATGACATGTATTCCCTCTGATGATTTTTCACTTGGTAACTTGAATGCTACTTTTTCTTTTTCATTTTTAAAGTGCCCTTCTCTGTATGCCCTCCTCTATGACTTACCTCCATGGATTGAACATTCTTATATCCTTATTTACTATGCACTCCCCCCATTAGAATCTGATTTATTTATTGATTGATAAGTACTCCCTTAAGAAGTTTTATTGTGACTATTCATAACAATTTTGAAACCCTTAAAATGATAAAATGCAGGATAAGGGAAAGCAAACCTTTTCTTGGCGTCCCTTGCCGAAGTCCATCTTGAACCAGGTTTGTGAACTGGCCAATGTTCATCCATACCCAAGAAACTGCAAATCCAAGACTTAATGCCCTGCCCATAAATCCTCCACTTCCATTCTCCCAAATAAAGCTACCAAGGATCCACAGAAAGATTGGTAGTCAAGGTTGATTGTCTCTTGGCTGGTTGATAGTTGTTTGCCATTCTCTGATAGTCCTTTTCTACAAGTCTCTTTGGCTCTTTTAACCCTCTGTTTTCTCACCTATCTGATCTTCATTTATTTTGAGTTGTGTGCATAATTTGTCAAATTTCAACTGACTATAGCTTGCATGTAATGCATTAGGCATTCTTCTGCTTCTAATTATTTGTCTTTGGTATATGAACCTTTAGGCATGTATATATATTTTATTATCTCTTATAATAATGCAAACTCCCTACCACCCCCCCCCCCCCCCCCCACCCCCCGGCCTCTTTGGTTGTGGTTGTGCATGAAATAGATTGTCACTTAACACATCTTCCTACTGCATTTACACTACAAGTGAAGAACATAAGCATAGATTCTGCACGCCCCTTTCCCTTAGTTGCATTACATCATATTCCACAACATATATTCGGATTTAGAACTTTTATGAATAAAGCAACAGAAGTTGAATGCTTCTTCCAATGAAGTTGGAACTTTGTGAATAAAACATTGGTTCTTCAAATGAAGTTGGATACCATATATATATATATATATATATATATATATATATATATATATATATATATATAGACTTGTGTTCAGGTGAGAATTTACTTAACGTGAGACCATGCGAACAATTGCATGGGTATACACATTCTATTATATGAGTGCACACTAACTACTCGCAGTCATGCCTGGATGACGGTGGAGACTTTGGGAGTAGTTAGTGTGCATTCATGTAGTAAATTGTATGCACTCATGCAATTTTCATAGTCTCAACTCTCAAGTTAAGCATGGTTTTCATTTGAACATAACTATGTATGCCTGTCCCCTCTGCCCCTTTCTCCATATGGTTGGTAGGTGCTGCATGTTATCCCAAAAATTTGATTAGAAATTAAGTATGGTGGGAGCTAATGAGTGGGGTGAAGAGTGCACGTGCAGGGATGGAGTGGGATCAAATAATTGGGAATTGGGATTGGCACGACGCCTCATTTAATACACCACCAGTGTTTGTCCTGTTGGTATATGTAATGTAGGTAAATTATTATGTGGACTATGGTTCACACTTCACAGTGTTGTGTAGACATATACATTTTTAATATATTAAAAGTATATTATTTGTGGAGTTAGTTTTATTTTTGGTCCTACTGTTATAGGGATTATTTTAATTTTAGTCCACCATTATTTGTCTGGGCCACATTGCGACCATTATTATATAAGTGTTCCACTTTTAGTCTACTGTTAACATTTTTGTCTCATGGCCGTGTTATTTAGGGGTATTTTTGTCATTCTATGGTTGAAGCTTCTCCTTTACCCTTTTAATTGGTTTTCCTTTCCCTTTCCCAGCCAAATTGCGGATGAATTCTTCTAGCCATCTAGTTTTTTATGCTTAACAAACTGGATAAAGGCAAGAACCTCTGCCCATCCTTTGATATCTGGCTTGTTTCTCAAAAATGGAGGAAAGAAAAGCCAAAAACTTGTGAGAATGACAAAGGAGAGTGATAGTGGCCCTGAAACGATTCTTGACAGCCAAAACCTGCCATTTAGGACTGTTAACGAACCGAACATAAACGAATGGAGATTGTTCGTGTTCGTTTGTTAAGAATTTTGGAGTGTTCGTGTTCGTTAAGGTTTTTGAAAATCTTGTTCCTGTTTGTAGCATCTAATATTGAAATAAAAATTCATGTCTCAAATAAAAAAAAAATGCACAGACACATAATTTGTTTGTTCACATTACAAGTCAAAACATACAAACACTAAACGAGCTTGTTCACGAACATTATTAAACGAACACAAACGAGCTTATTCACGATCTCTTAGCAAACGAGCATACAATTGTTCAAGCCCTGTTCGTTTACCTTAACAAACGAACATAAATGAACGCTTACCGAACACACACAAACACACACGAGTAGTTTGGTGAAAGCTCTAGGTTCGCTAACACTCCTATTGCCATTAATGGCTTTCTTGGCGTTAATCTCCTTGGATGAGGAAGAAGCACATGGCTTCTCCGCTGGGCTTCACCCTCCCAATATTGTAGAACACGGCTTCGTGCATGATCCCGGAGACCAAGAACGTCGCCACCACCGCCGGGAGCGCCACCCACTTTCGCGGCAAGAACCGGGCGGCGGCCGCCCGGACTAGGTCGTACACGGCGGGGCGGAGGATGTTGGTCACCATGAGATTCCACCTCCGGCCCTAGAAATCTTGCAGCGAGGTAGCCAAATGCAGGTCATCGAACGATGGCTCCAGCTCCACTCCAACCACCGCTTGGACCGTCGCACTCACCACCGTCAACGAGAGGTCTAAGACGAAGTAGATATGGCAGTAGTAGCACAACAACAACAGCTTGGGAGGAATATCTTGGTAAGTGTACAAACGAAACAACATTCCCAACAAAACCACTTTGTCAGATAATTCACCGGCGACTTGCCGCCGCTTTTCTTCTCCGACGATCTCTTAGATTCTTGAAACTTGATCGGCAAGCAAGCTAAGGCCACGAATCTCGAGAGCGGCAGCGGCGAGGAAGAAAACAAAGGGCCACTCCCAAATGCAAAAAGAAGAAGCTTGAAGCTCCCCAACCACCCTATTAAGAAAGCGGTGCCGCCGCCAAATTTGTAGAGGTGAGATTGAGAGGAAGAAGAAAGAAGACACCGGCCACCGGAAGAACATCGGAAAGTCCCGCAAAATTGGGCTCCAAGAACATCAGAAGAGGTCTCCGCAACTTGGCTGGGAAAGGTAAAGGAAATACAGTCAAACGCTTAAAGGAGAAGACAAAAACAAATAAAGACGAAAATACCCCTGGAATACACGGCCAACTGACAGAAATTCTAACGATGGACTAAAATTAGAACACTTTTAATAACAGTGATCACAATGTGGCAAAATTAATTAAGGTGGACTAAAATTGGAAAAGTCATATAACAATAGGACGAAAAATGAAATTCACTCTTATTTGTGTACTGAATACACATTATACAAAATAATGTATTTTCACTGAATATAAAGTACATTTTTTATATACTAAAAATGCATTATTTATGTATTAAATGTACATTATTTGATAGTATACAAAATAATGTACTTTTTATTTATGATCCCATGGTGTTCACAATAATAATTGTGTAATGTAATGGGCATAGCAGCAGGCTAAGATGCATATCACTGTCATGTGGTGTTTCCAATCTTCCCCTCTCGGCCCACTCTTCATTGCTACTCAAAAGAGAGAAAATAAAACATAAAAAAAAATCACCTACCAGACATTCCCCCTTTCTCTTCACTGCATAACCATTTCTCTTTTTCGTTATCTTTACATATGTGATTGATTTAAAGTTTAAAGTTGCATTTTTTTTTTTTTACTGATCTTGTGTTTGTCATGTGATTAGCATTTTTTTTTATTTCACTATAATGATGATAATGTTGTGCATATCATATAATGTTGTAAGACAAAATCTTCTATGAGGTTTTCTCAACGGATTCTCATGCTTGAGAAACATTACAATTTTTTTATCATAACTACTCTTCAATTCTTAATATTATTATATTTTAATTTGATTTAAAAGTATTACATTTTTCATCAAAATTAACACATTTTTCGTCATAAGTATTATACATTTTCACGTAAGTAACAATTAAACAATTTATTCATGGTTAGTATTACATTTCTTTTCCAATAAGTAACTATTCGATCAATCATTATACCCTACACCACGGCGCACATAGCACTGTGCGCCGCGCGCCTCCCAAAACGACGTCGTTTTGGGAGGCGCGGTAGGAAGTTGCTGGGATTATGTGTATTTGTTCACACAATTATGTGTATTTGTTCACACAATTATGTGTATTTGTTCATCTAGTTATGTACATTTTTTATACAATTATGTACATTCTTTTTATACAATTATGTACATTCGAATCAGAAAATTTGTGTGTATTATGTTAAGAGTTGATGTTTATTATGTTAAAAGTTTATGTTTATTATGTATTATGTTAGATTATGTGTATTATCTTTTAAAAAGAGTATGTATATTTTGTTATATAATTATGTACATTCATGTATACAATTATGTGTATTCTAGTATAACATTATGTACATTTTTGAACAGGGGTTTTTTTTAAAGAACAAGTAACTGCCATTCACTGGGGCGGGAATTTAAAAAAAAAAAAAAAAAAATTAAAACGACGTCGTTTTGCATCTGGGCGCACAGTGCAACGCGCGCCGTGGTGTAGGATATAAATTGCCCTATTCGATATATGTGTCATTTAAAAGATCTCAATTAGAACTTTTTAATGTTATATTTTGTATACATTAATTTTATTTGTACAAAAGAAAAAAGATAAAAATAAATTTAAGTTGAAAACAATTGATTGCATTTTCTTTTTAAAACACTTTCCATAATAAATATTACATTTTTCATCTATATTCACAGTAGAGTCACCCAAAAATGAAATAGTTACTTGATATCAATTGATTGCATTTTCTTTTTAAAAGTTTAATTTGAATTTAATAGTTGTTGGCTATTGTGGTGTTTATGTTTATTTTATTTCAAATTTACATTTTAAATATTGAGTTATATTTATTTTAAAAATAAAAAATAATAGTTAAAATAATAAATAAGAATGGTGGAAAAAACAACAACAACAATAATAATAATTAAATTATTATTATTAAAATAAACTTATTTAAAATTTATAGAGGAAATTTCAATTTTGGTCATATGACTATAGGGGTCTTGTTAATTTCAGTCCTTTGACTTTTAAAAGTGTCAATTTAGTACCTTAACTATGCAATTTTTGTCAATTTTGGTCACTCTGGCCAAATTTCGCCGGAAAATTTTAATTGTTAAAATAATGAGGGTATTTTGACCATTTCACGTCTCTTTTCTTCTTCCCAGGCGAGTCCATCCCTTCCTCTCCCGTTTCCGGTGAATGCAATGAACTAAGATAATGGGGAATGGAAGCTTGATGATATTAAAGATAGGGTTTAGAGAGAGAAAGAACGCCGGAAACGGAGAGAAAGAAATGGACTCGCCGGAGAAGAATAAAAGAGGCGTGAAACGACCAAAATGCCTCATTATTTTAACTATAATTAAGGTACTAAATTGACACTTTTAAAAGTCAAGGACTGAAATTAACAAGACCGCTATAGTCATATGACCAAAATTGAAATTTCGTCAAATTGATACTTAAAACTAAAAATAATTTAAAGCTAATTAATAAATAAAATAATATTTTCATGTCTTTTAAAGTCATTTTACATGATTATATGCTGACAAATAAACAAAGTAAACAAATAATTTACCAAACATTTTTTACAAATCATTAATATTATCAATTGGTTAAAACAATTAATATAATATGCTATCAACTATCCACCTCTTAGTACAAATCGACCCTTTAGAATTTCCCAAATCCCATAATTAATTACACACAAATAATTAGAATATATTCAATAATAATAATAATAATAATAATAATAATAATAATAATAATAATAATCTAAAAACATTATATGTATGAATCCATATGTTATATATATGGTTTTTGTTTGTATTTTTAAGACTAATATGTTTGTACATTAAAATTAAAATAGTGAATATCGCATTTTATCATGATAAAAGTACAGAAATTTCGTTATAATACGATTAGACTTCTGATAAAACTATTTAAGGATCATTTATTAAAATTAATATTATAACAATCTATTTAATCATACCATATTTATTAGTCATTTAATTAGTTTTATCTCAAAATTATTGGCTAACATATTTAAATTACTTTCTTTTTCCATTATAAACACAAATAATATGGTAATAATTAATTTTACATTCATTAAATAGTATCTCTTTCTCAAAAATATAAAAATTTTACAAGCATAACTATGACGAGTTAAAAATAACATTTTAAATTTATTTTATTGATAAATATTTTTTATTTAATACATTTAAAGTATTATTTTAATATTAGGCTCAAAATTCATGCATCGCACGTAAAAATGACTAGTAATAATAATAATAAGTTTGAACCCCAAACGTAAAGACCCTTTACCGCTCCTGCTCTGAAAACTGGTGGAGGAGGTAAATCACGCGAAGTACCTCAACTGGCCTACAATCTCCAAATACTTGTACACTAATGACCATATCATAACCAAATGCCTACCTCCCTTTTTTAATCTATGGTAGGATTCAACCATGTACCATAACCGCTACTAGCAAAGAAAAACTTATTAACTTATTTTAAAACAATAATAGAAAAAATAGATGCAGAAATGACCTCTGATCTATAGTGGTAAACACATTCTCTTAATTATAAGATTGACTCTATTTAGTCCCTGAATTATTCGTGTAGTAATCATTTTTATCCCTCACCTCAAGTATCTATTGAAACCTAACGTTAATGTAAGGGAAAATATGAAACTTTATTTACATGAAATTATAGAGAAGACAAAGAAGAAAAATAATATATATTATATTCATATGCAAGAAATAATTAAAACTTCGACTATAACAAATTATATTCCAATACCATGATTCAAATTGGTGCATGCAACCGATAAGTCTGACGTTGCGGAGAAGAGGAGCCAACTTAAGCCATTTTGACATCTTATGGTGCTATACGTTCAGAGGCTCATCATCGTCTACCACGAGCTTGGCAACTGGTCTTCTATTTACTTCAACATTTCCAACTACTCTCTAATGACTTTCTTCATCGGTTTCATGGCCTATGATTTTGATCCCACTAAAAAAAAAAAAAACTCATAATACTAGAACTCAACATGACAAAGGAGCCAATATGAACCCAGTTCAAGAACTTAAACACGAGAATCTACACAAGAATAAATTAAAATGCTTAATATTTAACAGTAAAGGAGAAGTTTTCTTGAGCAGTACAAACATTCTTAAAATGTACTACGTGAGAGGTCCAAGACATTTCTCCATTGTTATGCCGCACAAGAAAAGGAAGACAATGAAAGAATGATGTTTTTGAATGATCGAATTTAGGTTGGGAGTTGTTGAGCTGGCCAGGCCATGACCGGATTGGTCAAAAAATTATGCATTAAAATTCTTAAACATAATAGAGTATGAGAAATGGAGAATTAAGGAACTCGAGGAAGGTGAATCCATTGATACCATTTGAATTGATGATAGTAGAATGTTTCGTGCAATTACCATCAGAACTTTTGGATTACTAGAAAATCAAACTTTCTAATACTATAATATTTTCCTTTGACATTTTTATATAACACATACAAATACTTATAACAAATCATATTCAATTATATACTTATTTGACTAGTATTTTGTGAGAAACAAATGAAATTTTAAATTTGTTCTTATATCAATATTAAATAACCGAGTTACCATTATAACACAATTAGAGCTTAAATGACGTTTTTTTTTTTTTTTTTTTTTTTTTTTTCAAAATAGATTGTATAAATGAGGATATATATAATTAGAAGTTTGTATGTGGGTAATAATTTCCAAAAGGGAAAAATTATGTGAGTTTATAATTGTAGTGATTTGTGGCGGAATGTTATTTAAATGGGTAAGTTGAGCTTCCTTAAGTAAGACATGCATTCGTGTGGTTGGTTTGGAATGAACCAAAATATCAGTGCCCGTAGGTGGCATGGCAACCCCCACGTTTGTTACTACTTTCTAGGCCGCACACTGTACCACTTATTATTATTATTAGTTAATTCCATTTTTTGTCTTAAATTGATAGGGGTCAACCTATTTATAGTTCTTTTTATTCAGAACATTTATTTTTTGTCCTAATATTATTGTGACATAGATCATTTTTGATCATTTATCAACAAAAAACAATTTAATGTTATTAAATACAAAGGTATTTCGGTCCTTCAATTAGAATTTTTTTCAAAACAAAAAAATAAAATAAAAATTTAACGGGTCAATCTACTTTGCATAAAATAATCAAAATATCCTTGTATTTAACAACATTTCAACAATTTTGTTAACAAATGATAAAAAAAAATGATCATACTACAATAATACTAAGATCAAATGAGAATTTTCTAATAAAAAAGAACTAAAAGTGGAATACCACCTATAAATCTAAAACAAAAATGAAATTTACTCTATTATTATTATTATTATTATTAAGAAGGAAAATGCTCTCAAACTACTGAAACTAGTAACAATTGTACAATTAAATCCCCAAATTTAAAAATAAAAAGTTTCAATAATTAGACCTTAAACTTACCAAAAAAAAAAAAATACAATCAACAAGTTACCATATATTCCGTAACTTGCTAACTAAACATTGTATGTGACTTTTTAAAGTGATTTGGCGCATAGTTTTGTATTTTTAAAGCAGAAGTAGATAATAAATTAAAAAAAAAAAAAAAAAAAAAAAAGTTTGGGTAGTATGGCCACCAAGCCTGCAAGTCATCGCCTCTTCTTGATCCAATGTAGACGAAGGCAATCAAGATTCAAGATGGAGTGCAATTTGACATTCAAACTGTATGTATGCATGTATGAGAATAAAAGTAGAATGAGCAAAAGGTTGTTCTTCCAATCTCGCAACCACCAAGGAGAGTACACTATCCCTTCTCATCTTCTTCTCCCAAATACTGCATACTGAACCATTGAGCTAAACCCATACGGTGAGAGTACAGTATCCCGTCTATGGAGGATGGATATAAGCATAGCTCATAGCTGGCTTCTCCAATCATTCTTCTGCAATTTGCAATCCGCAGACACATCACATCACAGCAAACACAGGGATACTTCTCATCTGGACTTACAGCTCAGATTTGGCAATCATTCCCCTCCCACTCGTGGCTACAAATTCCATGCACCATTTTCAACCAATAAAATAAAATCCAGTTACCTTACACACTCAAAGGGACATGTGGGATGAGATCTGAAGGCTGAAGCTAAGCTCAAGAAGTTTCATGAACCATCTTAAGTTAACGGTTAAGCCAAATCATCAGGAGAACTAATCAACTTCCATATCTCGTCCAATGAGAGGTCGGCTATATCTCGTCCAACTTGGGTATTACTTTCTGTAAACTGAAATCCCGAATCCTTGATCAAAGGACTGCAGATCTCCGGCACCTTCACATACACAGTAATATATTACTTCTTGATTTCTTGCAACAAAAGGGGGAGAAGCTTTTTCGGGTGTCATATCATTCTGCAGTTGTTTTATTCTTGGATTTATTAATGGTTGGAATTCCAATCCCCTGTCTGCATTCATGGGCATGCACAAAAAGTTGTGAAATTAATCTGGAGTCTCTGACCAAGTACAATAACTTCTGCACTGAACCCAAAATGGATTATCAGAATTGTACACTAGCTACTAGAGAGTTAATGTAGAAAGACAGATGGATAAAGTGTCAGCAGAATAAATTCCAAAATGATGTAATCTTAGCCTTAGGAGTTAGGACTAGCCAAAATCACATGACAGACAGACAGTTGAAGATGACACATTTTAACAAACTTGCATGCAAAATCATCTTAATTAGGTCCATAAGTGCATTTTTAAAGCAGATCATCATGTATTAAATTCTCACTCATCATGGCTAAGGCTAAATCATTCTACCTGACAGCATAAATGACTGAAAAGTCTGAAATTGAAGATCCAAACTGCCATGCACTTCCCACTCTTTCTCATCCCAGACATGTGATTTATTACAAGATTGACAATTATAACTGCGAAATGGGCAGTGCACTTCACCCAATAAGCTTATGTCAGTGATCTTTCTTATCTTATCTTCTCCATCTGTGGGGTCTTACTTTGGATGCTACGAAAATTGTTCATCTGGCATCATTTACTACTCATAAGTCAAGAAAAGAGTGAAAGAAGATTTTATGGAACATATTACTAGAGGTCATGCAATGCATGTTCGTACATTTCGTATCAAGAAGCATACTATAAATGAAATAAAGGTAGTAAGGTACTGCACGCAAATTCACTATCTATCATACTTAAAATATTATAGTCACACTTGCCTAATAGCTACACGCCATGTCAAGCATTTACTGATCCAAAATATTGGGTCTCTCCAACACTTATATAAACCTGTCTTAGTTTCATATGGGCACTACTACACTTATTTCTCTTCCCTTCAGTACAACTAGCTGATTCTCAGTGTATATCTTGCACAGAATATAAAAGATTCTAAAAAAATCATGAAGGGAAATTTGCTCAACGTGTGCCTAAACAAATTGCAGAGGGTGGGTAGCAGACTTGTACCTTCTGCAGCCACTGCCGACAAGTGCTGTAAATGGGCATGGTGGTCTTTTGTGCATGAAGACAATACAATCCCAAGCGATGTTCCGAAGGGTCACTTGGTGGTCTACGTAGGGGAAAACCAGAAAAGATTTGTTATCAAAATCACCATACTCCAGCACCCACTATTCAAGGCATTGTTGGATCAAGCTCAGGATGCATACGATTTCACAGCTGACTCAAAATTCTGGATACCTTGTGATGAGAAAATCTTCATCAGTGTCATTAGAAGTGCTACACCTCCTAGAAGCAAAATGATCTCAATCTGCATTTGTTGATCCAGATGTAAAACTCATTACATTTTATATTGACCCTGTTGTGTACTATAGTATATCAAAACTCATTAATCTTAACTCTTCGCATATGCTGCTGCACAAAATCAATAACACTGAGGCCAAAAAAGAAAAAGAACTGAACCTTAAGTTGCTTAGCACACTTGCACATGAGAATTAATGTGGCAATCCCCTTCTACTAAAGGTGTTCTTAACCAATTGTTATATCGTGCACCAGGGCGCACAATGCATTCTGCACCCTAAAAATCCCATGTTTCGTATATGAGTTAATACCCAAAATCGTCCTCGATTATAGTGGTTTTTCTCAATTTCGTCCTAAACGACTTTGGTGACCTAATATCGTCCCAGACTTTTGTGTTTCGCTCAATTTAGTCCTCCATTTGTTATTCCGTCAAATTGGTGTTAAATAAAGGGACAATTCAAATTGTCAATATTGATCTTTCTTTACTTTCAACTTGTAAAGTGCGAAATTTCTCTTTCTTGTATGAATTACACCCAGAATTACTCCCGAACATGCAAATTAAATTTTATATTCGCAGTTTTAGGAGTAATTCTGGAAGTAATTCGTAAAAAAAAAAAGGGATTTCGCACTTCACATGTCTATGAGTAAAGAGATGCCAATATTAAAATTACTGAATTGTCTATTTATTTAACATCAAATGGACAGAATAACAAATGAGGGACTAAATTGAGCAAAAACACAAAAGTCTGGGACTAAATTGAGCGAAACACAAAAGTCTGGGACGATATTAGGTCACCAAAGTCGTTTAGGACGAAATTGAGAAAAACCACTATAGTCGAGGATGATTTTGGGTATTAACTCTTTCGTATATACATAATTGTATAGTAGAATACACATAAATTCCTAACGTAATACACATAATCTAACATAATACATAATACACATAAACTCTTAACATAATACACATGAACTCTTAACATAATACACATAAACTCTTAGGGCGCACAATGCATTGTGTGCCCTGGTGCACGATATAATTTGCCGTTCTTAACTGGAAAGAACACACCCTTCTTCTAATGTTTTCATTAATTGGAATGAAATTTAGAAGAACAATCTAATTGAGGCAATAGAAAAAAAGCTAAACAGCACTTTGTCACTAAATCAGGCAAAGACAAAAGCTATTCGACAGTAGAGAGTTTCTAAAGATACAACCTATCTACACCACTTGTCCAATACTTCAGGGACTAACCGGACTCATTTGCTTAATCTAAGATAGAAAAATCCCCTCATCTAAATATTAGCTTCCTTTAAAGTTTTGCCAACATAAACTGTACAGGGAACCATTTAGAAACATTTTTACTTGTACAGATTGATTTTGGAATGTTGGATAAACAATACTTGTATCACATTGGAAGTAAATAGGGTCTGTGAATAATGATATTGCACAGGAAAGCAATGGACTAAAGTTAGTCATGCTACAACTAGCCTCAATTACATAAAATTATGGAGCCGAAAACCTGTCCATTATCCACAAAGCTAAAATTAAATCCAAGACTCTCAAAATTAGCTGAACTTGGGTGGACAAAAGCCAGATCTCTGAACAGGAAAGAAGGCAAAATGATGTAGAAGAAATTTTAACCATCATTAGTTTGTAAAACAAACATTCTCATTTCCTGTTTGTACTTTTATTAACAGAAGTTTAATGGTAAATTAAAAATATAAATATAAATATAAAACCTTAAGCCCGAAACTGCTGTTTCTAAGCACTTGATAGCAGGATAAGACAAGGGAATAAACATTCCTAAATCACATTTACCCATTAAAGATAGTTTGAAGCTGAAGAAATATTATAATGTTGATTAAATAAAAAAAATTACACTAATTGCACAACTTGAGATGCTAATGCTAATATAAATACACTGATTAAGATATAGAAAAAATCAAATAATTTATTTATTTCAAGCAACATTTAGAACCAGAATATGAACTGAAGGCTTACTGGGAAACTTAATCCTGTGGAATCTAAAGACCACATAAGATGCTCTCACATATTACAGGAAATCCTGAAATGCTGCTACTCATTTTGATTAAACAATTTCAAAATTATAAACACCAAGGTGACAAATAGAAAAAGATAACTCCCATTTTCTATCCTTCCCCCTTTTCTGGATAAGGAACTCCGGTTTTCTGTCTTCCCCTGATAGAACACCTTAAGACAGTAATTGCCCAACTATAAGTATGCATTTATATATTTGCCACCAGACAGCATTATTTTGCAGTGAATAAGAATTGAAAGCCGAATGGTATACTCAATAATTTATGAGAAATTTACACATTATATATTGCCTCATCAAAAGCAAATACAAAGTAGAGTTGGCAACATCAAATAATACAAGTGTCACATTACTCCAAAGTTCTAAGCATTGAGCATACAAAATATCAGAATATTACCGCTGTTTTAGTGTCACCATTAGACAATAGAGGCTCTAAGATGCAACTGCATAGGCAAGGGAATTAATCCATAGCTAAAGTCAATACATATCATCTAGCACCTAGTAGGAAGCCTTCCAACTCTCTTCGCCCAAATGTCCTCCCAAGTGAAGAGGCATCAACGGATCTTGCAGCCAAATAAAAAATTAGCCAAGCTACCATGAAATAAACTTCTATAGCTGACAGAATTGCTACTGCAAATTCATCCCCAAAATATTCACCCAATATCCACTTTGACAATGACCCGCAAATCACCACTTCCCAACACTTGATCTGAACAGCAGGCCCTAGCAATGCCACCAACAAATGACACCCTTCTTTCACAACTTCCCAACTACTCTTCCTTGAGTCCACTATAACAATCCAAGAATCCACAGCAAACATAAATCCCACCAGCAACTCGACCAAGAACCATGATATTATAAAGCACAAACTTTCCTTCTCATGCCCTGTAATCCATGGAGCAACATCTGAAAAAGGCATCAACTTCATCCTTATGAAAACATTGAAAAATGAACTTTGATCCTCGACTTCCCCAAAAGACCAAATTCCCAATAACTGTGCCAACGCGTCCCTCACCGCCCACCGAATTAGAACAAATGCACAAAGCCTTTTAAGCCCCACATTTGAACCTCGCCACACAGTTCCACAAAATGACCTGTAATTACCCAACAAATTATCCAGCACCTTAAGGAAGACAATGCCATGGACCCAAGTGTATGTAACCAAGAACGACGTGATAACGTATCCATAAGCTGTGGATAGTAATACCACTAGAAACAACAATGTCGTAGCATCACGACGGCCCAGCTCCAAACCCTTCATAAAGAATGGTAAATCATCTATTTTATAGTCGTTATGAGGACCACCGAGAACTGTAGCGTTTTTTTCCGCATACGGGAGAGGCTTAAACGATAAGAAACCATTGCGAACAGCCTGGGGCAGAGCGATTCCATTGTCAACGATTGGGTGAGAAAACCCCAAATTGGGGTTGAAATCCGAGAGAATGAGGGAAGTGGAATTGGGGGGTGGTTTCAATGAAGGGTGGAACAAGGAACGGTCGAGGTCGGAGTCGCCGGAGAAGAAGTCATCGTCCAGGGTACCGACACGAGAGAGGTGGAGAAATGGGCCGTGGCGGTGGCGGTGGCGGCGGCGGCGGTGCTGGTGAAGGGGTTGATGATGGGAGGAGAGATCGAGGCGGGAGAGGAGAGATTTGAGAGAGGGATCACGATCTATGAAAGAGGTGAGGTAGTGAGTGCCGGTGTCGACGTTAGAGCGGAATATGAAAATGAGAAGGGAGAGGAAGAGGAAAAGGAGGAGGTCGGATACGAAGATGGATGCGGTGTGCTTGAGGAGCGAGATGGTGGTTTGGTGGTTGATCGGCGGCGGCGGTGGCGGCGGCTGCCGATGGTGGTGGTTCATGGCGGCTTTACGCGACAAAATTGGGGAATTTCAGATACGGAATTGAAAACCATTAATGCTAGTCAAAGTGAGGTTATTTTAGCAATTAACTATTTTCATTAGATTCTACTTACATCCACATTTATTCCACATAATAATACTCCGTAATAATTTTCAAAATTTATATTTGATATTTCTATTTTGGCGTCGTCATATTACCAAAAAAAAAGAAAAAAAAAACTATAACATGACATTTGATTGTAGAGGAGGAATTACGTGAAAAAGAAATTGCAATTTCATAGGAGATGAATTATTGGAAATAAAATGAGAATTTAAATTTCAGTGTTTGATTTATAGGAATAGAATTACTGGGAATTTCAATTCCAATGTTTGGTATACATGGGAATTGAATGGGAATAAGTAGTATAAAGTCAAAAATGTTCATTCTTGTTGTTAGGCATTAATTTTAGGTTAAAAAAAGAAGGAATAATTTTGACTCATCACTATCTTTTTTTCTTCCTAAAATCCTAGGAATTAAAATTTCAAGGGGGACATGGGATTTTAATCCAAAAAAAAAAAAAATGGGAGAATTGCAATTCCATTGAATTGCAATTCCTTTCAACCAAATAAGAGAATTTTGTGGTATTTAGGATTAGGTGGAAATTAAGTGGGAAGGGAATTTAAATTTCTTTCAACCAAACGCCCTAAGGGTATAATTTTATTCAATACACAAAAGGACTTTTTGTACAAAATTTAAACTCCACATTAATGGTTGAGTTAATATCCGATTTGGTCCTTCAACTATCAAGATTTTACCACTTTGATTTTTGACTTTTAAACTTATTCAATTTAATCTCCAATTATACAATTTTTTACCTAAAATAGTCCTTGGTCCAAATTAAAATAATCTTAATTAAGACCATTTTAGTTAATAATTGCATAATTGGAGGTGAAATTTAGCAAGTTTGGAAGTTGAGGATAAAGTGATGAAATCCTAATAATCGAGGGGTCAAATTGGGTATTACTCATAATTGTTTAATTACTTAATTTAGAAGATCTGATTCATTCTTACATATATCTCATTTTACATCTCATATTTATTATGTATTAGTTTTTTTTAAGAATATTATTTATTAGGTTTTTTTTTTTTTTTTTTTTTTTTTTTTTTTTTTTTTTTTGTAAAGAAGGAGGGGGTGACCCGTAAGAAAGCTACATGCACAGCTACTGCCGACCTGCACAAGGTGCACTACGACGATTCACTCTAGCGCCAAGAGCATCTTCCCAGATCCGAGGCTTGTCCGTTAACTCTTCAAGCCCCAACTCGTGGATGAGGGCGGTCGCTGCTAGACGATCCGCCACTCTGTTTTGTTCGCGAGGAGCATGCTCAATAATCAACGTCTCAAAGTTCTGGCGTTCTTGGTTGCATAACTGTAAGATGTTGCAGTCCATGCCGCCTCTTCTACTGACATCATTCAAGCTCTCCACAGTGCGCAAAGAATCAGTTTCCAAGACAAGTCGTCGAACCCCCCATTTCGTTGCCAACTTCAAGCCCATGAGCACCGCCCATTTCTCAGCCTCCTTCGCAGCACAGGAGCCAATGTTGAACGTGAAACCGCAGACCCATTCTCCCCTGTGATCTCAGAGAATACCTCCGCACCCAACTCTCGAACCTGCTCCATTTGAGCAGCCATCAACATTCAACTTGAGCAATCCTTCCTCCAGCTTTCTCCACGCCATGGTCACCCCTCCGCTATTACGAGCGACAACCTGTGGAGTCCATTTCCGCCTGAAGGCTGCCTTGATCTCCTCCCTTTGAGTAAGAACCCAAGCTTTCTTCTGGACCAAGGACGTGTGACTGTCGTTGAAGACCCTATCGTTCCTCCAACGCCAGCACCACCAGAGGCTAATCCCAAAAAGTGAAGCCCAGTCTTCATCGAGCTGAAACTTGTGGGTAGCCCTCAAATTAGCAGATAACCAGTCATCCCATCCCATCGCCCGGACGTCACGCGCAGCACTGCGGGGCATGATCAGCTCCCAGAAACCTGCAATCTCCGAACATCCTCTAAAGATGTGATCAAGCGTCTCCGGTTGACCTGCACAAGAGGAACACATGCTATTAGTCGTGAAACCACGCTTCTGTCTTTCAACATTCGTCATTAAACGGCCATGTTTCACTAGCCATAAAAAATGGTTCATTTTGTTCAGAAGCTTAAGCTTCCAGATGATGTCCCAATCGTTCTCCGCCTGGGCAGCGCTCCCTTGGTTTAGCGACGCGTAGGCTGTGCGAATGGAGAATCTTCCATTCCTGTCACCAGACCATCCCCAATCATCCTGTGCACCCGTGTCTTCAACGAGGATAATGGCGTGGAGCTTCGCTATCCACTCCTTATCTAGGACGCCAGTGATCATCTCCCATTTCCATCCCCGGGCGGTATCCCAGTAGTCGGCAACGGGGGCGTAAAACTCCGGTAGACTGACCAGCTTTAGCATATACTCAAACAAACGCTACCTGTCTACCCACTTATCCATCCAGAATTGAGTGTCTCTGCCCGTTCCTGACGACCCTTGTCAATCCGTTCTCCAGTAAAGGCCTCGCTTTGTGAATCCCACGCCAAACATTTGATGAGTTTCGTCCTGACTCTGCTGATGGGTACTTGTTTTGCAGAACTTGGACCCATAAGTAGTCTTGCTCCTTCTTCATCCTCCAGCCAAGCTTTGCCATGAATGCCAAGTTCATATTCTGAATATTTCGCACTCTTAGACCGCCTTCTCTTTTGTCCATCATGACTGTTGCCCAGTTCACCAGGCTTGGTTTCATCGGGTCACAATTTCCTCCCCAAACAAACCTTCTGATCAGCGCTTCGATTTTCTGGCACACCCCCATGGGAATTGTCATGGTCTGCATCGTATAGTTGGGGATGGCGCACAATACCGATTTTGCCAACGTGACTGTACCGGCAAAGTTGAGTTTTTCTCCGCCATCCCTCAAGCCTTGTTGTTATTCGCTCTATTAAACTAGTGAAAGTTGCCTGCATAACCTTCCCATGTATCAATTGAACTCCCAAATATCTGCCTAGGTCGTCTGTGCGTGGGATGCGTAGCTTGGCGGAGATAGCCTCTGCAACCTCCGGCTTAGTCGTAGACTTGTGATTTACCCAGGCTTATTCGCTGGCCCGAGGCATCGCAAAACCTATCAAGACAGCGTCGCATTACAGAGACTTGTTCCAACGATGCTTCTGAGAAGAGGACCATGTCATCTGCGAAACAAAGATGAGATAACGTTGGTCCTATTGCAGACACCCGAACCCCCTTCCAGTTCCCAACAGTCACTTCTTTGGATATAGCCTAACTAAGCCTTTCCATGCATAACACAAACAGGGTAGGAGACATGGCATCACCCTAGCGAATTCCTCTTCCCGGTCTGAAGCTAGGCAGCCGTGTCCCGTTCCAGATAATTTGCATTTCTGCCGTCTAGACGCAGTTCATGATAACCCTTCTCCAAGCTTCAGTAAAACCTGCATCAAAAAGGGTCTCGTTAATAAAATCCCAGGAAAGGCGGTCGTAAGCTTTCTCCAGGTCAATTTTGATAGCCATGATTCCATTCTTCCCTTTTTTGGTACGCATAGAGTGCATAACTTCCTGATAAACGATAATATTGTCAGTGATTTGTCTTCTAGGCACGAAGGAGCTTTGGAACTGCCGGATTATCTTAGGAAGGATAAGCTTAAGCCTGTTCGTAATTGTCTTGGTAATAACTTTGTACAAGACATTGCAGAGGCTTATTGGCCTGAACTGTCTGATTGTCTCTGGCATCGTGACTTTCGGGATGAGGACCAACAGGGTGGAATTGAGGCCCTCCGGGATTTGGCCTGTCCTGAAGGCCTCCTTGACCATCTTGAAAATACTATCGCCAACGACCGGCCAGGAATGTTGATAAAAGGCTGCGTGGAGGCCGTCTGGTCCTGGTGCCTTCATAGGGCCCATGTCAAACAAAGCCTCACGAACCTTGTCCTTAGTCACATCTCTGTTAAACAAACGCCACTCTGATTGACGAATAATGGGGAACATATTTCTTACCGCTTCAGAACCATTACCCGTTCTCTCTTCCCTAAACAAATTAGCATAGAAGGCTTGGATGTGTGATTGGAGCTGCTCCGCATCCGCCAACCAGTTTCCTGCGACGTCTTGCAAGGCCAAGATTCTATTCTGTGCTTTTTTCACCATTGTCAGCGTGTGGTAGTACTTCGTGTTCATGTCTCCCAACACAATCCAGTCCTCTCTTGACCGCTGGTACCACATAAGTTCTTCCTGGTACAGAACATCTCGAGCTCCTTGCGTAGCTTCGATTCCAATTTCCAAAGGCCCCTATGGTACGAAAGGGCCAATCTTTTTTGGATCCCACCAATACGGGCCAACAGATTTCTCTTGTTCTCCTCAACGCTACCAAAAACATCCCTGCTCCAAACTCAAAGGTCCTCCTAGACCTTTTTGATGTTGTCGTGAAGTTCTTTGTTAGGATTCCAAGCCCGGCTTATCACGTTTAAGAAGCTTTCATTAGTAAGCCAAACAACCTGAAATTTAAAACAAGAGTTTACCTAACCCCCCGTATGGGTTATCGAATGGACAAGAAGAGGTGCATGGTCAGAGGACAATCGCGGCAAGTGGCGTACAGTGGCCTCGAAGAACCTTTGTCGCCAATCCACACTGCATAGAGCCCGGTCAAGCCGAGCCCCTTTGGCGTCCTGCCCATCCAGGCCTCTCATCCAAATAAGCCTGGGCCCGTGAAAGCCCAGGTCCACGAGGCCTTCCTCATGGATCCAGTTGACGAAGTCCTCGCTTCTTTGGGTAGAAAAGGACTTATAATTTAGAGTTTCCTCTTTAGAGGTGACGACGTTGAAATCCCCCACTGCTACCCACTCGTCCGGGATGTTTCGTTTGTGCGCTTTCAGCTCGTCCCACAGACGCCTTCGAAGGTGGTGGTCTGGGCTTCCGTACACAACCGCTAGCCCCCAAGGATTTTCTCCAGCTTCTTTCACCTGCAATAAAATAAATTGAGGGTGAGTGTACTCTACGAAAATTTCCAAAGGCGTGTTCCAAAGTACCCAAATGCCAACGCTGAAACCCACTGCCTCCACCCTAATCCAATCTGTAAAGCCAAGTTTAGCACAAATCACATTCGCCTGATTTCCCGAGACTTTGGGTTCCACCAGACCAAGCAAATTCGGCTTGTGGGACCGGATCAGTTGTTTAAGGACGCGGTGGAACCCTCTTCCTCCTGCGCCCTGGCAATTCCATATAAGACTTATCATACAAAACAAATGGGAAAAAGAAAACGTTAAAAACATAAAACAAGGGGATAAAACCAAAACAGAAACGCTTATGGTGCAGAAGCAGCCCCCATGCTTCCGTCAATCTCCTGGATGGCTTCCAAGTCCATAACAACATCACCCTCGTCGTCAACCTGCCCTGGAGGGTCTTCGTGATGTTCCTTGGTGGACTGGCAGACCGGGGAAGGCACCTCCTCAGCGGTTGCATTGGCTAGTACCCTCGTCGAGTCGATAACCAGTCCACCCTGCTTCCCCCGTACGACCGTGTGTTCATCTTCCTCCGCCGCTCGCCTGATTGCCGTCCCAGTTCCCCGTCGTGGTCCGCCGAGGGTTTCTCCATTCTTTTCCGTCGGTCCAGAAACTGATGATGGCTCATTCGCTATTTGTTTTTCCGATGCTATCACATTCGGGAGTCGCTGTTTAGAACCAGATGGTGGCCTTGGCGTTCGATCTCCTCTCCTCGGATACGCAACCTGGTCCTCAGCCACTTCTATCTCATGGGCGATAGGTGTTCCTGCCGCTACTGCATCTTCAGCTGCCTCTTCTCCATCACCCAGAGCTAGCGGAGCAAACCTAGAGGCGCTGGTGCCTGCCGCTTGTTTCCCATGTCGAACCACCATGCTTCCTGTCGTCTCTCTTCTGGCCTGGTCTGGTTGCTTCGCCGGAGGTCGTCGACGTCGTCCCGGTGCTATCATCCACACCCCGAACGGCGCGTCATCGATCTGGATTGGGTGGTTGTTGTTGGCCGTATGTGCCCCCTTCGTCATGCCATCGCCTTGCGCGTCATTGGATGTTTCCCCAGTTGGCCGCGATGAAACAGACGAGGTCTATACCCTTATAAGCCACGCTTCTATCCCGATTCTTATAAGTGAACTTTGAGATCAGTGGTCTAGAGATATCCACCTCCATGCATAGCCTTGCAAACATCCCTCGCGAGAGCAGACTCGTCGTTTGATCTACTCGGACCACTCTACCAACCTTGTTTCCCAGTTTCCTGAGGAAGACATAGCTGTAGTATTCCATCAGAATGCAGGGAATCCTCGCCCATACCAGAACTTTTCCCGTACCCGCCGTAAAGGGGTCAAAGTCGGGCTCCCAATCACGCACCGTTAGATAGTGATCTAATATCATCCAGGGACCCTCATATTTCGCGAAGTCCATATCCTCCACCGATCCAAACTTTACGATGAAGAAGTCGTTATCAATGCTATTAGATCAAGGCTCCCCTTCGGCCTCCACATGGTTTTGAGACGTCGGAGGAGGTAAGCATACCCCACTTTCCTCCCCATGACCTTGATGATGAGCGAAGTCCTCCATGGTGCACGGATCATCGCCTCCTCCTCCGGTGTTAGGCGGATCGTAGGACAAAGAGGGTCCTCGTCTTCCTCCTCTACGCCGCTTGCATGGGCATCGATCTCCTCGTCCCGGCCCTTGGACGACAGCTGAGCTACTGCGGATCGACCAGACACGCTTTCGGCGTACGTTCGGCGAGGCACCTAGGTCTCATGCGCTAGGATCTGCTCCGCTGCCAGCGTCTCTAGGACAAACTCCACCCCTTCCATACTCCCGCATGGCTCCACTAATCCTCCAAAAGGGCTTGGTTGGTCGCCGGCGATCCGTTTTGGCTTTTTCGTACTTCGAATCAAGAGATCCTGATCTTCGATCGACCGTTGGGTCGAGAGCGTTTCCATGTTCTTGAACAGTTACTTTTCAGATATTATTTATTAGTTAAACCAACTGATAGTTGCTAAACATATACATTTTAATTTTATCTCATATTTATTCGTTTATTAGTTTTTTTTTTGAAAGGTATTAGTTAAAGTAGTTGCTAAATATATAAAATTTAAATATTGATATTAAATTTAATATTATACAAAATTAAATTATAAATAATTTCAATCAAGCTCGTAGATGGGACAAAGGGTTTAGTAGTGTTATGACTCTGTCGGGTAAATGATTGTTAGCTGTTAATTGATTTGGTTAATTAGAGGGTATAACTAGTTGATAACATTAGCTAATTCTAGAAAGATGTTTGATAAATTAGCTATTAGCTAATAGCTGTTTGGAGTAGTATTTATTAGTTAAACTAATTAATTAGTACTAGGACTATGTGGTCTAATGGTATCCGGGTTAGACTTTCATTTGGAAGGTTGTGAGTTCGAGCCTCGGTGGAGGTGTTATTGATTCTTTGTGTAAAGTAGGTTGAGAAAGTATACGAAAAAAAATTAATTAATTATTAGCTGATAACTGATTATAAGCAAAATTACTTTGAGCAACATTTTAGAACAATAAGTTGTTACAAAAAACTAATTAATTAAACACTTATATTGATTATTTAACCAAGTCTAATAATATAATAGTAAAATAAGTCAAGATTTGCTGATAAGCTAACTATGTTATCAAACATGGTCTTTTTTCCTAGATCTCCTCATTCAGCTTATAATCATTGAATACTATGAATTGATTAAGAGGTTAAAATATCCAATCAAATAGGGCAGAGTTTTATAAAACTTACAATACATTTCTATAGAAGAATGCTTGCAATATATAATACTCTCCATATAGAAATAGACATCATCATGTTTTGGATTAACAAATTACGTCAAGCCGCAAGCAAAGCAATTAATAATCACCACTGTAAATCATTGCAGAATCAACAAAAATAAGAATTCCAATGGCAATTATGAAATCCGCTGGAGTGAGAAGTGTATAAAGATGATAGGAAAGCAACCCTAATGAATAGAACATGAAAATTTTTAGGAAAACTGGGATTAAGAAAGAAATTTTGAAGTGCCTATTGAAAGTCTGGCTTCTCAGGGTAGGTGCAGCCAGATCTCTGGATTATGACATTTGCACCATAAACACCGGCTCGAACACAGTCTGCAATGGGTTTTTCTTGGACCAACTGCGAGAGGAACCCTCCAACAAACGCATCGCCTACACAAGTGCAAAGCGTAAATGTTCAATCTATTCGTGTGTCGGGTTACAAGTGAATAAATTCCCTCATCAAGTTCATATCTAAAGTAAAAAAGCGTTTTATATCAAGCCAAACCATCATTTGATTAGTTTACCAACATAGCACGATAACGACCCCAAAAAAAAAAAAAAACAAACAAACATGATTATTTCGTCTTCTTCCTTATAGGCTTTAACCATTCTGGTAGTGGATTTTGTTAGGATCAAGCACTTACTACTACGCCAAAAGCTATAACTGGTAGAGAAGGCGCAACTTTATTTCTTTATACTGTCACATTTTCAAGAGGCAGGGTGCTGGACTTAGCCTTTTCACTGGCCTCTGCCCAACAATCTCCCTAGCCGCTGAACTTGGCCCTTTACCGGCCTCCGCCCAACAGATTTAATATGTAATTGAAACTACCAGAAGCATCGCAGATCACATACCTGCACCATTGGTGTCAACAAGTTTCTCTTTTGGCAACAGTGTAACGGGGAACAGTCTTACTTTCCCATCTTCAGCAACAACAACAGGATCAGCACCCTGGGTGATTACAGTAATTCTCTTGTGCGTTCCAGATGCCTTGGGCCACTGGGAGATCTTCAGCGCTATTTCTTCGACATTGTCGGTCTGATCAATAAAAACAGTGCAACTGGGGAGATGGAGGAGAAAATTTAAACAGATGAAGAAAATATGATTCCAACAAACGTTACCTCCCAACCATGAACTTTGGAGAAAGTTCTGGCTTCTGTCTCGTTTCCAAAGACATAGTCTATATACCTGAACATCGTAAACAGCAACGTTACATTAATATCTTTTCTACCTCTCAATGAGGCCTTACTTAAAGCAATAAGGCATTGGACTTACGGAAAAGCTTTCTCCTGTACATCCTTGAAGAACTCACATATAAATGGTGCAGAAAGGTTCATCATGAAAACCTGCATATATATGAAAATTTCATTGATTTTGTTCATCCTGAAGTCAAACAAAAAACAACAAAAAAACAAAAACAAAGGGGTTACAACCCGAAGCCAAGTACCTTGTTTTTTGCAGCTGCATGCTCAGCAACGAGTTGAATGGATTCTGGGGAAACGGTGAGAAAGAATCCAGCAATGTAGTAGTACTTGGCCTTTTCAACTATAGACAAATACGCATTAGCCTAATGCTTTTAATGATTAACTCAAACAATCTAGGAGTTGAATGACAGGAAAAATACCCAATGCCCAATTTTCTGGTTTTTTCAAGTGGTCCGACTTATAGCAATTTGCAGCTGACAAGTTGGCAACAAGTGACCTGCATGTGTAGTATATTCATGATCTTATTAATCCCATAGAAAGCAATAAGCATGTTAAGTAACACAAAACCCAATCTATTATGATCCTAAATTTGACATTAAGAACAAGTGTATACTTTTTTTTTTTGGTACAAACATGTTCTTTCATCTGTTTTATTTTAAAACCAAGGTAAGGCAAGCAATGTATTGAGGACTGACCTTTCTCCATCCACCACACAAACAGCACAAGTACCTGTCGGAGTATTCTCATCCTCATAATAGTGAACCTAACACATCCCAATTCCCATGGAAAAGAACATAAACATCATTATCAGTAATGTATTCCCTTTAATATTCTCTCTATATTCTAGTTAAACAACCCGAGCAAAGTGCAATAGATACATAGCGCCAATAAGGCCATGGCCCACGAGTCCATGAAAATATGATAGTATGATTATTGAATGCACAAGTTTTAATTAAGGATATAAATAGGCAGAAGAGTTGCCAAAAGAAAGGGCAAAAGAGTGAGAATATTTACATTAACACCAGCTTCTTTTGCATGCTTCTTCATTTCGCCCCCAAATTTGTCCTTTCCAATGCAACCCATGTAACTGGTGGCACCTGGTTTTTGAATCATCCACTGCAAATGCATTACCATAATCATGTTCAGGCTCTAATATATATCACACCTCAAACAGTTCAAAATGAAACCGTTAATATACCTGAGCAACTCTGATCGAATTCTGAGTTGAACCTACAATGAAAGAACAATGAACATCTCATGTGAATAAAACCCACAAGCATCTTTAACAAAGGACAGTACACAGACTGACAAAATGACAAGTACTCAAAGCTTCAAATAGAGAGCATAATGGCAAAATTACCTCCAGCAATGTATTCAACAGAGTACTTTGATGACATTTCTTCATACCTGATAGGGAACACACAATTTTTTTATCAGCACACATAAAGTCTCTAAGACAATCATCAGACTGCTATTCAAGAGAGTATTGGGCCTAGCAAAAATGGGAAAACCAACTAAACAAACAGCCTTAATACATACATAGGCAAGTGCTTTTCCTCTGCCAGAATTGCATTGTTCAACTTGATTTCATACCTGTCGGTGGAAAAAAGAAGGGTTACAAAATACTGTATCAACAACATTGGTAAAAAAAACAGTCAAAACTACACTATTCAAATCAAGATCAGCAGAAAGAGCAAGATCATAAGAGGAAAACACACACCAGATTCAGATATATGCAAACAAAACACCACACGATTCTGACAGATCTTGAATATAAACAATACATCATACAATTCAGCTCTATAACACTGACAAAAAGCTACAATCTTTACATAAATGGAGCGTGAAAAAGTGAAAAAGCACAGCCCAATAATGTGGGAATGGGAGATCAAAGATCTGGGTGAAGGAGAGATTACTTGTTTAAGAAATCATGGTCGACAACTGAAGAAATATCGAGCAGTGGGTTTCCCATCCCCAATAGAATTCCCTCGAACTCCATGCTTGATATCTTCCCTGATTTTGCAGCCGCTATCGAAATTGGCCAAAGCTTGAAATGTGCTAAAAGGAATCTATAGTCGCATTTATATATAATTGCATGCCCTGCACTCTTGTCGTTGATGCTAATTGAGGGTACGGTTCAGATTTCAGATCTGAAAAATAGTGGGTGCCCACTACCCAAACTGTGACAAAATTGCTAATTTAGTAATTTAGCTTTGGGTCTTCAAAAAAAAAAAAAAGTAATTTAGCTTGGGCTAACCTACCTACCTATTACGGTATAAATTCCACTCATTTTCACAACTGAATTCTAAAGTGTCAGTTGGTTAACCCAATGTTTTTTTGTTTTGTTTTGTTTTGTTTTTTTTTTTTTTTGAAAACAGGTTAACCCAATATTAAGTAAGTAAAATACAATTGGATTGATAAAAAATTTTCACTTTAAATCGGATATGGGTTATTTTCGAAAAAGCTTTGTTAATATTCACTTATTTTTTATTTTTTTTTTGTTTTAAATAATAACCACATTCTCGAATAATTAATTTTTTTTGAAAAAAAATACTCCGTAATAATTAAATTGATAGTATAATAATTTCGAATCAATCATGGTCAACTTCTATTATTTTAGTGTTTCGTCTAATATATAGTGGCATCACAAACTAACATCTTGGGACAAGTCATAAGTAACAATCTATGAGAACAATAAATGAATCAACCCGACTTGACAAGGAGTATATGGCTAAGGATGTTGCAAAAATGTCATGAAATAATTCATGAATGACCATAAGAGCATCTCCAATGGATGATTTTTATTTATTTTGTAATTATTCTTATTTTTTTCTTGAGTCTTTTATTGGCTCATTTGACAATTAAGGACTATTATGAGATTTTGTTTATTTTATTATTTTAAAAGAACAATTGAAAAACAAGAAATAATAGTTGGCAGTTGGCAGTTGGCAGTTGGCAACCACTCTAAAACACTTTGCGTGTATTGTATATGTCTCTCGCATATATATGTGGGGCACATTCGTGTGAGAACCACTCTAAGAGAGAACTAAAAACTAACCAGAACTGTCCATTTAGAAAGATCTAATGGATATGAAGCAATTAGAGAAAAATCACAGTGTCATTTTTGTAAATAACTCTCATTATAAAGTGCAACTTGTAACATTAAAAGTTGCAACTTTCAACACAATAGAGTGAAATTAAGCAAAGCTACAAAGTGAATCTTTTAAAAAAAAGTCATACATTTTTGTAAATAACTTTAACTTTAAAGAGCAATTATTAACACTATAGCAACTAAGCAAATATACAAAATGTATATGTTCATTGCACTTATACATATGACGAGTGCACTTTATGATGTTGTTAGTAACACTTTACTGTTTTAATTGCAAGTTCAAGTTATTTGTCAAAAGTAAAAAATATAATCAAACCTAATAGAAATTAAAATAAAGTGGTAAACAATCACTTGTCATTTATCTTTACGAGAAAACAACATACAAAGTTACAAACATAGTTATAGAGAACCATCCCCCAAACATTACAATATGATTTTACTTTTAACCACATAGAGCACATGTTGGAGGATAGCTCCCAACACCCAAAAATAAAAAATAAAAATTGAAAACCAATTGGAAAACATGCATAATTAACAGATAGGAAGAGGAGCACCATTCCAGCTCTTGAGGCACTCCAACAATGGATCAATGATCCCTCCATCGCACACCGCTGTGAACACCTTATCACACACTTCTCCCGGCGACTGGACCTTCTCTCCGGTGAGTATCTCCGTTCCGAGTTCTTCCCGGATAAACTTGTACAGAGGATAAGACCTGCACTCGGTAATTCTGTTGGGAATGGCAGGATTTCCATTCTCAAGGGCTGATCTTGCTCCCTCCACTTCTTTGGGCAGGAGTGCCTTGAGTTCATCTTCGAAAGCTGCAATCTTTTGGAAGATTGATGTGCTCACATTCTTCTCGTGTTCGCCGTTCTGCAAGGCGTGATCTACCAGGACTTGCCTGAGCTTCTGCATCAATGGGTAGTTTGCGCTGCAGGGATCATCGGCGTAGGCGAAAACGTATTCACGGTCCACCACTCTGAGCAAGTCCTTCTCGCAGAATCTTGATGGATGGAGTTCTCCATTGACGCCCATTGTGAGAGTCCTCTTGGCCACCTGGCTAACTGTGTTCTTCACTGCGTTCCTCAAGTTCTCCTCCAGGTGCCTCAGATCAATGGCCTGGCAGAGCGCCACCAGAAACGTGGAGGACATGAGTTTCAACACATCAACAGCTTCAGCTGTCTTTCTTGCAGAGATCAAACCCAGGGAGTTAACATCTTGGTTGTGCTGCTCGGCGCTCTGGACGTGATTGGTGACGGGATTAGCCAAGAACTGAAGCTCTGAACAGTATGAAGCCATGGCGATTTCAGCGCCCTTGAAACCATAATCCAGACTTGGGTTCCTCCCGGCGGTGAGATTGGACGGCAACCCGTTGTTGTAATAGTCGTTAACAAGCTCAGAGAACTGCGCGAACATAAGTTTCCCGATGGAGGCAAGGGCTAATCTAGAATTGTCCATGGACACACCAATGGGGGTACCTTGGAAATTGCCGCCGTGCAAGGCCTTGTTTCTTGAAACGTCGATCAAAGGGTTGTCGTTGACGGAGTTGATTTCTCTCTCAATCATTTTGGTTGCTTGCCTTATGACTTCAATCTGAGGGCCAAGCCACTGGGGAGATGTTCTCAGAGCGTAACGATCTTGTTTGGGTTTCTGCAATGGATCCATTTCGTGGAGCTTCTGTGCAGCCTTCATGTAATAGCTTCCATCCAAAATGTGTTCCATAATAGCCGCAGCCTCGATTTGGCCAGGATGATGCTTCAACTTATGAGTCAAATGGTCGGTAAACTCAGGCTTCCCATTCATCACCTCCGCGAAAATTGCAGACAAAACCTCGGACAACACCGCAAGAACATTAGCTTCAAAGAGGACCATAGACGCCATGCCAGAACCCACAGCAGTGCCATTCACAAGTGCAAGCCCTTCCTTAGGCTGCAACTCGAAGAACCCATCGTTGACTCCGGCGAGTTTGAACGCCTCCTCCGCGGTGAGGGCCTCTCCGTTGGGTCCAACCGCCTTGGAATTAGGGCGGCCGGTGAGCAAACCGGCGATGTAGGATAAAGGCACAAGGTCACCGGAGGCGGTGATGGTGCCACGGAGAGGCAGGCATGGAGTGATGTTATGGTTGAGCAATTTAGTAATGGCTTCCAAGATCTCAAATCTGATGCCGGAGTATCCTTGAAGAAGGGTGTTGATCCTCACAAGCATAGCTGCCCTTGTAGCTGAATGAGGAAGTGTGTGCCCTGTTCCAGTCCCAAAAATTCCAGCATTCAAGAACCTGCAGCAATCCATATAAAGATTAGAGCTTTATGACAAATTTATTTTAATTTCGTGATGGGATTAACAAAATATTAAGAAATTCTTAATTACTCTGACATGAAGTTTAAAATTATTTTCATTAATTATTATAAAAAGTATAAAGAAATTTAGTTTTTACCTGATGAGCTCCTGCTGAAGAGCATGGCCGTTCTTGGTTCTCCGGTGAGAGGTGGCGCCGAAGCCGGTGGTGACGCCGTAGCTATCGGTGCCATTGTTCATGCTGTTCATAACCCAGTCACTGCTGGCTTTCACGCCGGCGCGGGCACCCTCTGAGAGCTCCACTTTCACGGCATTATCACGGGCGGCGATAGCGGCGACCTGAGCGACGGTGAGTGTCTGGCCTCCGATCTTCACCGCCGGGTTCCTGAACTCCGCCACCATGCGCTTGACCTCATCCAAGTGGCTGCCCTTCAATGAGTCGGCCGCCATTTCCCAGTTCAGCGGATCAACCTTGATGCAGAAATCATTGCTGTGGCCGTTTTCAATGGCGCCCTCCATTGTTGTGTTGAAAGAGAGGACAGAAATTGAGGTGATCCGAAGAACAGGAAGGAGAGAAAAGAGCTTGGATTGCTAAGATTGTGAGATGGTTGTTGAGGATATCTTGTAAGAGGTCCTGGGAGAAGTGGTAGCTGAGGAAGATGATATATATAGGGGGAAATGAAGCTACAGGGATTTTTGGTAGGTGGGTGTAGACTGTTAGAGGGAGAGGACTTAGAAGAGATTGGTAGGCGTGGCAGACTCTTCAAAATTGGGGGTTGGTGGAAGATTAATCACCGCCCTTCATTTCAATGGTTCAGATTGCCAGATATGTCACGGATTTATTATTTTTATTCCCCACATCCCGACCCGACAGAGAATCACGGTGACTCGATTCAAAAGATAAAGTCAAATGTCGGTGTGTACAAATGATTTGTCAAATTTGAACATAATTCCTACATTGTCACTGTCGAGGTTCGAATATTGGTCTCTTCTCTCAAATATTATCTACAGAATTAGTGAGCTAAGCTCGTATGGGCTAGATTTATTATTTTGAATTGTGAACCTTGCCCGCAAAAGACCACAGTAAGGTAAAGCAATCTCAGTTACCCTACTTGACCTGCTCAGCTGCTCAAACCAAAAATATTAATAGGCCGTTATCGTTACTAGTTGAACTTGTAACTTTTATTTTGGCCCGGTTTGATAAAATAATTAGCTAATCGTCAATTTTGACTTATTTGACAAATATTAATTGTTTGACTTTGTTAAAAAATCAATATAAGTGTTTGGTTAATTATTTTTTTGTAAATCTCCAAAATGCTAAAATTCAAAAAAACTACTTAAAACAACTTTTTCAATTAACATTTTTTTAAAAAAAATTATACCAAATAACTATCAGCTAACATCTAATTTATTAAACAATTTTATACTATCTACTAATGTTATCAACTAGTTATACCCTCTAATTAACCCAACCAGCTATAACCAAACAGCCATTTACCAAAATGACATTATCTTTTGATAAGAATGTTGTATTTTCTTTTTGTTTTGTTTTTAAAAAAAAAAAATACTTAATCCGAATGTTGTTGGAATCAGCCTAAATAGCCAATAGAGGCGCCGGTAAAGTTGGACTTTCAGGAAAAAATAAAAAATAAAAATTCACGTCATGTATTTAAGCATTTTACATGAGAATGTTATGTTATGTCCTTAATTTGATTTTTGGAAATATAAAATTTTGAGAATTGTTACACAACAAAAAGACAATATGATATAGGAAAAATTTACAAAATTGTGTTCTATAAAATCATTTAATTTACAAAGTTGTACTTTTTATCTTTTGTACCTTTAACAAAAAAATATTCCGTATAATTCGCGGTATTATAAAAATGTTGAATATATATACATAATAATACAATAAAATGAAAAACTAGTGGTGGTCCCCATATTACCATGCCAATTACTAATTAGGCCACCCCACCAACATATATACTCATACATTTATAATATATTGAGCAATATACCTACTTCATATATGAGGACAACTAAGATCCATAAACAATAGCATGTGTATAGTATATACCAAAACACGCGCCAATAGTATGTATCTAGCTCAATTTAGGTAGGCTATGATGACCAACCTCAACTTGAGAATGAAAGAAGATGATTGGTCCCTTCAAAAAAAGAAGATTATTGGTTGAGAAATAAGTTGAGTAAGTCAATCCTCTTGAAGGATACAACAAAAGAAAATGTAAGATAATTACATAGACTTTGATTCTTATTGAAATTTTGATATGATAAAATATTCAGACAATTTAATCTTGATAAAATTAAGTGTAAGTCCAAGTGTTTTTTTTTTTTTTTTAAATATTTTAAATTTAAAGTTTAAATAATTGATATAATTATTTTTTAAAATTTCAGAATGAAAAAATCTGTAAAAAAAAAAAATTAATTGTTAAGTTTAAATTATTTTAAAATTTTAAAAATATATATATAATTTCCAAAAATAAAAATAAAAATAAAATTCGATTCGAACTGACGGTTGAAATCATAACTTTTAGTTCCGAAACCTTCCTACAAGATTCCGAATTGTTATTTTTCGTAAAGAGCAAATACTAATTTTGGTCCCACGAGTATTAGTAAAATGACGATTTTGATCCACATGTTTAATTCCTATCAATTTTCATCCACGACTATTATTTTAGTACCAATTTTCATCCACAACTATTATTTTAGTACCAAAATTTATCATGTCGATCACCCTTCCATTTAAGACATGCCGAAATTGAAAAATTTTTAAGGACATTTTTGTCCTTTTCAACTTAAAATTTCAATTTGAGCATGAATAAATGGATTTAAGCTCTAAGATCGATCACAATTCGCAGTTCTCATCTTCATTTTACTTTAATTTGAGGAGGAGAACTACGAATTGTGATAGATCTTAAAGCTTAAATCCATTTATTCATGCTCAAATTGGGATCTTAATTTGAAAATGACAAAAATACCTTTAATAATTTCATATTCCAGCATATCTTAAACAAAGGAGTGATCGACATGATGAATTTTGACACTAAAATAATAATTGTGGATAAAAATTAGTACTCAAACAATAATTCTGGATGAAAATTAGTAAGAATTAAACATATAAGCTAAAACTATCATTTTGTTAATACTTGTGGGACAAAAATTGGTATTTACTTTTTTCTTAAAAGTGAATCTGTGATTTAGAATTGAAACCGAACTGCGATGCCGCCGATCATGGCTGTATTGGTTTAGATCACGAGTCCCGACTCCCGAGTTGAATATAAAAAATAGTTTCAGTTTCTAAGTTTTTAGGAATAAGGGTCAAATAAGCCATCGAACTGCACAAGATAATGTAATTAGGCCACTGAACCTAAAAAATCAACAATCGGGTCCCTAAACTAACCAATTTCAAACAAATCTTCCAATTTGTAGGTTTCCAACAGGTTAACAGGTCATCCTCCCAAATTAATTATTTTTAAAAAAATAAAATTAAAAAATTAATTATTTAATTAATTAAAAAAAAAAAAAAAAAAAACAGAAACGGCCGGAGACGAAGAAACTTCTTCGTCTCCGGCCAGTTTCTTCGTCTCCCCGGCCGGAGACGAAGAAGTTTCTTCGTCTCCGGCCGTTTCTGTTTTTTTTTTTTTTTTTTTTTTAATTAATTAAATAATTAATTTTTTAATTTTATTTTTTTAAAAATAATTAATTTGGGAGGATGACCTGTTAACCTGTTGGAAACCTACAAATTGGAAGATTTGTTTGAAATTGGTTAGTTTAGGGACCCGATTGTTGATTTTTTAGGTTCAGTGGCCTAATTGCATTATCTTGTGCAGTTCGATGACCTATTTGACCCTTATTCCAAGTTTTTATTACGGAGTGAGTATTATATATGAAATGCAAATCATGGAAATCACGTGTCTTAAAAACAATGCGCATCTTCGTTCTCACCTTTAGAAAAGGCATTTTCCAGATTCACGGACATATACCCGCGTATTATAATTTCGTAAACAATTATTGGGAATATTGTTCTTATATTTTTTTCTTTTAACATTTTATTTTAATTTAGCTTTTATTATTGGGAACTAGTCGCAGGCACGTGCTTTGCGCGAAATGTCATGCTCAACGATAAATTAATGGTTTCTAATTTTTAAATGGTATAATATAAAAAAAAATTAATAATCAACATGATATAATTATAATTCTGAACAAGATAATAAAAATTAAACATTAATAGTACATTATTATATTATTAATAACAAAATATCGTATACATTGCATTAGACAATGATCAATTATTTAGATCTAAAAGATAACAATCAATTTCGTCTAAAGCTTGCAGGGAAATGGAGGAAGAAGTCATCATTTTTTCCAAACTTTCAATTCTCTTCAAATAGCGGGAACACACTTTCCTTAATCCTAATGTTGCATCATCGAACTCTAAATTTGGATATTTTAGCAACGAACATTTCTGTCTTATTTTCCAACCCCTCTACAAAATTTCCTACCTCAGATTCTCGTTCCCTTTGATCCTGACCAATTCCTACCTAATAATTTGTTAACATTCTTAGAATTTTTTTTATTCTTGATTGTGGTGGAATTTGAATATCTAATTGTGTTCATACAGAAATATATTAAATTTAATGCACTTCCCACTTGTCTGACCCCAGAACATATGACAAAGAAAATTTGATGATTCAATTGACATGCAGTCAATGGTGCTTTCTAGGAAAAATGATTCAACTATGAGAACAGACACAAGAAGTTGAATAAACTTCTCTGAATAAATGTAGGTGATTTTGAATGCAGAGGTTGAGTCGCAAGTCATAAAAATACTGTTAGAAATACATACAACTAATTTCTGATCGATCATAATATTTAGAAATAATATTAATAATAATGTCTTTCAGTGTCATAACGAATATGTTATTGCAGGTTCGTAACCCAATTTTGACATTCTGTATTTAAGATTTTTTGCAGTTAAAAATATACACAAAGTGACTCTCGCAAGTGTTAAAAGATATTTTTTGCTTAGGAGACTTGAAACAAAAAAAAAAAAAAAAAAAAAAAAAAAAAAGAAGAGAAATGAGGAAGAATAAATGTATATGTGGTTTAAAAAAAATGTATAGGTTTGGTTTCAATTTTGGAGAGAGAAAACAAATAACAAAAAAAAAAGAAAAAATGAAGGGAAAAATGGTAACAATGTAATAGCCACACGGAGCTATCCTCAAAAGAAGATACAAACATGAAAGAAAAGAAAGAAAAAGTAGAAGGGAAAGTGAAAGAAATTTTTGTCTAGAAGTGAGCTATAGAATGGTAAAGTTGTAATTCACTCAAAATTTGAGGGCATTTGATAACAAAAATAAATCTAAATGTTATATCAAAAAAATTTAACCACATGATTTGAGATCAATGGTTAATAAGGGGTGCCATTTTTTAGGGGCAATTGGCAACTCCCAAATATTAGTATAGGGGAGATATTGTTCTTATGCCCATCTTCGTTGTCACGTTGCTAGTTTTTTACGCGCATTACGCGATAGGGATAATGTCCAATGTTTTTCTTAAATAAGTATTGTAAAGTATATCAAAGCAAGATTATATTAGAATTGTTCATGAAATTATTTCTCAAAAGTAAAATAAGAGTAAAATAAAGTACTAATTATGTCAACTTTGATTGAGATGTGGTTCGAACCTAAGACCTTTCTTGTTGAAATCAATGAGTAAGTTAACGGTGAACTAACAGAAATTAACGAAAAAGATAATATTTAACGGAAAAGTTAACAGATAATTATATTCATTAAGGATAAATTAGAAAATCTCAAGGAAAAATTAAAATCTGATCAATATGAGCCATTCATTTGATTAAAAAATTTGACCGCTATTTTTTCTACCCATTATACACCTAACTCTCTTGGGCTCTTATATATATATATATAGAGAGAGAGAGAGAGAGAGAGGGGGGGGGGGGGGGGGGGGGGGGGGGAATGAAGGCTTTAGGTAAAAAATAAGATTAAATCTTAATCATAGATCTAGTCCAAATTAATAGTCCAAAATAAAGAAGAATTAAAAATACACGTGGTGACATTGCTGTAATTTTGAGTAGGTAAGTTTAGATGTTTTTTTTTTTTTTTTTTTTTTTTTTGGAGTGTATTTTTTTTTCTTTCTTCAAGTGCATATTTTCCTTCTTTGAGTGCATATGTTCTGTCGCAGTACTTAGTTTTCTCTTTGAGTGCAAATATTCTTTATAACTTTGAGTGTAAAAAAATTGGCCTTTAAGTGCACATTTCTATACATTCAAATGCATATTTTTATGCATTCAAATGCACAATTGTGGGCAAATATTTATTATATGTTTTGTCTTCTTTTCAATAATCTATAACTAAAATTTTAATGGGATTTGTGAGATTTACAAACGATTTGTATAGGCAATTGCTTTAATAATATTTAAGTTGAATAACTTCCCTTTTTGGTATCATAAATTGCTTCGATTGCACATCTTTGTGCCTTCAAGTGCAAAATTTTGACCTTCAAGTTAACGATTTATTTGTCTATATTTGAGATTTGGACTAGATCTATGGTCGTGAACATAATATGTGTTTGCAGTTAACATATTTCTATACCTGCAGTTAATGATTTATTTATCTATAGTTACCGTTTTATGTATCTGTAGTTAACATGTTATGTGTCTTTAATTTATTTACATACACATAAACAATTAACAGTAAATACATAATATATCAACCGCAATCGACAGACTACAGCCATATAATTTTTGGACCATGGTGGTGGACCTTGGTCCATGGTATCAATGGCATGATGGTTGTTAAGGGACTTTAATTTCCTAAAAAAATATGACTACCATTGACAATGATTTAAAAAAGTAAAAGAGCCACATAATCTTAACTGAATAAAATCCGCTAACTAGACAAATTGACTCACATTTTTATTTTTATATTTTTCAATAAAATAAAAATAAAAGAACCAGCCAACTACCCTTAGCTAGTGTGCTTCCGAGCAACCTCATGTATCTATTCCACCAAACAAATATTTATGCATTATTGGTGTAATAAAGTGAATACACACGTCAAATACCATTTGATAATTTCCCATCATTTTCCATTTACTATAACTTTTTTGCAAATTGGGTGAAGACTTGACCCAGAAATCAAAATATATATTCAACGGTCAACACATGCAATGCATCTTTTCCCACTTCAATATAGTCAAGGCCACTCAAGGTATACTGATATAACCACTTTGAACATCAGGTCCTCAACAGGTAGCTTCTATGTAGTATCCACAATGAGCCAATAACACCTCCATTAACACTCAAACTCACAATCTCTCATATGAGAGTCCAATCCAGGTGCCATTTGTACACAAGGTACTTGGCAGGTATTAAATAATCCTTTATGCGCTATAACTTAAATGCGGAAGCACAATTAACAATGATCGCATGTAAATCAAATCAATCAACTAAACAATGTTCATGATCATGGACTTTTAATTAAATGGAAAAGATAGAACTTACTTGGCTTCATTGAAGAAGTAATCCCTAAATTGAATGAATCAAGAATATAATGCTTCACCTCTCTGATCCGTATTCCTTAATCACCTCCTGATGATACGGAGACTAGAAAACTTAGAGATTTGAAACTGTTCAGATCCCTAGAGTTTTTCTGGGCATTTATAGATGTGATGAGAAACCCTCTTTCAAGAGGAATGGGGAACCTCCTTTAGGAATAGAAATCCCTTTAGGAATGTGACCTCCTTTTAGGAATAGAAATCACTTTAGGATTGTGAAACCCATAACCTTATCCATTATACATCTTTTAACCCTTATAAACTTAAATTTTAACAGAATGAGAGGGAGGGAATTTCACCCAGTAATTCCGCCTTTACACATCACTAATCATCAACGTGAGTACCTTATGGAATTACAACCTTTATTATATAAATCATTGTTAGGAAATAATTATTTCTAACAGTCTCCCACTGATTCATATGAGCATGACACCTTAATTATATGAATCAACGTTAGGAATAAATTATTTCTAACAATCTCCCACTTGATTCATATATGCGTGACTTTACAATTTTCAATCCTTAATTTGAGCTCACTTAATATGAAAATGTAAAAGTCACCACCTTATCGAACTTTATTAACCGAATCATGGCGGTTACAGGCCTGACATAGCGTCCCGCTCCCTTCCATGTATCACAGTTAATAAGAATTCGAACCATAATAATAAGGTAAAATCCGAAAGTACCTTATTCCTTATGTCTTAAACAAGACCATTGTTATCACTTCTGAATTATGCATAAATAAGTGATCAACATCAACCATAACAAAATCAAAACCTGAATAGATATCTAAGAGTATCATCAACCTGATGTGCTATCAAACATAAATCCATACATGTATGGCAGAGTTAACCGTTATACAAGGACTTTACCAGTATGCCCATCCTCCCAACATGGCCAATGAAGGTCATGGGCGCCAATCCCTTAGTCAACGGATCCGTGATCATAAGATCGGTGCCAATGTGCACTATTGATACTCTTTTGATTTTGTACCTTCTCCTTAACAGACAGAAATTTCAAATCCATGTGCTTGGCACCACTAGTATATCTGTCGTTCTTTGAGAAGAACATAGCTGCTGTATTATCATAATGAATCCTCAATGGTTTGGCTATAGTGTCGACAATGCCCAAACCATAAATGAAATTACGCAGCCATGATTATTGAATTGTAGCCTCAAAGCATGCTACAAATTCTGCCTTTATAGTGGAAGTAGCAATGACAGGCTCCTTCACACTCATCCAAGATATTGCTCCATGAGCAAGTGGAAAAATATATTCGTATGTGGATTTTCAGGTATCCAAACATCCGGCATAGTCTGAATCTGAATAACCTATAACCTCCAGGTTATTCGTTCCTTTTATAGGTGAGCATGTGGTCCTTAGTGCCTTGTAAGTATCACAGGACCATCTTTTGCAGTTTTCCAGTTTATATCTTTCTAAAACTTTGTTAGTGTGAGTCTTATAGGATAAACCTAAAATCCCATGTGATCTATCACAGAATATTTCTTATTCCAATCACATATGAAGTCTCACCCATATCCTTCATTTCAAAGTTCTTAGAAAGATATTCCTTAACATCACGCAACATCCCTTTTATTATTAGCAGCAAGAAGAATGTCAGCAACATGTAATACTAGGATTACAAACTTGCTTCCATTAAACCTTTATGTGGATACACCGATCAACAGTGATCTCTACATAACCAAATGACAATTTCAAGTACCATTGTCTAGAAGCATGTTTTAATCCATAGATCGACATCTTCAATCTACATACCAGATTTTCCTTTCCTGTGGCCATGAAGCCTTGCGGCTAATCCATGTATACTTCCTCTTTTAATTTACCATTCAGAAAGGCAATTTTAACAACCATTTGGTGGAGCTCAAGAACAGAATGAGCCACCAAAACCAAAATAATTCTCAAGGAGAATTATTATCCTGTATGGCTTGGTTAAATGAGACTGGATAATTATCAATGCTCAAGTGCATAAACAATATAGTCATCAGGAATGACTGATCTTTTCTATCTAGTAGATCTCCTTAATGCCACTTCCTGCTGAGATTTCACTTGATCATCATCTTGAGTTTCAACCTCATCTTCATTTACAATAGCTTCCTCATGTGGAATTTGAGCATCTAGCTGCTGTTGTTCCAAAGTATTTCCATAAGGCTACACTGCACTGCAGCAATAGGAACAACAACAGGAAAAAAAGGATCACTTGATGAATCTGGAACCATCAATGACTCCTTAATCTCAACATTACGAGCTCCCACACTCACACTGACTTCACCATTTTAAATGAAGCGAGCATCACCAGACTCAACAATCCTCGTACTTATGATTAGGACAATAAACATGTACCATTCAAACCTTTCTGGATATCCAATGAAATAACCACTAATGGTTCTGGATTCCAATTTATTTTCATGTGGATTATATATCATCACTCCAGCTTGACAGCCCTATTTGTGAAGATGCCTCAAACTAGGTTTCCTTCTTGTCCACAGTTCATAAGGTGTTTTAAAAAACAACCTTACTAGGAACCCATTGAGTAAGTATGCTGTTGTCTTTAATGCATATATCCACAATGAAACAAGCTATGTACAATTATTGACCTTACTCCTAACCATATCCCTTATAGTACGATTTCACCTTTCTTCCACACCATTTTTGATGTGGTGTGCCTAGCATTGTGTATTATGCACAAATGCCCTTAGATTCGAGGAATTTCTTTAAATGGACCGAGAATTTGCCCAACTTTTGATGTTTTCCCATAATACTCATCACCTTTATATGATCTAGTTGTCTTTACCTTTCTATTTAACTGACTCTCAACTTCAAATATGAATGTCTCTGGGACATCCACAGACTGAGATCTTTCACGTAGTAAATAGATGTAACAGTACTCAGAATGATCATCAATAAAGGTAATAAAGTATTTATCACCGCTCTAAGACGGATCATCAAAAGAGACCACAAATATCTGTATGTATTAAATCAAGTAATCATGAGCTTCTTGTGGCTGAGTGTACTGATACATGTCTGACTTGCTTTACCTTTATGCAATCGACACATGCATCATTCCAGTCATTAAAATCCAATTGAGACAAAATTCCAACTTTAATAAGTCTCAATATCCTTATTTGGATATATGACAAAACCTTTTATGCCACAAGTCAGCTGAAGATTCTTTTGGCGCACTCCTTTTAACACAAAATCACATTAAACAAGGAATTAACAAAGTCATCATTAAGATTGAAACAGTATAGTGTATCCAACAAAACACCAGAACCATAAAGGTTTTTGTTGATACAAACATTTGTTTCCAATCTTAAAGTAAAAACTCAATGTTTCCAACCTAGCTGTTGAAACAAGATTTCTAGAACAATTTGGAACATACAGACAATTCTCAAGATCAAGGCAAAAAACCTGTATCCAGCTTAATTCTGTAAGTTCCAATACCTTTAATTCTAGCTTTCATCATGTTCCCATGAAAAGACACTTTTCATTTTCCCTATGAGGTTGAAACATAAAAACTTGCTTAATGTTATAAACATGTGTTGTAGCACCAGTGTCTAACCACCAAGTATTAGAAGGAACCTTAACAAGATTGGATTCAAAGCATACTGAAACTGAATGTATACTTTTATTTCCATCCAAGCTTTCCTCTTCAGGCATTCAGCCTTCTTGTGCCCAGGTTTGTTACAGAATAGCCTTTCTGCACTTCCTGAACATCACCTTACACCTTCATAGGATGCTTGCCCTTCTTTACTACTTTTAGATTTGCTGCTATTATCACTAACATTAAAACTGTCACCTTATAGCGTGATACGATAGTGTTCACTACAAACATTTATCAATTGCTTTGAGTAACAAACCTTTATTCAGACTATAATTTATAGACCTTAAGTTTGCATTTAAATCCGCCTTTGGGTCAAATTTAAATACAATATCAATTTACCGACATGCATCATTCACACATACTTGAATGAGACTATTCATCAAGTTTCAATTTAATATATAGGCCATCTTTGGACATGCACTACATATTAACAAAACAAGAATCATAATCTCCTAAATTGTCATTAATCACATGTCTGATCTACCTTTGGGCAACCGCTAGAACCATGTGTTAATGATCACAAATGTTTATCTATCCTTTAGTGTCATTCAATGATGCAAAAAACCTGTGTACGATAAACATTTGTAAACATAAATAATTATTTAGCTATTTTCTTGAGTGGGCCACTTTGGTGACTAACGCACTCGACTTATGCTAATAATTTATTTATGTGAATAAACCTTAATTTATATTGCAAACATAAACATAAATGATCATTTAGCTATTACCATGAGTAGGCCGCTTTGGCGACTAACATACTCGCCTTATGCTAATAAATCATTTATGTATGTAAACCTTGATTTATATATATGCTGTAAACATAAACATAAATGATTATTAGCTATTTCCTTGAGTGGGCCGCTTTGGCGACTAACGCACTCGCTTTATGCTAATAATTCATTTATGAACATATATATAAACTAATAGTGGATATAACCTCCAACCATAATTGATCCCAAATGAGCCTTTAATTTAAAGCAAGTCTTTAATGCCTCAAATAAACCAAACGGCTCAAATATAAACTCAAATTAAATGAGCCTAGAATTTAAAGCAAATCCATAATACTTTAAATAACCCAAATTAGACTCCAATATAAACACAAATTAATTGAGTCTAAAATTTAAAACAAATCCATAATACTTTAAACAAAACCCAAATAGACTCAATTTAATTGTCCAAACAAAATAAACCTTAATTTATATGTCATTCTCTTATAACATATAATTCATGATTTGATAGAGACAAATCATATAACATATGAATCATATACCGTACGAACACAGTACAACTAACATATATATGTTTCTTGATTCCATATGATTCCAAATCCAAACATATATACATTATACATTACCGTATTACATACCAACCATATATGTTTGATTCCACAAGTATATAAGTATACACATATATACCAATACTGTACCGTACGAACATACGCACATATAGGATGATGTTTAAAGAAAATAAAATATATGCAAATCATTTACGCATATAAACAGTAGGTACAGTCATAACATATAACAATTGACATATATGTTTGATAGTTTGTCAGATCACAATGCGTATTGATTCTCTAAATTTCAACCGTAGCAATCAACTCAAATATGCACAGTACATTAAATATTTACAATTCTTAACGTACGTCATAAAGCAACCATATATGTTGATGCTAAAAGAAGGCAAAACAATTTTTTTTTATTTTTTTTTATTTTATTTATTTATTTTTTTTTTTGTAGAGATTTGATTTCATGGCGTACTGCCCAACATCAACGAACACAAAGCAGTTGCGTACATATTCTTATAAATCCATCATCAACGATGCAGTATGTACATATGAGACCCTTATAATTAAAAACCCCCAAAGATCATGAACCCTAATTTTAGTGATTAATCAATTTACAAGCAGGCTCTGATACCAAATGTTAAATAATCTTTTATGCGCTATAATTTAAATGCGGAAGCACAATTAACAATGATCGCATGTAAATCAAATCAATCAACTAAACAATGTTCATGATCATGGACTTTTAATTAAATGGAAAAGATAGAACTTACTTGGCTCCATTGAAGAAGTAATCTCTAAATTGAATGAATCAAGAATATAATGCTTCACCTCTCTGATCTGTATTCCTTAATCACCTCCTGATGATACGGAGACTAGAAAACTTAGAGATTTGAAACTGTTCAGATCCCTAGAGTTTTCCTGGGTATTTATAGATGTGATGAGAAACCATCTTTCAAGAGGAATGGGGAACCTCCTTTAGGAATAGAAATCCCTTTAGGAATGTGACCTCCTTTTAGGAATAGAAATCACTTTAGGATTGTGAAACCCATAACCTTATCCATTATACATCTTTTAACCCTTATAAACTTAAATTTTAACAGAATGAGAGGGAGGGAATTTCACCCAGTAATTCCGCCTTTACACATCACTAATCATCAACGTGAGTACCTTATGGAATTACAACCTTTATTATATAAATCATTGTTAGGAAATAATTATTTCTAACAGCAGGTAGTAGCTTCCATCTATCTAATTTACTTTTATTTGTTTCTTTCATCAACTCTCTATATTTCTATCCTTAATTTCACTATATTTATCCATTCCAGCACTAGCAAACTTCCTCCATTCATTAATATATTTGAACTTTTTTTTTTTTTTTTTTTTTTTTTGGGGAGTGGGAGTGGGAGTGGGAGGGGGAGGGGGGTGGATATAGCAAACGGAAGAATTAGATTAAATGAAACTAAACTCAGCTATATGAGAGGTTATGAGTTCGAGCTTTAGTGGAGGCGGTATTGACTCTTTGTGCTTCAGTAAGTTGAGAAAGTAGTTATGAACAAATACTACATTGTAATAGAGTCAGTAACATTAAAAAAAAAAAAAAAAAAAAAAAAAAACACTCAGGTCCTCAGCTATATGACTCTAATTAGGCCAATCAACCCCAATAGCACTTACAACAATAAATGGGTCTATCCGTTCGAGTGAGGCATCAAGAATTTGCGTACCAAGAATATTAATCCAATATATAATAAGTTTCAAATATAAGAACTAAACAACATATAAAAGCAAAAGCATTAAAAAAATGAGTAGGTTAATGCTAAATAGTACAAAGACTTTCCTTGCATAAATACCGTTTTCCTTGCCCTAATTATCTATGACTAAGCCAAAATATCTAGTCTCATAAGTGTTGTTATTGTATTGGATTATATTTATAGTTAATATTTATGTATTTTTTTATTAATTTATAATGAGATTGACTAATTCACTGTTGAAATTTTTAGCAAAAAATGACATAGAAAGTGGTTATTTTGTGGTATAAATATATGTGGGATTCACTTTTGATTTGGGTCGGGTCAAACTGGATTCGGGTTCTTCGTAATGAGAATAAGAAATTGATATATTGTACGCTCAAAATGGATAATGGGTGAATGAGAAATTTATTATCAAAGTAGACCCATTTGAGTTGAAAATGAAGGTGGAAAAGCTTTGTAAAAGCACTTGTCCCACATTGGTTTTGGAAGTGGGTTTGCACCACTATATATACAAGAGCATTTTAATAGGTAATTGAATTGTATATTATAGAGGCTTTCTCTCACGTGCCAGGGTGGTGCATATGAAATTGCCTACTAGTTTGTAGGAATTAATGCATATTCTAATTTTGAGAATTAAAGTTGTACGTTATGGAGGTTACATATTGATTTATTTAAGATGTAAATGTCATGGTTTAATGCTATTAAATCCATCCTCTCATACAAATAGCCTTATGATCCATCCTCTCATACAAATAGCCTTGTTGTTGGCAGATTTCCATGTTACATATCTGATTTATTTCAGATGTAAATGCCATGGTTTAATGCTATTAAATCCATCATCTCATACAAATAGCCTTGTTGTTGGCAGATTTCCATGTTGCTGATTTTGAACTCTCAAAATATTAAAATTTCTCTCTTCCTCTCTCAACTCGTTTCTTACACGAAAAATCTCTGTCAGCATTTTCGTAAATTGAACGGAGTGCTTAGTCGTTGTTCTAGTTCGCCAGACTTTATGTTTGAATGTTCAAACATTAAAGTCGTATACATTTTATCCTGGGAGACTGACTCTGCAACGCTCCTAGCACCATCAGGAGGTAGCGAATTGATTTTAAGAAAAGCGTGTGTTACACACGACTTGAATCTTTCATTGTCTTCGTTGGGTTTATAACCTCAGGTTTAAAAATCATCTTCTTGTTTATATATATATATATATATATATATATATATATATATATATATATATATATATATATATATATTGTGTATCGACTTATTCACAACTATCATTCACAAATAGTTAATAATAATAAAGAATTTTTATTCTTAAAAAGCATTGCTATGTTATTGAGAAGATCGATATTAAAGAATAATTTTTATAGGTGATAATAATACTCCGTAGCATTTTACTATAGCAAAGCAAAAATTAAAAAATTACTTAATGACTCTTAATCTTGAATTATAGATTTCAATTTTTACGAGAACAACCCAACCAAGTTGATAGGGCAATTAGCTTGGTAATTATAATATTTTAAGTGTAATTTTTATGGGAGTTGCTTAGATATATTTATCTCATTGTGATCATTTGTTAGTCAGTCACAAGACATACTTTTTTTTTTTTTTTTTTTTTTGTAAATGAAAGATACCAATTTTTACTTAATTCAAGCTATCATGATGTCTAGGACCATTGTGGCGAATTGCTAGCCTCACTTCTTTAATGATTTTGACACAAACACATACAATTATGAAGGTTTTTTTTTGTTTTTTTTTTGTTTTTGTTTTTGTTTTTAATAAATAAATTCGTACCATTTTATAATAATGAAATTATAATCTTTTAAAGCCATTAATATGCCAAACCAGTTCCAATTATTTATGCATATATAATAACAATTACAAATTAAACAATTTTTTGAATCCAAAACTTGAAGGTTGTCATGAAGATTGGTGGAGAACAAAAATAGTAGGATTCCTCACCAGATTGATATTCCCTCAAATGTTTGTACACTAATATGACTGCTAGCAAAGTAAAATTTCTCAACCTATTTTAGATCGGTTGACCAATTGAGTTGTGCATTAATAAAATATCTTTTTATTGATGAACAAGTAGGAAGTTATCCAAAATTTAAAAAATACCAACTCTGTCTATTAAGAACTACCCGCTGGTCAATATGACCATCACTATTACCCTAGATGATCACATCAGCGAGACAATTACAACATTTATCTTTAATTTAACATGCCGATGGCTTTGTGTTGGCAATCAATGGTTAGCTGTTAGCAGATTATATTGGTGAGATGATAGTAGATTGTATCAATGATTTTGACAAATAGACTATATTAGCAATTTGTACAGAAATATTTGATAAATTTAGTTGTTTACCATTAGTGGTTAACTTGTAAAAATACATATAAGAACATTCGTACAACAACAATAATAATACTATTATTTATTTTAGTGACAGTTTTTTTTTTTTTTTTTCTCCTTTTCTGCTCAATCAATATATGCTAGGATGGAAGTGTATAATTTTGTGAAATAATTAAGTTGAATTTTCCAAAGTAATATAAATAAAAAAATCCAACACCTAACCATATTTAAGGTATGTGAGGGATGATTGGCTTAACTAATTTAAGAATATTAAATTCAATGAAAGTGAATGATGGTTGTTTAATGTAGCATACCATTATTTGTGCACCATTCCCACCAAGTACTATTACAACAACTCCCCCCAACAAACACAAACGTTAAATAGGGACAAAAGTAAATTAAAAGTAATTATTTGCTGAGGTGATGAGGTTGTTAGTTCTTGGTGGTTGTTACCTGCAAAGATCACTACGCAATGAAACAACAACAACTACATTTTTGTTATAGGACTGTACTACCCATTCTTGTCAATTCTTGCCTTGTGTGGACTGGTACATGCACTATATATCAATGGAGGAAGCTTTTAATTTCCCCAAAGTGATTAAGACATGCCTGACCTGATAGGCTTAGGTAGGTAAACAATGTGATTCACATAAGAAGATTAGGGCAATACAAAAACTTGTGTATCACCGTTTTATGCGAAACATGTACTATTTTTTTTTTTTAATAGTAAAAGCGTAATATTTTTTATAAAATTGTAAAAAAAAAGTTCGAAAAATGATCAAATATACCATTGAATGTTGGAGAATAAACAAAAGGACTGAATAGTCTTTTTCCTTTTGTTCCCTTTCTTGATCTGTTATAACCGCTTCTGCGTCCAATGCCCAGTGTACATATATATGCTTTATCCTCTGCATGTAATATACTTTTTGACCTTTGAATAAAGCTCAACTCCTTTTTCTCCTTTATCTCTGCTTTTTACTATTTGCGACATAGTATCAGAGCCCTAGGGCTTAGCGTTCGACGAGATGAACAAGTTTAACTCCTACGCCGCCGCCGTCACCGGTGAGTCAAAGCAGGAGGCGCATGCAGGATCGGCGCCAATCGCACAATCACCTTTGATTGCAACTCCACAGCTTAGCCGAACTCCGCAGAGGAGGTTATTTCAACAACAGAGAACGCAAAGTATGGATGATCTGGACAATCCATTCTTCTTCAGTAGCAACGACAATTCAAATAATGTGCTCGTCAGTCCGCCGCTGCTAGGCAGTGCGAATTTTGGATCCTGGAGCAAGTCGAAGGGAAGGCAAGTCGCGGCTGCAAATTCTAACTCAACTGGAATGGATTCAGTCTCCACTGGTTCTACAAATTCCACTTCTGAACAACTCGAGAAATTGATCTCTCCTCTCCAAATTCAAACTGCCAAAACTACTGCTGCTGTGTCCCTAACCCCTCGGTTCTGCGAGGACAATTCGGCAAATGAAGGCAAGTCCTCTAATATTCTTGCTAATTCTATTACATTGTGTCCTTCTACTTGGATATTAGATTCAGGAGCCTCGGATCACATAATATGTTCTGCCGATTTCTATGATGATTATCATGTCATACACAACAGTGAAGTAAGCTTACCTACTGGGAAGTCCATATCTGTCAAACATTTAGGCAGTGTTAAACTGAATGAGCAGCTGTGGTTGAAGGATGTCCTGCATATTCCATCCTTCCACTTCAATTTGATCTCTGTGAGTAAACTCTTACGAGACACTTGCTATAGTGTTTTATTCACATCTGGACAGTGCTTGGTTCAGGATGCTCATGGAATGACTCTTGGTTTGGCTAAGCAAGTGAATGGTTTGTATCTGCTGACGGAACCACCAAGATCAACAAAGAAAGCTGCTCATAACATTATGGCAGCACAATGTAATAGTGGTGAGACTTGGCACCAAAGATTAGGACACTTCCCATTTAATAAACTTCGTTTTTTGAAAGAAACCAAGAATGTCTCTGTTAAGAATTATGTGTGTGATGCTTGCAATCTTGCTAAACATAAACGGTCCCCTTTCCCCCTAAGTGTCACCACCTCAAAGGCAGCATTTGATCTTATACATGCCGATATATGGGGGCCATTTCCGGTTTGCTCATTGAAAGGGGAACAATATTTTTTAACATTGGTTGATGACTACTCACGTTTTACTTGGTTACACCTTATGAGAAGCAAGTCTGAAGTAAGGCAGTTTATTATGAGATTTCATGCGTGGGTATTTACTCAGTTTGGAAAGCTAATTAAAGTTTTTCGAACTGACAATGGGGCAGAGTTTAACATGGTTGAGTTTTTTGCAGAAAAAGGGATTATTCACCAAAAGTCTTGCACATATACGCCACAACAAAATGCGGTGGTTGAACGGAAACATCAACACATTCTTAATGTGGCAAGATCTATTCGATTTCAAGCCTCATTGCCTCTTGAATTTTGGGGGCAGTGTGTAATGCATGCTGTTTACCTCATCAACAGACTGCCATCACCAGTTATCAAGCTGTCTAATCCCTTCCAGAGGTTATATGAGAAAGATCCTGATCTTATGAACCTCAAGACGTTTGGCTGCCTCTGTTACGCCTCAAATCTATCACCTTCCAAGCACAAAATGGCTCAGAGAAGTAAGAAGTGTATTTTTGTTGGCATGCCTGCTCATACCAAAGGTTATCTTATGTATGACTTAGAAGAGAAGATTATATTTGTATCCCGAGATGTGAGGTTCTTCGAATCTGTTTTTCCTTTTTCTGAAAAGGAGCTATCACCAGCAGATGGTCCTGATGCTATGCCGATTGGCCCATCTCTTCCCATTATCCCTGTTAATACTCAGCTTCACTATGAACCTTTTGTTGATGTTTGCAGAGTGCAGTCATCCAATATTAATGAGCATGAAGATGGAGCTGCCTTCGAACTGTCCAATTTTCATGCTACAAATCCCTAAGTCGAGCCGGAAGTGGGGTATCAAGGTGTGACACAGCAAGGGACTTTATCTAATTCTAATGATTTGTCCAGAACTAATGATGAAAGCTTGCATGAATCACACCCTTCTGATCATACTTCACCTGAGACACACCCCGACAAAGATGATCCACCAAGAAGGTCAAATAGACAGCGTCACTTCCCAAATAGACTCCAAGATTATCTTTGTGAAGCTGTAATCAGTAAAGGTTCATCTCCACATCCCCTTTCCAAGGTCATTACTTTTGATGTTCTCGAGCCATCACATAAGCATTTTTCTATGGCTGTGACTTCTGCTGATGAACCAAAATCATACAATCAAGCCATTAAGGATCAACACTGGAGGGAGGCTATGAACGCAGAAATTCAGGCACTGCAAGACAATAAGACATGGGAGCTAACCACCCTCCCGGCAGGAAAAACACCTATAGGCTGCAAGTGGGTCTACAAGGTGAAATTAAAAGCGGATGGCTCGGTTGAAAGATACAAGGCACGTTTGGTTGCAAAGGGATACACCCAACAACTTGGAGTTGATTATATTGAGACATTCTCACCGGTTGCCCGAATTACAACCATTCGAACGTTCTTGGCAGTAGCGGCTTCAAAGGGCTGGCATATCCATCAATTGGACATAAATAACACGTTCTTGCATGGTGATTTGATGGAAGAAGTTTATATGAGCCTACCTCTCGGTTTTCATTCTGACAAGCCAAATCAAGTATGTAGACTGCTTCGTTCTCTTTACGGTCTTAAGCAAGCGAGCCGTCAGTGGAATGCCAAGTTAAGTACTGCTCTGTCCAGTATGGAATTCATTCAGTCCAAGGCTGATCCATCGCTGTTTACCAGAGGACAAGATGACACTTTTATAGCTGTGCTCGTGTATGTAGACGACACACTGGTCACCAGTCCTGATCTTAACATAATCAATGGCCTCAAGACTTTGCTTGACAATACTTTCAAGATTAAGGACTTAGGAAAGCTGGGGTATTTCCTAGGGATTGAAGCAAGGTTAGATGATGCAGGCTTGAATCTTTGTCAAAGGAAATACTCCCTGGACATTTTAGCAGAGGCAGGTTTCCTTGAGTCGAAACCAGTGAATACCCCAATGGTCCCTGGGTATCATCTCAACCATACTGATGGAGAATCACTCAGTGACGTTAATGGCTACAGAAGACTCATTGGTCGTCTACTCTACCTCACTGCTACGAGACCGGATATATCCTACGCTGTACAGCAATTGAGTCAGTTCATTGACTCTCCCACTGATAAGCACCTTAGTGCTGCTCATAGAGTCCTACGATATATAAAGGGGACACCAGGACAAGGTCTATTTTATCCCAAGGGTGGTACATTGCAGCTAAATGTCTTCTCGGATTCAGATTGGGCTACGTGTGTAGAAACACGGAGGTCCATTACCGGATTCTGCGTTTTCCTTGGATCTTCTCTCATCTCTTGGAAATCAAAAAAGCAAGCAACGGTGTCTAGATCCTCGTCCGAAGCAGAATACCGGGCCCTTGCCTCCTCTGTCTGTGAGGTCCAATGGCTAACCTTTTTACTTGCTGATTTGCAGACCTCTATGCATAAGCCGGCAGTGGTGTTTTGTGACAATAAATCTGCTGTTGCTATGGCTGAAAATCACGTTTTTCACGAGCGAACAAAACATATCGAAATAGACTGTCACCTTGTTCGGGAAAAGGTCTCTCTTGGTCTAATTAAGCTGCTGTCCGTGTCATCCGCGAATCAAGTAGCAGACGGTTTCACTAAACCCCTGCCTATGGCCATGTTCAGAACGTTTGTGTCTAAGCTGGGCATCCAAAATTTGCATGCGCCACCTTACGGGGGGGTGTTGGAGAATAAACAAAAGGACTGAATAGTCTTTTTCCTTTTGTTCCCTTTCTTGATCTGTTATAACCGCTTCTGCGTCCAATGCCCAGTGTACATATATATGCTTTATCATCTGCATGTAATATACTTTTTGACCTTTGAATAAAGCTCAACTCCTTTTTCTCCTTTATCTCTGCTTTTTACTATTTGCGACATTGAACTTTATATGAAAAATAATTAAGTATTTGAACTTTAAAAAGTTGCAATTAAACATATCAACTTATGCCTTTTTTGTACATATATATGAGACAAAAATCCACTTTTTCACCCCACTAAAAATCTGTAATACTTACGTGTGAAGCTGCAAAGTTTTTTCTTAATAAAACAAAATGAAATATATATGTCGGCGCCAGAGCAAATCATTTCTTCAAATTAAATAGAAAAAGACAATTGATTGGTCGCCTTCTTAATTATATCAAGGAAGAAGGTAACCAATTGGTCACCTTCTTCCCTAGCTAGCTGCCTTCTTCCCTCAGATCGACAAAAAAGGCTACCGGTAGTTGTCGGAACCTTTAAAAAATATTAAAATATTTCTTTTATCGATGACCTGTTGGTTACTATAAAAAAGACTTAATTGAACAATATAATTTTATGAGTTCAAGTTGCAATTTTAGAATTTAGGGGTCTAATTATTTGATATATTTTTTGGTATAAAGTTCAAACACTTATTGATTATTTCCCCAAAAAGTATTATATTTTCGCTAAAAGATATTTCATGTTTTACATGATACAATCTTACATGAAACAAGTTGCTATGATAAAAGCATATAATGAGATTAGAATATCTTTTTAATTTAATTTAATTGTCTAAAATTTTAGAGTCGATAGAATGATTTATTTATGACAAAAATTTGTGTGAGGTCGTTTCTCGAGTCTTAATCTGTGAGACGGGTCGGATCTTTGATTAATGGGGTCAAAGATCCGATTCATTAATTAAAGATTTGACATATTAATCAAAGATTCGACCCGTTTCACGAATTGAGACATGTGAGACAGTCTCACACAAGTGTTACCCTCTATTTATTCATGTTATGATGAAGACAATGAATGATTGAATGAAGGAATTGTGCTTCTTTCTTGTCTCAATTTTCTCCCCCTACCCCACCCACAACTCTCCTAAGGAGTTTACACTTAAAATGTGTTATCTGCTACATTTTTTTTTAAAAATAAAAATTAAAGACGTATCAATTAAATCTCCAACATCCCCAACATGTGCCAACTACTATGTAGTATAATGACATCCCGGTTATTATTCTAAATGGATGGATGGCTTAGAGGAACAGATACTACCTTGTAAAGAATTAGGAATAAGGTTCACTTTGGCCACTGAACAAAAAAAAAAAAAAAGCAATTAGGCAACATTCCAAATGTATGCAATTTCACCTGCTAGCAGGTTACATGTTGACGTGAATAATGACTTGACATTTTTTTTTTCTAAATTTTCTTTTCATTTCTTCTTTTTATTATATTCATTTTTTTAAAAGATATATATTCAGTTTATATAATAATTAAGATGTTAATAAATAGAATGAAACAGGATCCCTTACTACTACTTCCGAAAATATACTTAAACATTCTAAATTATTCCACTACTTATTCTTCTTGCCCTTTCAACATCTTAATTATTATTATATAAAATATTTCATTCTATTTATTAACAACTTAATTATTATTATATAAACTGAATATATATCTTAAAAAAAACTAAATATATATTGCAGCAGATTTTATGCAAGAAAAATGTTTTTAAAAATAAAAAGAAGAAATAAAAAGGAAATTTAGAAAAAAAAATGTCAAGTCATCGTCCATGTCAACATGCAACCTGCTAGATGGAGTGTTAACCTGCTATCCGGTGAAATTACATACATTTGGAGTGTTGAGTGACTTAATTGTATTTTTTTTTTGTTCAGTGGCCAAATTGCACTTTCACGTTTCGTTCAGTCGCCAATTTGAACCTTATTCCAAATAATTATGAGTATTTCAAAAAAAAAAAAAAATCTCCATCAAATATATCAGGTATGTGAGCTAGAACTGCAATTGATTTATTCACTGTGAAGGTAACCAATAAATAGAATACAAAGCATATTAAAAGGGAACTAGTTATAACAAAACCACAAGACTAGGCCTATACAAAACTACTAAAAACTAAGTCTCAACATCAGGTTAGTAGTAGTTGAGTGCTCCTTGTTGTTCGGATCTTGACCGGATCCGAGCTTCCCCGTTCCCTTCCAGCTTTTCTTGTGACTTCGTCTTTTCTTTGTCTTTCAAGTAGTCAATTACATTGCCATACTGTTATGGGAAGCGACATAGCGGCCTGCCGGTTTAGTGCCCGTTCTCGCCCATTTCCTGCCTAATCCCTCGTCAAGCGGAAAGCGAGATCGGATCCTAGCCGCCGCATCAACAGGATCTTTACCAACTTCCAAATATTCTATTTTAGGGGAAGCCAAAAAAGGTGAGCGCCTAGCGCGAAAGCTTCGGCAGTGAATCACATGTAGAAATATCAAAATGTTTCATCATCGAGATTTGTGCTTGGTCTTTCGCCTACCGAGGGTGGGATGGGTTCTTGTAAGGGTGTGGAGCCGTTTATAAAGTGGTTATTGAGAAATTAGGTTTCCTGGATTTATGGTAAGGGGTCGAGTTCTAAGAGTTTTCTTCTCCCTTCTCACGTTCACGCTTTATAAACTTTGCCTCTTCTTTATCGATAGGATTCCCATCATTGAAAGTCTACGGCGAAGGAGACAAGGGCGAGGCGATCTAACATTCTTGCCAATACATTATCTTCATTTTGCTCCGGATTGTAATCTCTAATGAAAAATATAGCTCCATGAGCAAAAGCTCCTGTCATGATGAATCCTGCAATATACTGGTGATGGGTATATAATGCAGCTTGAGTAGCAAAAAGTATTTGCCTGGTGTTCAGTGACTGGCCTTTTCTTGTCGAATGTCCCATGCTTTCCGTTGGTCAACAACCAACCACAACTCTCTGTTTAGAAAGATAGCAACCATCCAGACTTATGCCGAGAATACGCTGCTAGAATAAGTTGTTTGAGAATAGGGTGTTCAAGCATCTCCTTCTCGCAGTGCGCCTGGTGCAAATGGCTTTCTTTTTTCTCATGGGCGGCCCCTCTCTTCTCATCATATTAAAGGAGCGCGGCTCTGTATGAGGCTCGTACTGCAGAGCAAGCGAAGAAAACGGGACAGAGGCTTCTGCGAATTCGGCTTTAGCTTCTGGCTACCAAGGATCTATGGAAGTGGAGGCTCGTCCCCGGTCAATATTTGATCAAACAATAGGGGGCCGTAGCAATTGGCCAGTTTCCTACAGTTGACCACAAACATACAAAAGAAAACCAAACAAAGATAGTTAGCATAAATAGGACTCCAGTAAGCATCGGAGTAGTCTTTACTCATGTACACTGGTAGATCGCGAACCACTAAAATAGCTTTCCATATGTCTTGTACTGTTAGAAATCAAAGGGCTGACGCGAAAGAACAAGCAACGGCTTCTAACGCTACAGACGCCCTTGCCCTAAGCCCTCGGCGCTTGAGAGGACAAAGAGCCCTTGGAATTTCTCCCTCACCTAAGAAAACTGCTGCTGATCCTGAGCCCCAAAGCTGCTTCCAAATTAGCTACGTAGGTTTAGAATTTCCAACAAGGAAGGAAGGGCATAGACCTGGTGGACTGGGGGTCTTGTCTTCAAGACTTGCGTTTTCAACTTCTTTTCTTCAGTTTTCGACTTTCCGAAGCGGGGGTTGGCGCATCTCGTTGAGCGTGGAGAAGTATTGGGAACCCCAATTTCGGTGCTAAAGCCCTAAGAGCGGAAATCCCCCATCCAAAAGACTAGCAACATATTCGTCGCAAACAGTATTTATTTGTCGTCAATTTTTTTTTTTTAAAAAATAATTCATTAACCAAATAAATTTATTTCTTTTCTTATTTTCTTAACATCTTAAATATTTTTTTTTATATAATTAGCCTTTTCTATTTAACACAACACGTACGTGTCTACTAGTATATAGTGTGATTACACTTTTGTTACCATTCCAAATGGGTGGTCACAAGATCGAATCTCGATGGTGAACAATGATTCTGTGGGCTAAAGAAAATTGAAAAAGTATATAACAAATAGTACATTGTAAAGAATCATGAGTGTTTCAAAAAAAAAAAAAGTAATACAACACGTAATGTAATTTTTAAATAGATGAATTACAAATATTAAATTAAATATTGTAAAAACTGAATTTAAATGACTTGAAGGTCAACATTTGTTAATTGAATTAAATATAAAATGAATTAAAATCAATGAGAATAATAATAAACCAAGAATACAAGGCTAAATGAAGGTAGAAAATATTTGCTACTAAAATATTTCCTAACACACTCCTAGTGTTCGCCTCGCAAGACGACGATGTCACGATGGCACGATGTCGTCGTATCTCTCCATATGATCTTTCTCCCGGTGATAAGCTGGGTATGCTTCTAACCCAAGTTGTTCTGAAGGGAGATAATTACGATGAGTGGTCTAAATCTATGAGACTTGCTCTTCGTGTCTGGAAGAAGTTCGGATTTGTTGAAGGATCTATAACCTTGCCTGAACTTGATTCTGATGATGTGGATGATTGGTAGACGAATCATTCATTGTTGGTATCATGGATACGTAACACGATTGAACCAATGTTGCGTTCCATGATATATCATGTTGAACTTGCTTCTACTCTTTGGGATGATTTGAAGGCTCGTTTTTCTTTCATTAATGGGCCCAGGGTTCAACAACATAAGCGCGAGTTGACGAAATGCAAACAGAAGGGTCTCACCATAATGGCCTATTATGGTAAAATGAAGAAATTGTGGGACGATCTTGTTGATGTGGATCGTTATCCTACTTGTGTGTGCAAAAATTGCACATGCAAAATTAATGCTGCTCTAGCCGAAAAACGTGAAGAAGAGTGTGTTTATCAATTTTTGATAGGCCTTAACGAATGGGAGTATGGTTCCATTCGCTCACAACTCCTATCTCTTGAACCCCTACCTATTGTGAGTCGGGTTTATAATATTTTGGTCCAGGAAGAGACGGCTCGTGTCATGATCCGTGGTACTAAAGGAGGCACTGGTGATGCCGCAGTGTTTGCCACTATCAAGGAGATTACATGCACCAACTGCAAGAAGCCCAAACATACTATTGACACATGCTTTAAGCTAATTGGCTATCCGGAAGGATGGTCAGGTGGTCGAACCGGAGGACGTGGTGGCCGTAGAGGAAGCCGCGGCAGCAGCCGCGGCGGTGGGAGAGCTGGTAGGAACGCCGGTCGCGGCATACCCGGGAAACATGCCAGCGGACTGGTGACAGCCCATGTCGCAGCCACCGAATAGTCTTTCACCGCTCTTCCGGACTTCGAAAAACTTACTCCCAAGCAATGTAATACAGTTCGTCATGCCTTGTCTTTGTCTCCAACAGGGCCAACTTTGAACAAATCGTTGTCAGGTATTTCTTTACCTCACTGGATTATTGACATAGGGGCATCAAATCACATGACGGGGAACATTAATTTATTGAGTAATACTAAGCAAACGAACCCTTGTAATATTAGCTTGCCAGATGGAAGCTGGGTTATATTAGTGAAATCAGGAACGGACTGTTTGACGGATAAATTGACTTTGATGAATGTTTTATTTGTTCCTATTCTAAGTTGCAATTTGATATCTGTTTCCCAACTGACGAAGGACTCGAAATGTGAAACACGTTTTACAGACAAATCTTGTGTATTACAGGACCTAAAGACAACGATTGGCGTGGGTGAACATAGAGAGGGACTTTACTACTTCAAACAAGATGGAAAACACAAAGCGTTTAATGCGGTTAAGGAGCATAGTTTTGATTTATGACATAAACGTCTTGGACATCCCTCATCTCGTGTTTTATCTTTTGTTCCTTTAGCTGGCTCTGTTAAGAATAGTTGTTTAGATAATAAATGTTGTGAGATTTGTTTACGCGCTAAACAATCACGTGCAAGCTTTCATATTAGCATTCATAATTCTAGTGGAATTTTAGACATGGTGCATTGTGATTTATGGGGTCCGTATAAAACACCAAGTCAAAATGGATCTACATTATTTTTGACAATTGTTGATGATTATTCTTGCGGAGTTTGGATATATTTGTTGCACTCAAAACGTGATGTGGTTCCTATTTTCCAACAATTTTGTGCTATGGTGACTCGTCAATTTGAAAAATATGTCAGTGTGTTCAGAGTGATAATGGGACAGAGTTTGAAGGGTTGAAAGAATACTTCCGTGAATACGGAATAATATATGAAACATCTTATGTCTCCACGCCTCAACAAAATGGAAGCGTTGAACGAAAACATCGTCACATTCTTAATGTGGTGCAGCCACTCCAATTTCAGGCTTCTCTACCAATAAAGTTCTGGGGCGAGTGTGTTCAGACATCAGCATATCTCATCAACCGGACACCCTCTTCATTGATAGGGGGGGGGGGGGGGGGGGTTGCTCCGTCATGGTAGAACAAGGACGACGAACGCGTACTCCTAGTGTTCGCCTTACAGGGCCGAGGACGGCGAACGCGTACTCCTAGTGTTCGCCTTGAAGATTAGGTAACATACACAGTTATTGGAGCGCCCGACACGTTGTGCAAGTATCCCATCACGACCTATATTGGGTATGACAAGTTTTCTTTGGCTCATAAATGTTATCTTGCTTTTCTTGATACCGAAGTAAAGCCTAGAAACTTTCGCCAAGCAATTCAGTTTGAACCATGGAGGAAGGCTATGCATGCAGAAATTGATGCTTTGGAGAAGAATGACACATGGACTCTTATATCTGCTCCCAGACACAAGAATCCAATTGGGAGTAAATGCGTCTACAAAATAAAAAGAAAATTTGATGGAAGCATTGAGCGCTACAAAGCACGAATAGTGATATTCGGCAATCATCAAGTTGAGGGTCTTGACTACAATGAAACATTTGCCCCGGTAGTAAAGTTAACGACTGTTCACACTCTTTTAGCTGTGGCTGCAACGCGTTCATGGGAGCTACATCAAATGGACGTACATAATGCGTTCCTTCATGGTGACTTAGATGAGGAAGTTTACATGAGACTTCCACGGGGGTTTGCACCATCACTTTCCGATGTGGTGTGCAAACTCAAGAAGTCTCTTTATGGGCTGAGACAGGCCCCGCGGTGTTGGTTTGCAAAGTTGTCAGGTGCTCTGAAAAGGTACAGTTTCACACAATCCATATCTGATTATTCGTTGTTCTCGTTGCGCAGTAATCATGGTGTGGTGCATGTTTTGGTGTATGTTGATGATCTTGTTATTTCAGGAGATAACACAGCTATGATTGCCAAGTTTAAATCCTACTTGGCCTCTTGTTTCCATATGAAGGATCTTGGTACTTTAAAATATTTTCTTGGCATAGACGTTGCTTGGAATTCTTCTGGTATTTTCCTGTGTCAAAGAAAATATGCCCTTGATATTATTTCTGAGACAGGTCTACTTGGTGCTCAACGCTGGGTACTCCTATGGAACCCAATCATCGTCTTGCATTGTCTGAAGCCCCACTTCTTAATGATCCCGAACCATACCGGCACCTAGTGGGGCGTCTAGTTTATTTGTCAATCACCCAGCCAGAGTTAGCCTATGCCGTCCATACTCTGGCTCAGTTCTTGAAGGATCCCCGTAATGATCACTGGAAAGCAGCGCTTGGAGTCGTGCGCTATCTAAAAGGAAGTCCCGGTCAAGGTATTTATCTATCCGCTAAAAATAATTTGCAGTTAACTGGTTGGTGCAATTCAGGGCTGCAGTGACGTCCGCGACGACGGCGTACATCGGACAAAGGAGCTAGATTTAAGAACCTGGCTCTGATACCATGTTACGAAAAAATATGAACTGTATATTTTTGTTCTACCATTACAGAGGATAAACTCCTATATATGCAAACTATAAGATAAAGAAAATGAAACCAAATCAATGAGAATAATAATGAACCAAGAATACAAGGCTAAATGAAGATAGAAAATATTTGCTAGTAAAATATTTCCTAACAAATTCTTTTATTATCTCTCGCTCCTAGACGAGCCATGAAAGTATTAGTCATGCACTACATTTGTATAGGTCATGTAGTAAGTAGAGGGGGAACCGGGTGGCGAGTGGGGGTGGGGGTGGGAGGGGGGAGGGGGTGGGAGTGTATCCTAGGTGGATGTAGGTGATACTATGAGTTGGTTTACTAATAATCGGATGAGGGGTAGTACCAAATACCAATCGTTATGTTATGGATCCGTGTCCAGCATGCATTATATTGTGGACACGATAAAGGTGCTGTTAGTGATACCGTTATCTTTCACTTTTTCTTTTTTAAGAAAAAAAAAATTTCAGACCACTTCGTTATAGGAGTATATGTTCATAATTTCATCACTATATGTTCATAATTGTAAATTCATAATGTCAGAGCTCTGTGTTCATAATTTCATAACTGTACATTCATACTTCCATAATTGTACATTCATAATTCTGTAACTGTACATTCATAATTCAATAACTGTAAATTCATAATTTTCGAAGCTCTATGTTCACAATTTTAGAGCTCTATGTTCATAATTTTATCACTATATATTCATATTATAAATTCATAATGTCAGAGCTCTGTGTTCATAATTCCATAACTGTAAATTCATAATTCCATAACTGTACATTCATAATTCTATAACTGTACATTCATAATTTCCTAACTGTACATTCATAATTCCATAACTGTACATTCATAATTTTCGAAACTCTATGTTCATAATTTTAGAGCTCTATATTCATAATTTTGTCACTATATGTTCATAATTGCATTGTAAGTTCATAATGTCAGAGCTCTGTGTTCATAATTCCATAACTGTACATTCATAATGTCACAAACGAATAACGCCGTTAACGGCGAGACAAAATCAATTTTTTTTTTTTTTTACTGAAATGTCGCGTTTTCCCTGAAAACAACGTCGTTTTAGACTCGTGTCCACATTGTCACGAGTCCACAGCATAATTTGCGACCAAATAGAGTCTGGTTAATAACTTTAATATCTATAAAAATTACGTACTAATAGTGGAACACATAATAATCCTAAAACAATTTCATCATCTGAATCAGTATGGAAAGATCATGTTCTTGCAAACTAGAAATCTCCTTCAATACCCATGATAGAAGTCTATAGAAACTGAATTTTTTTTATTTTAGGTCCATTAGGGAAATCAAGACAAAAGAACAAGTAGGGCCATTATTATCTAACATTTAGACAATGAACTTATTTTCAAAAAGATCATTTACTTATAGGTATATGTTCCAAAAATATAAATTCTTAAACATAGGACTAGTACATATTGCAATCTAACCATTAACAAAATAAGGTCTTAACACAAGTATACATGTAGGCTGTAGCACTAAGAGACTATAGACACCTTAATAATTATGATAAATCTCTATTAGGATTGATTGAGACTAGCATTGCTAATGGTCCTGGTTATTTCAATTGTTTTCCTGATTTCACAATCTCATTATTAGATCCTCAAATAATGAAGATATTGACTTTGGAATATTAACTCACAGTACAATTATAAAATGATAGTTGGATCACACATTTATGAAGTCCTTTATAAATTACAATATAGAGTCATGAATAAAGATTTATGCAAATGCTATAAAAACTAATAGTGGAACAAACCAACTTAATTGGCGTGAGTGGCTGTGCACTCTCATCCCTTAAGAGAGGTCGGGAGATTAAACCCTTCACGTATGAAAAAATCAATTTGGCTATCTAGCACTTTGCCCCTTAATTGGGTTGGCCGAATCATGTTGTTGCAAATTGCAAACCTCCTTCAATATCCATGACATAAGTGTATAGAAATTAAAGTAATTTTTTATTTTAGGTGCATTAGGGAAATCAAGATTAAAGAACAGGTAGTGCCATTATTCTCCAATATTTAGCCAATGAACTTATTTTCGAAAAATCACTTAATATATGTCCCAAAAATATAAATTCTTACACATAGGACTAGTACAAATTGCAATCAAACCATTAACAGAAGAAGGTCTTAACACAAGTATACACAACACTAAGAGACTATAGACACTTAATTATGATAAAACTTGCTATCATAATTAGGCCTAGGAGTGTTGTGGCCTAGGCTTTCCAGGATAAAACTTGCTATGATTCAATGCTCATCCGGCGAAACACAGTATGGCTAAAGAAAGAGTAGAAGCAGAGAGTTTTGAGGCTAACAAGATAAACTTTCTTTAAGGCACCCCCCGCACACGAGCTCGGCCTTGAATCAAGCCTTTTCCAATCTCATCTAGTTGGAATTTGATTTGCACCCCCCGCGAGAGAGAGCCTCTATGCTATACAATTCTACAAGCTTCAAAAGAGCTCTTGTATATAAGGGGGGCAAATCCTCTTTCCAAACCAATGTGGGACAAAATCTCACTTTTTCCCTTCATTTTCCAACTCAAATGGGTCTACTTTGAGAATCAATATCTCATTCACCCATTATCCGTTTTGAGCGTACAATATATCGATCTCTTCGTCTCACTACGAAGAATCCGAATCCACTTTGACCCGACCCAAATCAGAAGTGGACCCCACTGATAATTGTACCACAAAATAGTCACTTAACATGCCATTTTATGCTATTTTTCCAACATATCGTTATATATATATATATATATATATATATATATATATATATATATATATATATATATATATATATATAGGGAAGGGTTCAGGTGCGGGTATGGCTTCCCGTGCGGTTGTGCGGTTAGATCTGAGTTGTTGATCAAATTTATATCAACGGCTCAAATCAATAAAAATTAAAAAAAAAAAAAACGCGTGTCGGGAAGAAGATAGCGCCTACACAGCGTCTACACAAATGATAGCGTATGCACAACCTCACGCACATTAAGTACAAACCTCACACACATTAAGCACAGCCTCACGCACATTAAGCACAAACCCCACGCACTTTAAATATTAACTCACTGATTTTAAGTTTCAACAACTATTGACATTAAGCACAACCTCACGCACATTAAGTACAAACCCTACACACATTAAGCACAACCTCACGCACATTAAGCACAAACCCCACGCACTTTAATATATTAACTCACAGATTTTAAGTTTCAACAACTATTGACATTAAGCACAACCACACGCACATTAAGTACAAACCCCACACACATTAAGCACAACCTCACGCACATTAAGCACAAACCCCACGCACATTAATCACAGATCCGCTCACCTTAATTTTGACCTACATGCAAAAATTACAAAATTGCCACCGCATTTTTTTTTTAAAATTTTGACAATTTTGGACGTTGATTTAAGCGAGATGAATGGTCCAGATTAAACCACACAACCGCACCTGGGCACTCTAACCGCACCAGAACCTAATTATATATATATATATATATATATATATATAGCACAAAATAGTCGACCTCCACTGAGGCTCGAACCCACAACTTCTCACGTAAGAGAAAAATTTGATGCCATTAAACTACAAAGTCCTTGTCATATATATATATATATATATATATATATATATATATATATATATATATATATAGTTAATACCCAAAATCGTCCTCAACTATAGTGGTTTTTCTCGATTTCGTCCTAAACGACTTTGGTGACCTAATATCGTCCCAGACTTTTGTGTTTCGCTCAATTTAGTCCTCCATTTGTTATTCCGTCAAATTGGTGTTAAATTAAGGGACAATTCAGTAATGTCAATGTTGATCTCTCTTTACTTTCAACTTGTGAAGTGTGAAATTCATATTTCTTGTACGAATTACACGCAGAATTACTCCCGGACCTGCAAATCAAATTTTATATTCACAGTTTTAGGAGTAATTCTGGTAGTAATTCATAAAAAAAAAAAAGATTTCGCAGTTCACATGTCTATGAGTAAAGAGATGCCAATATTAAAATTACTGAATTGTCTATTTATTTAACATCAAATGGACAAAATAACAAATGAGGGACTAAATTGAGCAAAAACACAAAAGTCTGGGACTAAATTGAGCGAAACACAAAAGTATGGGACGATATTAGGTCACCAAAGTCGTTTATGACGAAATTGAGAAAAACCACTATAGTCGAGGACGATTTTGGGTATATATATATATATATATATATATATATATATATATATATATATATATATATATCAATTGCTTTCCTGATTCCACAGTCACATTATTACATCCTCAAATAATGAAGATATTAACTTTAAAGTATTAATAACTCACAATTATAAAATGATAGATGAATCACACATGTATATGAAGTCTAGCCTCTGTGATTCATGTTCATTTGAGTCACCATGATTTACATCCTCCCAGATGCTCTGTCGGGTCGGGGTGTGGGGGCCCTTAGGGTTGGTGTTCAGCCTTTTGGAAGAAGTCTAGCTTTTATAGATTATAAAATATAGAGTCGTGAATACAAACTTATGCAAATTAAATGCTATAAAACATGATAGATTGGTTGGCCAATAACAATATTTTGGCCATCCAGTTGACCAATCCCAAGCTAATTTGATTGTTCAAAAAATCATGCAACTGAAAGATATAGAGCTCATAGAGAAATGGATCTTACCATAAAATTTATCATAAAATACAAGATCCTATGGGTTTGTAGAATATAATTAAGATACAAATGTACTCGATCTTTTAATAAAAACAAAAAGTCAATTAAATGTTTACACAACTAGTTAGGTTCTCAACTTTTGACATAGACTACCCTAATAAGTTAGATTCAAGTACAACAAGAAATAGGTCATATACAAAACTTCACCTCGAGGTTGAGATTTATGGAACAAATTAAAGCTATTTGAGAAAACTTGTAATCCTAGTACTAAACCTAACATAGAACCATGCCGCCATAGAGAATGAACTTTTGTTTATCCTTTTGAGGAAGACAATTTTACCATCAATGTCCTCACTACAAAATGTATCCTAGATACATTCATACTTAAAAAAATTAATGACAAAAGAAAATAGAGATAATAGAAAACTATTATTTTAATTTTGTTACTGACCCCCACTTATCCTAGATACATTCATACTAAAAAAATTTAATGACAAAAGAAAATAGAAAACTACTATTTTAAATTTTTTAGTGACCTCCACTAAAACTCAAACCCATGATTTCTTATATAAGAGAGACACTTTAATTTGTACGACTAAACCACAATGTTATTAGCAATTAATTGTGTTTAAGCATACAGATATCCCAAATAGGAAAAATCATTATTTTGGTCCCTTAATTGTTTCCCAACTGTCAATGTAGTCCTTAATTTTCAATTTCAATCAATTTGATTTTTGAATTGTTTAAAATTTTGTCAATTAAACACTTTTAGGGACCAAATTGACGAAATTTTAAAAATGTGAAAATTACCATTTTGGTCCCTAGAAGGGTTCAATTGACAGAATTTTAAACAACCTGAAGATCAAATTGGTTGAAATTGAAAACTATGGACTACATTAACAGTTGATAAACAATTGAGGGAGTAAAAATTGTGATTAACTCTCCCAAATAAAATACAACCTATAATTCATATCGAACTAATAAATGAAAATTATAGAAATGCAAGTAGAGAATTGTATTTACAAAATAAGTGGATCGGAGTAACATTTCTCTCCGTGCTATTTATAAAACAAATGGAACACATTAAAAAAAGCTTCATAATTATATTTGTGTGTCAATATCATTAAAGAAGTGAGGCCAGCAATTCGCCACAATGGTCTTAGACATCATGAGAGCTTGAATTAAGTACAATCGTTAATGCGTTGGTTGCTGGACACGGGTAACAAACGGCACTGTTATCTTCTTCTTTTTTTTTTTTTTTTTTTTTTTTTTTTTTTTTTTTTTTTTTTTTTCTTAATTTTAGACTACTTCGTTATAGGAGTATATGTTCATAATTTTATTACTATATGTTAATAACTGTACATTCATAACTCCATAACTGTACATTCATAACTCTATAACTGTACATTCATAACTCCATAACTGTACATTCATAACTCCATAATTGTACATTCATAATTTTCGAAGCTTTATGTTCACAATTTTAGAGCTCTATGTTCATAATTTTATCACTATATGTTCATAATTGTAAATTCATAATGTTAGAGCTCTTTGTTCATAATTCGATCAATAACTGTACATTCATAATTCCATACTGTAGATTCATAATCTCATAACTGTAGATTCATAACTCCATAACTGTAGATTCATAACTCTATAACTGTACATTCATAACTCCATAACTGTACATTCATAATCTTCGAAGCTCTATATTCACAATTTTAAAGCTCCATGATCATAATTTTATCACTATATATGTCCATAATTGTAAGTTCATAATGTTAGAGCTCTGTGTTCATAATTTCATAATTGCATAACTGTACATTCATAACGGCATAACTGTACATTCATAATCCAAAAAAAAAAAAAAAATAACGCCGTTAACGGCAAAATGCGCGCGATTTTTTTTTTTTTTTTTTTTTAACTAAATGACACATTTTTTTTGAAAAACGACGTCGTTTTGGGCCCGTGGACACGGGTCCAGGGCATAATTTGCCAATTAAGTAAGAATTGATTTTTATAAATATATCTATAAATTAATTAGTAAGATCATAGTGGACAATTAATTAATTTTTAAATTTTTGCTTCACTAATTAAGTATAATGCTATTAGTCAAGCACCATGTACTCAAATGACATGTAGTGATCTCTCTTATGTGAGAGGTTATGAGATCGAACCAAGTAAAGGCGTTGTTGACTCTTTGTGCTTCATTAGGTTGGTTGAGAAAGTATATTTAAACATATACTATAATGCAATAGAGTCAATTGCATTCAAAAAAAAAAGTATAAGGCTATTCATCTATAAAAATTATTCTTTAATATTTTTCTCAATAGCATAGCATTGATTTTTTCTAATTTTTTTTTATTGTTATTAATTATTTATGAATTAGTGAGTCTCACTATAAATTATTATTAAAGAGTACGTAATAATTGAGGAAAATTTTACTGCGTACCATGGTCCATGTAGTAGCGTGGAGCGCGAAATAAGTATCATTTTTTTTTTTTTTTGAAAATAAGTATCATTTTAATTATACTGAAGTTTCATTTGGCAATATCATATTGCTCTATTTTTTTTAGTTTCATTTAACATACACACTAGTTTCATTATAGCAATACTAAAGTATCATTTTAATTCTATTACAGTTTCATTTGATAATATACATCATTGCATGAACATGATTTTTTACTTTCATTTTTCACACACACTACTTTAATTATAGTAATGCTGAAGTATTATTTTAATTACACTTCACGTTCATTTGACAATAATGTTAGGTTATTGTATGGACACTGAATTTTAGTTTCATTTTTCACACGCACGTACTAGTTTTAATTTATTATAACAACACTACAATATCATTTTAATTATACTACAGTTTCATTTGACAATATACAATATTGAATGAGCTATGTTTTTTTAGTTTTATTTTCCATACACTAGCTTTATTATAGCAACACTAAAGTATCATTTTAATTCTACTACAGTTTCATTTAACAACCATAGTCCACATAACACTATGTGGACCATGATCGATCTACTACTGTATAACAACTGAATAATTAACAATAAACAATACAATAACAACACTTGTGAGTCCGAATAATTTGACTTAGTCATAGGTGATTAGGGCAAGGAAAGTGGCATTTATGCTATAAATTGGGGGTTAATGGAAGATTATGAATAATTAACAATAAACAATACAATAACAGAACTTATGAGTCCGAATAATTTGGCTTAGTCATAGGTGATTAGGGCAAGAAAGTGGTATTTATGCTATAAATTGGGGGTTGGTGGAAGATTATGAAAGACATAATAACATTTCCAAGTAAAATTCTTAAACACGAAATAAAATTTCAATGCATGTTTTCTTAAACCCCAACCTTTCCAACTAGTCCCTATTTGGCTATTTAGACCGATTCCAATATCAACGTTTTCGCAGGTATAAACATGGTTGCAGTAGACGCTAGGCGCTAGTTGGGCGGCCGGGCAGCGGCTAGCGCCTAAGCGGAATCTAGGCAGCGCTAGGCGGGCACCAAAAAAATTAAAAAAAATAATGACAAACTTGTAGTTTGGCAATTTTAATGAGGTTGTTTTCAACATTCAATCAAATAACACATCTAAATAAATGAAATAATGATAATTTATAAGTCATAACATCATAATAATATTAAAATCAATAATTAATGAAAGACGACATCGGTCAAAATCGGTAAAAAACCGTCAAAATCGGACGAAATCGATCGATCGACTTGACCGAGTTTGACCGCCCAGGCGGCTGGCCGAGTTTTGGCCGCCGTGACTAGGGCAAGGAAAGTGGTATTATTTATGCTTTAAATTGGGGGTTGGTGGAAGATTATGGAACACCATATAACATTTTCAAGTAAAATTCTTAAACATATATGATATAAAATTTCAATGTTTTCTTAAACCCCAACCTTACCCACTAGTCCCTAATTGGCTATTTAGACCGATTCCAACAGGTAAAATAAAATAAAATAAAATAAATTAGACCACGTTCCAACCCAAGAAGAATAAGTAAAAGTTGCCCAGGACACAAATAATAAGTAAAAGTTTAGGATGTAGTGATTCGTCACTTGAGTTAATGTCATACTTAGAGGCGGTAGTGTTGAAAATATTGATTGGATCTCTTGTGCGTACATAAAGACTAAAATCTGATTAGTGAGATAATTGTGCAACTCACGATTTATCACTAAATCACTAGATCACCTAATAAGCACGGTTGAAAAAGACGCTAGGCGCCAATTTTTATTTTTTATTTTTTTTTTGGCGCCTAGGCGCATCGTTCTCTCTGCCCATTTCCCCTATATATATATATATCCTCGTCGTCTGCTTCCACTTCTCCCAGGATCATCTTACCAGACATTATCCTCAACAACCATCTCACATCATCTCAATTTCGATCAGTCCTCTCTGTCAACACCTACAGTAATGGAGGGCGTGATTGGGAATGACCACAACAATGATTTCTGCATGGAGAAGGTTGATCCGCTGAACTGGGAAATGGCGGCCGGCTCATTGAAGGGCAGCCACTTGGATGAAGTCAAGCGCATGGTGGCGGACTTCAGGAACCCGGCGGTGAAGCTCGGAGGCCAGACCCTCACCGTCGCTCAGGTCGCCGCTATTGCAGCTGGCGATAATGCCGTGAAATTGGAGCTCTGCGAGGCTGCCCGCGGCGGCGTGAAAGCCAGCAGTGACTGGGTTATGAACAACATGAACGGCGTCACCACCGGCTTCGGCGCCACCACTCACCGGAGAACCAAGAACGGTCATGCTCTTCAGCAGGAGCTCATCAGGTTAACTAAATTTCTTTATACTTAATGCCATGTTTGATAAAATAGTTAGATTATGAGTTACTTTTAATTTTAATTTTAACTTTTTGTAAAAGTTAATTGTTTTAAAATAGTACGGAGTAAAATTTAAAAAACTGTCTAAAACAATTTTTTCTATCAAAGCTAACATCTATTTACTAAATATCCATATATAATAATTTATGAAAATAATTTTTAACTTCATTGCACAATACGCAGTAATTAATTAAGAATTACTTCATATGGTTTCTAGAGTCCAGAATTGAACATCATCTCATATCACAAATTATTTCTAATTTTCAACGAACTAGATGACTATCTGTGGCTTGATTTCACAATAGAGTTAAAAGATATGAAAAGATAAAAACACCCCTACTAACAACAAGAAAAGTCATAAAAAAGACTAAAAAGTGTCTAAAAAAAATAGTTAGGGATGTTAAATAGAAAAAAAATAATCTAAGACTAAATTTAAAATTGCCACCAAAGACAAAAGACCTTTGGTGGAATTAACTCATGCATTCACGATATCATAAACTTGGTTTCGATAATAATTTTTTTTTAGAGAAGCCTCTAAATTAGAAAAACCCTATATAATATTTGCAAATCCCCTCACGAAATTTAAACTAAAGATAGTTGATCCAAAGTATTCAAGTTACTTTATGTAGTAAATTATACTCCGTAATAAACTTGTATAAAGAGTGAAATTTCACACGAATATTCATGTTCGAATTGAAAGTTTTTAACGTCTATGATACAAATTACTCAACTATACAATTAAAATAAAATGATTGCGTCAAATATTATTGATATATGTAATTTTGATATATTATTACTTTATTGCCTAGTGCCTAACAAATTGTCCACTACAGTTTTACAAAGTACAAGTGTACAACATTTATATTATAAAGTATATATTATATATAAGACTTCAAGTATTGATTATAATTTCAATTCTGTTATTAACCATTTTTATTAGATCTTTTTTTTTTTTAACGAATTGAGATTATATTCGTGAGACAGTCTCACAAAAGAAGTGAACTTAGTCTCCGTGGCTTAGCGTAGTTGGTTCATCACGTGACAGTCATGACGGAAGGGGACCGTGTGAGAGTTCGAACATCAAATCCACTAAAAACATGTATGAGAAAAAGACCTATGAAAAATGGAAGGTGTGGATTGAATTTCTTGCATGTGGGCACAAAAAATGAAAACTAGGATGTGATTGGTGAGCTCATTGCGTGACTTGAGATGTACTTTTGCACTGACTCTAGAAGCATGGCTTAGGATTAGCACGATAAAACTGGATCACTAAGTTTTTTTTTTTTAAAAGTGCACTTATTTGAAATTAAATTTGTGATAAAGCTCAAATCTTTATATGGATTACTCCAGGTTCTTGAATGCTGGAATTTTTGGGACAGGAACAGGGTCATGCCACACACTACCTCACTCAGCTACAAGGGCAGCCATGCTTGTGAGGATCAACACCCTTCTTCAAGGATACTCCGGCATCAGATTTGAGATCTTGGAAGCCATTACTAAATTGCTCAACCATAACATCACTCCATGCCTGCCTCTCCGTGGCACCATCACCGCCTCCGGTGACCTTGTGCCTTTATCCTACATCGCCGGTTTGCTCACCGGCCGCCCTAATTCCAAGGCGGTTGGACCCAACGGAGAGGCCCTCACCGCGGAGGAGGCGTTCAAACTCGCCGGAGTCAACGATGGGTTCTTCGAGTTGCAGCCTAAGGAAGGGCTTGCACTTGTGAATGGCACGGCTGTGGGTTCTGGCATGGCGTCTATGGTCCTCTTTGAAGCTAATGTTCTTGCGGTGTTGTCCGAGGTTTTGTCTGCAATTTTCGCGGAGGTGATGAATGGGAAGCCTGAGTTTACCGACCATTTGACTCATAAGTTGAAGCATCATCCTGGTCAAATCGAGGCTGCGGCTATTATGGAACACATTTTGGATGGAAGCTATTACATGAAGGCTGCACAGAAGCTCCACGAAATGGATCCATTGCAGAAACCCAAACAAGATAGTTACGCTCTGAGAACATCTCCCCAGTGGCTTGGCCCTCAGATTGAAGTCATAAGGCAAGCAACCAAAATGATTGAGAGAGAAATCAACTCCGTCAACGACAACCCTTTGATCGACGTTTCAAGAAACAAGGCCTTACACGGCGGCAATTTCCAAGGCACCCCTATTGGTGTGTCCATGGACAATTCTAGATTAGCCCTTGCCTCCATCGGGAAACTCATGTTCGCGCAATTCTCTGAGCTTGTTAACGACTATTACAACAACGGGTTGCCGTCCAATCTCACCGCCGGGAGGAACCCAAGTCTGGATTATGGTTTCAAGGGCGCTGAAATCGCCATGGCTTCATACTGTTCAGAGCTTCAGTTCTTGGCTAATCCCGTCACCAATCACGTCCAGAGCGCCGAGCAGCACAACCAAGATGTTAACTCCCTGGGTTTGATCTCTGCAAGAAAGACAGCTGAAGCTGTTGATGTGTTGAAACTCATGTCCTCCACGTTTCTGGTGGCGCTCTGCCAGGCGATTGATCTGAGGCACCTGGAGGAGAACTTGAGGAACGCAGTGAAGAACACAGTTAGCCAGGTGGCCAAGAGGACTCTCACAATGGGCGTCAATGGAGAACTCCATCCATCTAGATTCTGCGAGAAGGACTTGCTCAGAGTGGTGGACCGTGAGTACGTTTTCGCTTACGCTGATGATCCCTGCAGCGCAAACTACCCATTGATGCAGAAGCTCAGGCAAGTCCTGGTAGATCACGCCTTGCAGAACGGCGAACACGAGAAGAATGTGAGCACATCAATCTTCCAAAAGATTGCAGCTTTCGAAGATGAACTCAAGGCAGTCCTGCCTAAAGAAGTGGAGGGAGCAAGATCAGCTCTTGAGAATGGAAATCCTGCCATTCCCAACAGAATTACCGAGTGCAGGTCTTATCCTCTGTACAAGTTTGTTCGCGAAGAACTCGGAACGGAGATGCTCACCGGAGAGAAGGTCCAGTCACCGGGAGAAGTGTGTGATAAGGTGTTCACAGCGTTGTGCGATGGAGGGATGATTGATCCATTGTTGGAGTGCCTGAAGAGCTGGGATGGTGCCCCTCTTCCTCTTATCTGTTAAGTCTGTTCTCCAGTTCCAGTTATCCTCCCACGTGTTATTTCTGTGGGTAAAAGTTAAATCATATCGTATTGTAATGTTTGTGGAATGGTTCTCTATTGCTTTGTTTGTATGCTCTCTTTTAAAAAAAAATGTTACGACTTCAGATTTTCATTAACAACCAACTTCATTTCTTTATTTTTCTTTTAAAATGACATATGACGTTCGTATTACTACGTTGTCAAGATCTACGTCAGAAAAAATCAATGTTGTAAGGTAAAAATAACCGACGTTAAAATTTTTTTTTTTTTTTTTTGGTGGTAGTGTAGAAGCCAAAATTGCAATACTTTAATAGAGAAAATGCACATCCTAACAAGATATATTAGTACTACTTTATTGTTCAAGTACTGATCAATCCAACTACTAGAATTAACCACCACATAAACCGAATATGTTTACTTTTTCAACTATTGTACATTTGTAAAATACAACAATATATTAAAGATTGTAACTAGGTCCACAAAAACCGAATATGTTTCCATGAAAGACTACCTGAAGGACCTACCCATTCAAAACTTATCACAATTCATCAATATATAAAATCCCAACAATACGTACTTGTAAAACAATGTGATAAAATAGACATCAAAGTCTTCTTTTCTTTTGAGCAAAACTGCCAAGGTCTTTCTTATAATTACTCATCTTATAACTACTTTTGGTAGTTAATGTGTAACAGTGGATATAAGCTTTGCTTCTTCCTTCTGGGAGGAACTGAGTTAGTTTTGGTTGTAATCTTAAGTACACGAATTCAATGCATTCAGTTTTCTCTTTTCCAGTTTACACATGCTTCATTGATTCATTCCATACTTGACTTCTCAACACAATGTGGTAGTGACAACATTTTGTATACAAAAATGATAGTTAGAACTAAATACCTCAATACCGCTTTGACCACTTCGCAGTTTGTACTCATCGTTGTTGAAAGATTGAACCTCATTGTTATTGATTATCAATCACTAAATTAACAAAGAAAGTCGTAGAACTAGAAACTAACTACAAATAAGAATGAGAGAATTAATTAAATAGGGTTTAAATGGGGTGAAATACAAATTGGGATTTTTTAAAATTCACGTGAGAGTCATATTAATACACATTTCGTGTATAATATTATTCTTTTAAAAAATAAAAATCCAAATAAGCACTAATATAAGCATTAGTTAGCCGTTTACATGCTAAAAATGGTAATTATAAGAATCTTTAGAGTTTGATTGTTTTCTTAAAGTTTTTTCGAGTTGAATGACTTACTCGCTCTTTATCAAAAAATTGAATGACTTATCTATACCTTATTCATACTAACTATAATTTTATTATTAGTAGTCACAATAATATGATTTAGAAATTGATGAATTAAAATAAATGACTAATTAACAACATAAACCAAGACAAGTAGGGAAAATAAAGCAAAATTGAGGAAATCAACAAGTAAATAAATGGTACTGAACATATGAATTCCTAGAATATTATTAACCACAATAAATAAATGTCAAAACCAATTGCATATTTCTAAGACTGCAAGACCTATTATTTTATGTTAATATATTTCTAAAGAGTATTAACAAATAATCCTCATACATTGGTTAATAAAAATCTCTTTTCAATTAAAATTCTCAAAGATTATTGTATTAAATTAAAGATTATACTTTATAACTTGAATCATATTTCTTTAGTTTGTATTTATCTCTGATTTAATGTGTATGTTCTATACTTTAATGTGTATCTCTGATTTTTTTAATAATCATATATATATATATATATATATATATATATATATATATATAAAAGGACATTTTGGTTCCACAATTATAATCTTATTACAACAAAATACCATTACAAACGCATGTTGTTTACTTTTTAGATTAAATATGTGTAAGGATAATTACAGTTCAGATTCTTTTTATTTATTTATTTTTTATGACATTAATAACTAATTACGCAAACTAACTGGTGGTCCTCGTACAAGCAGGTCTACTATTTATAGGGATGGCAACGGGGCGGGGCGGGGGTGGTGAGTATACTCTCCATCCCCGTCCCCGTCCCCTACGGGAAATTGGAAATGGTCTCCATCACGGTTCCCGCGGAGAATTAGACAGGGTTGGGAAATCCTCATTCTCCGTCAACTCTTAGTCAAAATGTTAAATAATTTTAATTTTTAATAATAAAATTTTAAAATTTAAGTACTAGTTTCAAAAAATAAAATACTAACTATATATAAAGTACTAACAGTATACTATATATATGTGTATAATGAACTATATATATATATAGGATTCTATTCAGTGTGGATATATATATATAAAATTACTCGGGGACGGGACGGGGCGAGGAGGGGTATCCATGTCCCCTTCTCCGTTCCCCGAAAATTTTCTCCATCCCCGTCTCTTTCGGGGTGGGGATCGGGGATCCTCGTCGGGGACGGGGCACATTGCCATCTCTAACTATTTATTAGTTAATCCTTTGGAACAACAATTTATTAGTTAAACCTAGTGCAATATGCATTATCCCCAGGACATTATATAGGTGTAATGGTGGAATACCGACTAAATTTAGAGATACAATTTAATTGGTATGAGTGGCCGTGCACTCTTATTCCTTAAGAGAGACCGAAAGTTTGAAATCCTCTCGTATGAAAAAATCAATCTCACACACTTTGACCTTTAATTTGGTCGGCCCAATGTGAATGAGAATTGGTTATAATTAGCCTGAGTATAATAAAGACTAAGGTATTTCCTACCGTTATGGACTGCATAGGACATCTCTGACAAACCAGTCCAACTAATTATTTAATAGGTCTAGTGGGACCCATATTACAATACGATTTCAGTTTTAGCCACAGAGATAACACGTGGGAAGATAATTGGAACTGGAGAACAGACTTATCAGATAAGAGGAAGAGGAGCACCATCCCAGCTATTGAGGCACTCCAACAATGGATCAATGATCCCTCCCTCACACACCGCTGTGAACACCTTATCACACACTTCTCCCGGTGACCGGACCTTCTCTCCGGTGAGCATCTCCGTTCCCAGCTCTTCGCGAACAAACTTGTAGAGAGGATAAGACCTGCACTGGGTAATTTTGTTGGGAATTGCAGGATTTCCATTCTCAAAGTCTGATCTTGCTCCCTCCATTTCTTTGGGAAGGAATTCCTTGAGTTCATCTTCGAAAGCTGCAATCTTTTGGAGGATTGATGTGGCGGCGTTCTGCAAGGCGTGATCCAGCAGGACATGCCTGAGCTTCTGCATCAATGGGTAGTTATCGCTGCAGGGATCATCAGCGTAGGCGAAAACGTATTCACGGTCTACCACTCTGAGCAAGTCCTTCTCGCAGAATCTTGATGGATGCAGTTCTCCATTGATGCCCATTGTGAGAGTCCTCTTGGCCACCTGGCTCACCGTGTTCTTCACTGCGTTCTTCAAGTTATCCTCCAGGTGCCTCAGATCAATTGCCTGGCAGAGCGCCACCAGATACGTGGAGGACATGAGTTTCAACACATCAACAGCTTCATCTGTCTTTCTTGCAGAGATCAAACCCAGGGAGTTAACGCCTTGGTTGTGCTGCTCGGCGCTCTGGACGTGATTGGTGACGGGATTAGCCAAGAACTGAAGCTCTGAACAGTATGAAGCCATGGCGACTTCAGCGCCCTTGAAACCATAATCCAGACTTGGATTCCTTCCAGCGGTGAGATTGAACGGCAATCCGTTGTTGTAATGACCATTAACAAGCTCAGAGAACTGTGCGAACATGAGTTTTCCGATGGAGGCAAGGGCTAATCTAGCATTGTCCATGGACACACCAATGGGGGTACCTTGGAAATTGCCGCCGTGCAAGGCCTTGTTTCTTGAAACGTCGATCAAAGGGTTGTCGTTGACGGAGTTAATTTCCCTCTCAATCATTTTGGTTGCTTGCCTTATGATTTCAATCTGAGGGCCAAGCCACTGGGGAGATGTTCTCAGAGCGTAACGATCTTGTTTGGGTTTCTGCAATGGATCCATTTCGTGCAACTTCTGTGCAGCCTTCATGAAATGGCTTCCATCCAAAATGTGTTCCATAATCGCTGCAGCCTCGATTTGGCCAGGATGATGTTTCAACTTATGAATCAAATGATCAGTAAACTCAGGCTTCCCATGCATCACCTCAGCGAAAATGGCAGACAAAACCTCAGACAACACCGCAAGAATGTTAGCTTCAAAGAGGACCATAGACGCCATGCCAGAACCCACAGCAGTGCCATTCACAAGTGCAAGCCCTTCCTTTGGCTGCAATTCGAAGAAACCACCCTGGACTCCGGCGAGTTTCAATGCCTCCTCCGCGGTGAGGGCCTCTCCGATGGGTCCGACCGCCTTGGAATTAGGGCGGCCGGTGAGCAAACCGGCAATGTAAGATAAAGGCACAATGTCGCCGGAAGCGGTGATTGAGCCGCGGAGAGGCAGACATGGAGTGATGCTATGGTTGAGCAATTTAGTAATGGCTTCCAAGATCTCAAATCTGATTCCGGAGTATCCCTGAAGAAGGGTGTTGATCCTCACGAGCATTGCTGCCCTTGTAGCTGAATGTGGTAGTGTGTGACATGACCCTTTTCTTGTTCCTGTCCCAAAAATTCCAGCATTCAAGAACCTGCAATCCAAATAAAGATTAGAGCTTTGTCACAAATTTATTTGAGTAAAAGACATTTTTGTTCTAGATTAGTGCCACGAACAATTTTAGTCCCCATCAGATAATTTGTGGACACTCTTATTTTGGACAATTTTGATCCTCCATCTATTATCTCGTTAGTTGACAGTCTAAATGAGGGGTATTTGAGTCAATTCAACTTATTCTTTTGATCATACGGCATAAACAACGCTGTTTTGCAGAAGGTGACATAAACAACGCATATTTGCTGCAGAAGCTCCTCGACGCCAGAAATATCTCGGCGGTGTTCATCAGATCAAAAGGAAACAATGCCAGCAAACTCCGCCACTGGTGACCCCTCATTCTCATCACCCACATTTCTGCACTTCCCAGTCTCAGGCAAATCCCTTCTCCAACAACCATTCAAAGAATGTCCAAACCTTCCACAATGAACACAATGCAATGGAAATTTCTCAAACTCAATCTGCTACCAAAACCCTCTAGATTCACCTTCCTCACCCACAATTCCCACCCAAATTCTTTCAATCAAAGATTTCGATGCATCAATTTCACTTTCCTCCAGATTCACTCACGCTCTGACAATTTGCTAGAAAACTAGTGATTTTGATCGCAAAATTCTAACGTCGACGTCAATCATCTCGGCAGCGATCTGATTCAGTCATTCTCTTTGCCTCCTTGAGGCGATCATGGAGAGGGTTCAATTGACTCCAACCTCTCCTACCCCGGTGGAAGACGTCGTTCGCGGTATTGGGAATATTCTGTCAGAGTTGCATCGGAAGGGGTACACTCTGTCACGATCGGCGATTAAGCGTCTTCAGAGTGGTGACGGAGTTTCGAGAGTCTCAGGGATTCTTGTCTTGCCATAAGATGATAATCGCAATCGACCCTTTGAAATTCGGACGAGTGAGACGAATCGTGAAAACCCTAGTTCTTCGTTTCTCGCCTCCCAGCTGGCAATCACACCGGCGGATCATCAATTGGGTGATGGGATTGAATTCAGGGAAGGGTTGAGATCGATTGAAGTCAGGGAAGGGCTGGTGTTCAGACGGTGTCCAGATCAATCCGCTTTACACAAATTGAAGTCGCTGTGTAGAAATTGAAGGAGCGAGGTACGATGAAAAGACGCAAATACCCCCTCTCAAATTAGACATCTAACGGGAAGAGTGACGAAGGACCAAAATTGTCCTCGTCACAATAAGAGTGTCCACAAATTGTCTGATTTTTTTTATAGAAGACTAAAATGTCCGTGCCAGTATAAGTCTAAGACCAAAAATGTCTTTTACTCTTTAAATACTCAATAAACACTTAAGTATTTCCATAAGGTAAAAAGTAAAAACTTATTGTAAGGCCATGTCTCCATGAGACGAGTCAAGGCAATATGAAGATGTAATATTTATACAGAATAAGGGTCAAATAGGTCATCGAACTACACACGAAAATGCAATTAGACTATTGAACTAAAAAAATGCAATTAGGTCCCTGAACAATGCAAAGTAATGCAATTGAGCCAAAAATGACATATTTACTTGTTAGCTTGCTGATATAGAGGTTATCATATTAAAATAATAATTTTTTTTTATTTTAATAATTTAATCACAAAAAGAGTTAATTCCGTTTTTGGTCCTAGATTTATAGGTGATAGTCAATTTTTAGTCTGTTTTTATCAGAACATCCCCTTTTGATCTTAGTATTATTGTGACATGACCAATTTTAGTCCTCCATCAACAAAATTGTTGAAATTTCGTTAAATACAAGGACATTTAGATCTTTTTAATACAAAGTGCGTTGACCTGTTATATTTTTTATGTTCAATTTTTTGAAAAAAATCATAATTGAAAACCGAAATGCCCTTGTATTTAACAATATTTAAACTGTTTTATTGATAGAGGACCAAAAATGGTCATGCCACAATAATACTAGGACCAAAAGATGATATATTTTTAAAAAAGGACTAAAAGTGAACTGTCACCTATAAATCCTGGACCAAAAATGAAATTAACTCGAAGAAGGTTCTCCGTCTCCAGATTGCCGGAGACGAAGCCCGAAAATTTATTTTATTATTATTTTTTTGTTATATTAAATTATTAAAATAAAATTAAAAAAATATTATTTTAATATGATAACCTCCATATCAGCAAGCTAACAAGTAAACATGTCATTATTTTTGCCTCAATTGCATCATTTTGTGTTGTTCAGGGACTCAATTGCATCTTTTTTGAGTTCAATGGCCTAATTGTATTTTCGTATATAGTTCGATGGCCTATTTGATCCTTATTCCTATTTATACAAAAAAAAATATAATACTAATCATAAATAAAGTGTTTGTTACTCGATCAAAATGTAAAATTATTAAATTTTTTCTAAGTATTGTATTTTTCCCTTATAAGTAACAAATACTTTATTCATGATTACTATTACTTTTCTCGTATAAGTATTATATTTCCATCTTGACACGACCCGTCTCACAGATAAGGATCCGTGATACGGTTTTGCACAAAATTTTTCTCTTTAGTAATTTAAATCGTGGAAGTGCGGAAGACAAAAACTATCATAGATTTTCATGAAATTTTAACTTTTAATTTCATAAAACTTTAGTTTAAATTATTTCATGATGAATTTGCAAAATATTCTATAGCATTTTTTTTTTTTAAAGTTAGAAAAAAAAATTATCGAAACCAAGCGAGTATTCATTAATAATAACTTTTGTAGATTTTTAAAATGCTAGATTTTAATAAATTTTTACAAGCGTTTGGTTGGAGGGAATGTAAATTCCATTCCCACATAATTTTAAAGGCCAATAAATTCTTTTGTTACCAATATTATGTGGTCTAATGGTACTCGGACTGGACTTCCATTTGAAAGGTTGTGAGTTTGAGTCTCAGTGGAGGTGTTATAGGCTCTTTGTGTTTTAGTAGGTTGAGTCTCAATGGAGGATCATATTTGGTCATTGACTATTATGATATTCCAATTAGGTACATGACTATGTAATTTTCTCATATTTTGTCAATGTCATCTAATTTACCGACCAACTATTGCCTAAAGGAGCACTTCCAGAAAGAACACTGCATTTGCTTCTTCTCAAAGGAGCACTGCATTTGTTTCTTCTCGAATGAGCACTTTCTACAATACTTAGTCAGAAAATTAGACAACACAATCAAATGTAATACAAATTATATAGTCACGTACCTAATTAAAAAATTTTCGTACTCACCCATTGTGATTCATATATAATTGTCAAGGTAAAATTTATTCTATAAAGTATAAAGAAATTTAGTTTACCTGATGAGCTCCTGCTGAAGAGCATGACCGTTCTTGGTTCTCCGGTGAGAGGTGCCGCCGAAGCCGGTGGTGATGCCGTAGGTATCGGTGCCATTGATCATGCTGTTCATAACCCAGTCACTGCTGGCTTTCACGCCGGCGCGGGCAGCCTCGGAGAGCTCCACTTTCACGGCATTATCGCGGGTGGCAATAGCGGCGACCTGAGCGACGGTGAGGGTCTGGCCCCCGAGCTTCACCGCCGGGTTCCTGAACTCCGCCACCATGCGCTTGACTTCATCCAAGTGGCTGCCCTTCAATGAGTCGGCCGCCATTTCCCAGTTCAGCGGATCAACCTGCTTCATGCAGAAATCGTTCTTGTGGCCGTTTGCAATCACGCCCTCCATTATTGTGTTGACAAACAGGACTGAAATTGATCGAGATTATCCAAATAACGGGGGGAGAGAAAAGCTTGATTGGCGAAGTGGTGGTATGTAGCTGAGGAAGAGGCCGGGATATATATAGGGAAGAATGATGCTACACAGGTACATTCGGGTACATATATGTAGATGGGTGTCAACTTTTAGAGGGAGTGGGAGTCGAGGTTGGAGTTGGAGTTGGATGGGGAGCATGTTCTCATATGATGATTGATCTCAAAAAGTAAAGCAAAAATGATTTAATGTAAGATTTTTCTCGATAATATATTATATATTAGGATGTGGTGCAAGTTGACTAGGCTTACTAAATAGTTTGGTTGGAGTGAATAACTAGAAGTTGTTATTCAACTAGACTCTGTGCCTAATATAAACTGGATTGGTGGGATATAGGATGTTCATTATATAGCACATTCAGTTACGGCTGCTCAATATACACCTATACACCATTTGTGGTTCTGAGTCTAGTATAAGCCAAAATATTGCTAACGGTCTACCGTTAAGAGACAACACAACAAGAACATCAACTGTAGCTGGAGATTAACGTTGCTTCCGCTTCCGCTTATACGAAGTCAAGTTTCTCGTATACTGATAAGTGCATTTTTGTCTATATGTTTACCCTTTCTTGAACTCATTTTATATGTTAATTGCCAATTGTGACTAATTTGTGTTGGTTTTATTTCAAGGTGCAATCATTCAATAAGTGAGGAATTCAATGATTTTTTGGAAGATTTGAGCAATTCCTGAACCAAGAGATCAACCAAAGGGTTTGGAATGCATTTAGGAATTCCAGGAGTATCGTACTGCCTCGCGTACGCCCATCCGCCTGGCCTTTCATAAGTAGTGTGCAACTGAAGAACTCGTACTGCCTCGTGTACACCCGTATGCCTGCCCGTCTGTCTATTCCAGTGCTCACTGGAACATCGCGTACTGCCTCAGTGCTCTGTTCACTATTTACTATGTCAGTTTTCACTCATTTCTCCACGATTTTCGACCCCATTCGAGCCCTAGCTGTTTTTTCACATTTCCTTTCATATTTTTAGGTTAGATTAGGCTTAGATTTAGGTTTATAAACATATTTGAAGCTTATATTTAAGGATCTACACTTGCATTTCAAGATTCTACCATCCATTTCAGTAGAGAAGCTTCTTTTCCCTTTAATCTCTTTATCTTACAATGTTTATGCTTTACATTTATGTCTATGTGTTCTTTATGTTATTGAATCATGAGTAATTAGTTTTTGGACTTGAGTTAGGGTTGTATTATCTATCTTGATGCTTAGTTTGTGATTATTTCAAAAAGGGGAAGAACTCTATCCTAGGGTTCATGTGTTTGTGAAGGTTTTGTGTTTATATCTTGTTAATGTTTGATGTACACATTCATTAGCATGTATTTGGAGAATACTTGGCTACAATGAAAATTGAGTCTAGAATTTTAGTCACCCCTTGCATAAACCCGATTTGCTCCTATGAAAGTAGGGGAAATTAGGGGTTTTAATGGCTTTGCGTGCTTGATGGACTTGGAATTGATACACCATGAGAGTGGGGCAATTCCTAGTTCTAATCCTTGTTTATTGATTACGATAGTGGTTAGTAGACTAGAATACCTACGTGCTTTCTCGCTTGATTCCTTGGTTATTTGTTCTCCCTAATCCCATGGGTTGTTGAAACATCTAGATGGTAATGCTCCCTAGCTTGAGTCCTATTTATTTATTTTGACATGTGTTTATCTCTGTGTATATGTGTTAGTCTTACTATTTCTAACTTGTTGTTTGCTTAGCTTCTTGTTGATTTCCTAGTTGCTTGTGATTGCATATTACTTGCCCTAATATTGTTGTATTTTTAAATATTATAACAAATCAATTTCATGCAACGCATGGGTGAAAATACTAGAATTTTAATAATATTTGAATCGATATACAATTATATAAATTATAACAACAAATATTATATTGTGCAATCTATTTAATATTAAAAATACAACAATATTAAAATTCTTATTCGTATTTTTCTTTCACTACTCAATATTGAATCAATGATATTTAGTTTACTCCAATCAATTTATTCGACTTTTATATTTACTTTTCATTATTTATAAATAAACTATTTTTTTTTTTGTTTTTTTTTTTTCCTTTTAAGAGTTGATGTTATCGAATTCAAATAAAAGAACAGTTTGCTTTGGTGGAGTTGAAGAAGTACATTTCTATCTTTGTGGGAGAGGAGTTTGAAGGATTTTTCAGAAATGTCAATTCCAGACGAAACTAGCATAGGTTTGAGTGAAAACATGTTGATAGCTGAAGAGTTGCTGTATGACAAGGAATCATTGAAGACAAAGCATGAAACATTAGTAACACAATTGACCGACGAGCAAAAGAATGCTTACAACTCTGTGATGAATGATATTGATTGCAATGTTGGTGGATTATTCTTTGTGTATGGTTACGGATGAACAGGCAAGACGTTCGTGTGGAGAACATTATCGTCAAAGATAAGGAGCCATGGTGATATTGCTCTAAATGTTGCTTCCAGTGAAATAACATCTTTGCTCTTGCCGGGAGACAAGACGGCGCATTCCAGATTTGCTATACCGCTCCCCTTGATCGAAGATTCCATCCCACGTGCAATATATCGCAAGGGAGTGACCTTGCCGAGCCTATTTTGAGGCTTTGGACAAAATCATGAGGGATCTATTGAGGTTCGTCATACCGGGTAGTGCTGAAAAGAATTTTGGTGGAATGACAATAGTTTTGGGCAGCGATTTTAAACAGATCCTACATGTTATTCTGAAAGCAACAAGACCAATAGTTGTTGGAGAAAATATTAATTCTTCATACCTGTGGACAAATTGCAAGGTATTAAGACTCACCAAGAACTTGTTACTACGGACCTTAGCTTTTTTAGAGGAAGATAGACAAAAAGTTGATTGATTTTCAAAAAAGATTGCAGACATCGGAGATGGGATTGTAAGGATTGTAAACAGCGATTCATTTGAGATCGATATTCCGGCACAATTTTTGTTGAAGTGTGGACAAAATCCCATAGAAACTATAGTGGAAAGCACATTCCCAAACTCAAGATATGGCATGCTTGATAAGTCGCAACTAGAAGGCCGAGCGATCCTCTCAACGACTTTAGATGTCGTTGATCAAATTAATCAGTACATGTACGACATGAATACTGCAAAAGGAAGAATATATTTAAGTTGTGACTCTTAATTTGTATAAGGCAGAATCAGACAGTGAAAATCTATCAGAAGTACACACTCCTGAATTCTTAAATAGTTTGAAATTGTCGGGTCTTCATAATCATTCATTGACATTAAAGGTCGGTGCACCTGTTATGTTATTGCGGAACATAGACAACTCTCTTGATCTTTGTAACGGGATGCAGCTCATCATCACAAGATTGGTAGATCAAATTGTCGAAGCAAGAATAGTTAATGGGGCACATGAAGGAACCAAAGTTCTTATCCCTCGAATGTCTCTCACTCCTTTTGATACGAGATTGTCGTTCAAGTTCCAACGTAAACAATTCTCGTTGATGCTTGCATATGCCATGACTATCAACAAAAGCCAAGGTCAAACACTAACTTACGTTGGGTTATTGCTAAAAAAAATCGGTCTTTAATCATGGACAATTGTACGTGGCTTTCTCACGAGTCACCCATCTTGATGGCCTGAAGGTGTTAGCTCTTGACAATGATGGACAAGATTGTGTTGCGACTACCAATGTCGTCTACAAAGAGGTTTTCAATAATGTGTAAATACAATCGATTATATATATATATATATATATATATATATATATATATATATATATATATATATATATATATATATATATATATATATATATATATATATATATATATATATATATATATATATTTCAAAATGACAAAATTTCTATATATCTAAACAAAAATATATCCTTATACAAATGATTTAGGATAGCAATTGATTACTATATCTAAGTTACTAGAGAATGAACACATTTGTCCAATTTATAAAAATCATAAACAATGATATATAAAAATCTCTAAAGTTACAGTACTGCATGCATACATCTACACATTAATTATTAATTTGAGCAATTACTTGCTTGAATTCAAGCAATGATAACATCAACAAACATAAACGATCCAAACCATATATTCAATTGCACTATATAATACGGAGTATTTGATGTTATAATTTAAATAATTGTATGTCGATCCAAATATTTTTAATATACTATAACAAAACCATTTTGTGCATCGCACGAGTGAAAAATACTAATTAATTGTTAAAACCTTGGGAATCTTATTTCAAGTTATTTAACATTAGTATTTTTTATTATTTAATTTAAATTTTAATTATAAAAATATATATTAATTTAGTATAGGGATCATTTTTTCGCTATGCCCTAGACCTATAATAAAACGATAGGACCAGGCCTGCAAACCAGCACCTCAAGAGTGACCACGTACTTGTCCTCATTAGAGATATTAGCAAAAGAATTATCAATAATGTCAAAAAAAAAAAAAAAAAAAAAAAAAAAAAAACCCTCACATACCACTGCCAACCGTGCATATATATACCATACCCAAAACATACACCACAAGCAATCATTATTGCATGGACCATAAATAAAAAAGTACATCTTTAATATACTAAGAGTACATTATTTTTGTACGTAAGGTAATTTTTTGAAAATATATTTTTAATATACTAAATTACATTATTTTATATAATGTACCTTCAGTACAAAAATAATATATTTTTAATATAAAAATAATATACTTTTAATATATTAAAAATGTACCTAATATTTATTGTACACACAATAATTTATCCATCACAAGTCGACACAGAATAATTTGCCCACCACACAACTGGACACCCAACACAACTAAGATACACCTCCCGAAAAACAGTCTCAAAGAAACAAAGAAAAAAAAAAACTTGAAAATCCAAACCTAAGTGGCGCATTCAACTGTCTAAACATGCACACCCCATCCCACAAACAAACCTAACACCCATGACCCAACCACCAAGCCCCATGTGCACACCCCATCACTCAATAAAAGAAAAGTGCACACCCACCCTCACCTAATATGCACACCACAGAACAAACAACAATAAAAAACAAAAAAAGCTATATAACACACACTGGCAACCCTAACAACGACCACGAACAGTACAAAACACACACAAAAAACAATCTAACCCCCATACCTAGACATAGAACCCCAATCCCACCACCCGATGCAGCCAAAATCAGCGGCCATGAGCAACAGCATAAACCCTATACAACTACACAACCACGAAGCGAATACACCGTAAACAAAACTAAACCAAAAAACAATCAAGCAATAACCTAAAACGGTGCATTGGAGTTCACACTCAAGCAGTGGTTCTCACCTAAATCAGAATATATATATATAGTGAAAGGTTTCCGTGCGAATGTGCGGTGGATTAATGTGCGTGAGATTTGTACTCAATGTGCGTGAGTGTTGTGCTTAATGTGCCTGAGATTTGTATTTAAATGTGCGTGAATGTGTAAAATGCAGCAGAAAATATTGATGTCAGCTTCTTCCCTATCCCCAGTAGCCATTTGCCCCCTCCCTGATGATGATGATGCGGAGGCGAGCTATGGTGGTTAAGAATTATGAGAATAATACAACAGAAATCCACACTTAGCTGCTGTGCAAATTTTACTGTGCGTACGTCATTTATATAAACATTCGACTGCATTGAAGGTAGCTGATAATCTAGAATCCATGGCCAAATTGAAGGAAGAAGTAACAAGAAGCTTGGGCGTTAATGTGCGTGAGTTTCTGTTCTGCTTCCTTCTGAGCTTGTAATTCTGAAATACTCACGCACATTAAGCACAAATCTCACGCACATTAAACACAATACTCAGGCACATTAAGTACAAAACTCACGCATATTAACATGACGCACATTAAGTACAAATCTCAGGCACATTGAGTACAAATCTCACGCACATTAAGTATAAACCTCACGCACATTAATCCACCGCACATCCGCACGGAAAGCCACAAATGCACCTGATCCCTTCCCTATATATATATATATATATATATATATATATATATATATATATATATATATATATATATATATATATATATGTATATGTATATATAGTTCGGTTCAAGTGTGGTGGATCCTTCGCGTGCAGCGGTGCGGCGTCACCAATAGTTAAGCAAATATGCACCATCAACGTCAGGAAGTGCACCACAAAAACACACACAAATTAGGTAAGCATCACCAAAAACACACCATTAGGTATGAGTAAAAGCACTATACAGTATTCTGAAATATACCATTAGGGGTGGTTAGTTATATTGTGTATTTTTTTGGGTGTATTATGTATTTTTTGGTGTATTTTTACATTTCATTGTGGCGTATTTTTGCATTTCATTGTGGTGTGTTTCCCTTACACGTACTGTTGGTGCTTATAGTTAACACTGTTTGTGTCCCCCCACACAGGAAGGGTTTGCCACTACTGAAAATTATGAAATTTCCGACCACCTGAAAGTGATCTTAAATCAAGTTGAAACCAAAAAGTGATCGGAAATAGCAACAAAGGTTTTTCCCGATACCAAAAGTGGTCGAAACAAGACTTCCGAAGATCACTTTCAGGTGGTCGAAAATTCCCTAATTTCCAGTAGTGCGCCGCATTTAAACCATTTCCTATATATATATATATATATATATATATATATATATATATATATATAATCATACGAGAACCATCTCCACATGAAAACTATGAACAAACGTGGAATGTCCATCTTGGGTATATGTATATATGATTGTGATTTTTTTTTTTAATTTTTTTCATATTTATTTACCTTTTTATTTACATATGGATGCTTTGGTGATTCGGCTTGTGATTTGAAGGTTTGAATGATTATACTCGGATGTTATACTTGATTTTAGGAGTTGAATTTGTGATAAATTATGATTTTTTTTGCTGATGTATTCTCTTTCTTTGTATGGGTTCTTTCTCCATCTTGTTTTAGATTTTTCTTCTCATGTGCCGTGGATTCAAGGTGATTTTTTTTCTTTTTTAATTTTCTATCGTGTTAGGAATCCGAGAGCTAACAATGACTGAACTATTAATAAATTTTGGTACCGATATAATTTAAATTAATTAGTTGTTGAGTTATTTTATAAATTATTTAGTACGTTAAGTTGGGTATTAAACAGAATGTTTGCTTATTAATTCCTACATAATTAATAATTGTTAGATAGGATTAGAGTGACTTTAGGGAATTTTATTTATTTTGGTTCCTCATTATTTGTCCTTTATCTAGATTAGTTTGTTATAGTTGTTAGGATTTCAAGGATTCTACTACTATAAATGTTGTTCATCTTATATGAATAAGATAGATTATGAAGTTAAATGAATGAAAGAAATGCTAAAGCATTATTTGTTGTCTCTCATGTGATTTGAGAGGTGTTCTTTTAGGCTTATCAAGATAATACCGTACCAATCTTGTGGTGTCGTTCATTCCTTATCACCTAAGACCAAGGTGTGACGGAAATATCCTTATTAAAAACACCAAAACTAATCCCTTATCTAGCCCCTACATCAGCCAAATATCATCTCCTACACCCCAAACCTTAGTTCTTGTTGCTGTTGTTTTGTGAGGAAAAGATCGGGCCAACTTCGAATTCTTTAGAGTATTGAATCTCGAATTCGTCCTCGAGGGATCCGTATCAGTTTGGTATCAGAGCAAGGGTTCATTCCTCACATGAAAAAGGGTACGATTCATCCAAACAATTCTAGTTACATTAGTTTCTGTCAAAATTTTCAGACTACACAGTTTGAAATAAAAAATAAAATCAAAAAAACTAGTGCCCTTTGTTATTTTGATCTGAACATTTTCTTGGTAGTAAACAACTCACCCATGTTTCCTTCCATGTAAAAATTTGGTCAAAATCATTCCTACATAAACACATAAAATTCGTTGAATTTCAGCCTAGTATTTGTCCAGTTTTCCTGCCAGAATTTCCAGTCTGCGTCTTTAGAAAGAAAAATTCAAAACGAATACTTCTATATACTCAATTGCATTGAAATTTTTCCTGGAAGTAAGAAACTTATCCTTCTTTAGTTCCAAAAAAAAAAAAAAAAATTGTGTCAAAATATCATCCTCAAAATTCCAGAAAATTCTTCAAAGTTACTTTAAAATCTGTCCAGATTTGTTTACCTTTCCTTGTGTTTTTATAGTTTATTGTTCATTGTTTCACATCATCAATGGAGTCTTTTGAGTTAAATATACTTCAACAAAGATCACTCACTGTGGAAGGATTTTACAACAAGTTAAGAGGCTTGATGATCCGAGATGGGGTGATTGAATCAGCTGTAATTACCACGAATAGATTTGTGTATGGTGTTAGAAATGAAATTGCACATATGCTTCCTTACGGGTGCAAGTGTTTGTTTACTTTGCTATACCATGCCAAACAAATTGAAGAAAGATTGCAGCAAAATATGGTCGAGAATTCGACATCGATTTCCTTGTCATGTGATGAGAGCTCAAAGAAAATGAGTGATAATGTAAAAATTTGTGAAGATGAGTGTGTAAACAAAGAGAAGGAAAGTTTGAATGAAAAAAGAAGAAAAGAATGACAAAAATAGCAAAAATGAGAATGAAGAATTGTGTGCTGATCTTATTCAAAAAAAAAAAAAAAGAAAGATAGAGAAAACATTGAGAACACAATAACCTTTGTTTTAAGTTCTTTGCAGGATCATGAACGTTATTCAAGGGTTGAGAATAGGTTGGAAAGGTTGACAAATGGAGATCCAAAGCGTACATTTGTGGAGATATTGTGCCACGTTAAAGAAAATTCGGGATCCCTCATTGTCCTTGATGAAGCTACACAATTCATACGGTGGGAAATTTACACATTTCCATTTGACAGAGGAAAGTTTGATTCGAGGGCGAATCGTCTCAAAGACTAAGGGAATGTTAGGAATCCAGGAGCCAACAATGACTGAGCTATTAATAAATTTTGGTGCCGATATAATTTAAATTAATTAGTTTTTGAGTTATTTTATACAATATTTAGTACGTTAAGTTGGGTATTAAACAAAATGTTTGCTGATTAATTCCTACATATTAATAATTGTTTGATAGATTAGAGTGACTTTAGGGAATTTTAGTTATTTTGGTTCCTCATTATTTGTCATTTATCTAGATTAGTTTGTTATAGTTGTTAGGATTTCAAGTATTCTACTACTATAAATGTTGCTCATCTTATATGAATAAGATAGATTATGAAGTTAAATGAATGAAAGAAATGCAAAAGCATTCTTTGTTGTCTCTCATGTGATTTGAGATGTGTTCTTATAGGCTTATCAAGATAATATAAATCTTGTGGTGCCGTCCATTCCTTATCACCTAAGACCAAGGTGTGGCGGAAATATCCTTATTAAAAACACCAAAACTAATCCCTTATCCAGCATGACCCAACACTTAACGAGTGGACGATGTACACGGCCTAACACTTAACGAGTGGACGATGTACACGGCCCCTGCTCGTCACGGAAAACGCTTGGAGACCGTAGTCAGCCTTCTTCAAGCGACCGGCCGTCCAGGAGAGCAGGAGCCTACTCAGGCGGAGATCGGCCGGCTTTGGTAAAGCGACCAGGCTCGGTAGCCGGCGTGTCCTCGATTGAGTCCATATACGGGACGTGGTCGGGCGACCAGCCTCGGTAGTCGGCGTGTCGCCGATTGAATGCCCTACGGGATTCGAATTGGTGACCAGGATCCGTGGACGGTGTGTCCCCGACCGGGTACTTCTCAGGAACTTAACCGGGCGACCAGGCTTCGCGGTCGGTGTGTCCTCGCTCGAGTGCCACAACCCCTCAAAACCCCTCCTTGGCAGCCAAGCCATCCCCGGTTGGGTGCGCGTCCAGAAGTGGTTACAGGCAGCTTCTGCGGAGATCTCCTTATTTATTTATTTAAGTAGTTTCCTTTTTTAGCTTAGACAGCTATGGTATGAAGTAGGCCGGATTCCATAACTGGATTGGCTCTACGTTAGCCCTACTTCCCTTTTAGAATTGGCTCTACGTCAGCCCTACTTCCCTTATAGAATTGGCCCTACGTCATCTCTACTTTCCTTGTAGGAATCTTGTACTCTTGTATAAATATTCACACGGGATCACCATGTAAGCTCTCGCGCTCGAACGACCGAAACCCTAGAGAAATAATACAACATTATTCTCTCCATCATTTCAATCTTTTATTTGTCTAAACCCTTGGTTTAAGTATTTTACGGTAGTGTTGGCCCGCTGACCGGCAACCAAAAGCCGTAAAACCAACAACAACAACAACAACAACAACAACAACAACAACAACAACAACAACAATAATAATAATAATAATAATAATAATAATAATAATAATAATAATCTATAAATAAATCTAATAAGAGCCAATAATGTTAAGCCCTTAACTGGAACAAAAAAATGTCGGTGTAATTGTTTCTTAAAATGAATGGTTCATATTATTTTGATTTTAGTATTATTTAATGATTTTTCTTATTTACCCTCTATTATATTATTTTCTTCCCTTAAATAATCCTAAATTTCGTTAGTATAAACTTTAGTAACCGAATGTTCTATTAAATATTTATTATTCTTAACTTACTCTATAATTTTTACAAAAAGGTCTTAGGTTCGAACTTTATTTCAATTAGAGTTGGCATAATTATTAAACATATACTACGAATATATTAAAATGTATTAAAAATATATACATAATATAAAATTTAACATAAACTTTGTTCTAATAATTAACCCGACTATATACATAGCATTCAAAGTTGAGCATAAGATTATAAATTAGAAACTTTAAAAATCATTTGTTTTTCTTGCATTTAAAAAAAAAATTAGGTTAAGTTTTTTGTTTTTTTTTTTTCGTCTAATTAATCTTCTTTTGATTATTTAGAACAAAACTTAATATTTCAATTATGCTTTTGCATTATTGAAATGATTTAGTTCATTATGGTATTAATATTTTTTGTATGTATTTTTATAATGGTACAATTGTACATTACTTTACAAATATTATACTATTATTTTTTTTATCAGACAAAATTGTTCTTACATCATTGTCAGACCTGCGCGACCTAACTACAAAGTTGTTAATCATAAATACAATTACACCTGGACTCTAAAACGGTACGTCAATTTTTCAAAGAATTGACAATGTTGACATCCCACTGGCCCCAATTGAATAAGTTTACACATCAGAATATTATCAATGTATGAAAACTTCTAAAGAAATTTGTAACTTAATTTAATTTTTACTATATCATTATAACAATATACATTGTGACCATATATTTTGAATTATTTATTACTAATTAACAACAATTGTAGCAATTGTCATTGACAAACTCTCAAAACAATGTCTCAACAACGAATGGAAATTTAAAAAATCAATAATTTCATTATTGTTGATGAAAAGTATGTATGCAACTTTATTACTCTTATTAAATTAAATAAATTAGTAGCTACAGCAAAAAATAATACATATACATTTAATTAATTTAGAATTAGATGTCTATAATATAATGCCTTTATTTTAAAAAATTATTCATTATAAAAAATTTAAAAAGAGATATAATTTCATTGGTTATATTATCTTTATTTTCTACCATTCAAAGATTCCTTTCTTTCAAATTTATTAATTTATTATATTCACTACATTGTCCATTTTCTTCTTTTTTACATTATCATGTAATTAAATATCAAAGTTATAATACAAAATATGTTAGATATATTATATTTATTTACCAAGTATTTTATACAGATATAATAAATATTAATATTTTGTTCAATACTTTCATATGATAACCTATGATAGACATTTCACAACACATGAAACATGACAATTTATATCATGGAAAACGACGCCGTTTCATTTTTTTTTTTTTTTTGAAAATTCGCTACCCAGTGTTGGCGGTTAATTTTCTTTTATAAAAAAATCTCATGTTCAAAAATGTACATAATTTTATACTAGAATACACATAACTGTATACATGAATGTACATATAATCTAACATAATACATAATATACATAAACTTTTAACATAATACACATCAACTCTTAACATAATACACATAAATTTCCTGTTTCGGATGTACATAATTGTATAAAAAAAATGTACAGAATTGTATAAAACTGTACATAATTGTATAAATAAATACACATAATCACGTCAACTCCCTACATAACTTACTAAAATGACGTCGTTTAGGGAGGCGCGGGGCCCTTCAGTGCTATGTGCACCGTGGTGCAGGATATAACGATTGGATGAAACATGTAGGGGGGAAACTACCACTACCAAATACCAATAGGTGTGCTTGTAAGATAAAGAGTTCATAGTACAACTAAGATCACAATCATATACACAACAAGACAAATCTAAAGCTTCCTACACTATAATCTCATTGCATGATATATCCCTCTATGCTACCACCAGTAACCCAATTGTACATGACACACTACCAATAAAAAATAAAAAAAGACATGTACTGAAGATGAAGATAAAGATAATGCTACCCAAAAGATAATTAAAAAAATTTAAATCAAAAGTAATATTTATTTAGACTAGCGTTATTACAAAGTTGCAAACATTTATTTTAGTGATAATTATAATCAATCTCTCATATATTATCTTGCATTTATATACTTTAAATTACCGATTTAAATAAACAAATTCAACATTAATTTACCTATATGAACATCTCCTATATTATATATTGTCTTTGAAATACTTATTTAAAAATAATTATTGTGCACTATCCTAATCGCGCGGCGCCTAAAAAAATTAGTAATAATAATAAATGTTACATGTCCGTTTTAAAAAAGAGATGCAATGTCCGTTTAAAAAAAAAAAAAACAGCCACTTATTATTTATCTTTATTAGTGATGAAATTAAAGGAGCATACAAACATTTTCAAAAAAAAAAAAAGGAGCATACAAACATAGCTATAGAGAACCATTCCACAAACATTACACTACGATTTAACACGTGGGCGGATAACTGGAACTGGAGAACAGACTTAACAGATAAGAGGAAGAGGAGCACCATCCCAGCTCTTCAGGCACTCCAACAATGGATCAATCATCCCTCCATCGCACACCGCTGTGAACACCTTATCACACACTTCTCCCGGCGACTGGACCTTCTCTCCGGTGAGCATCTCCGTTCCCAGTTCTTCCCGGATGAACTTGTACAGAGGATAAGACCTGCACTCGGTAATTCTGTTGGGAATGGCAGGATTTCCATTCTCAAGGGCTGATCTTGCTCCCTCCACTTCTTTGGGCAGGACTGCCTTGAGTTCATCTTCGAAAGCTGCAATCTTTTGGAAGATTGATGTGCTCACATTCTTCTCGTGTTCGCCGTTCTGCAAGGCGTGATCTACCAGGACTTGCCTGAGCTTCTGCATCAATGGGTAGTTTTCGCTGCAGGGATCATCGGCGTAGGCGAAAACGTATTCACGGTCCACCACTCTGAGCAAATCCTTCTCGCAGAATCCCATTGTGAGAGTCCTCTTGGCCGCCTGGCTCACCGTGTTCTTCACTGCATTCTTCAAGTTCTCCTCCAGGTGCCTCAGATCAATGGCCTGGCAGAGCGCCACCAGAAACGTGGAGGACATGAGTTTCAACACATCAACAGCCTCAGCTGTCTTTCTTGCAGAGATCAAACCCAGGGAGTTAACACCTTGGTTGTGCTGCTCGGCGCTCTGGACGTGATTGGTGACGGGATTAGCCAAGAACTGAAGCTCTGAACAGTATGAAGCCATGGCGACTTCAGCGCCCTTGAAACCATAATCCAGGCTTGGATTCCTCCCGGCGGTGAGATTGAACGGCAAGCCGTTGTTGTAATGACCATTAACAAGCTCAGAGAACTGGGCGAAGATGAGTTTTCCTATGGAGGCGAGGGCTAATCTAGAATTGTCCATGGACACACCAATGGGGGTACCTTGGAAGTTGCCGCAGTGTAAGGCCTTGTTTCTTGAAACGTCGATCAAAGGGTTGTCGTTGACGGAGTTGATTTCCCTCTCAATCATTTTGGTTGCTTGCCTTATGACTTCAATCTGAGGGCCAAGCCACTGGGGAGATGTTCTCAGAGCGTAACTATCTTGTTTGGGTTTCTGCAATGGATCCATTTCGTGGAGCTTCTGTGCAGCCTTCATGAAATAGCTTCCATCCAAAATATGTTCCATAATCGCGGCAGCCTCGATTTGGCCAGGATGATGCTTCAACTTATGAGTCAAATGGTCAGTAAACTCAGGCCTCCCATGCATCACCTCAGCGAAAATGGCAGACAAAACCTCAGACAATACCGCAAGAACATTAGCTTCAAAGAGGACCATAGACGCCATGCCAGAACCCACAGCAGTGCCATTCACAAGTGCAAGCCCTTCCTTAGGCTGCAACTCGAAGAACCCACCGTGGACTCCGGCGAGTTTCAACGCCTCCTCCGCGGTGAGGGCCTCTCCGTTGGGTCCGACCGCCTTGGAATTTGGGCGGCCGGTGAGCAAACCGGCAATGTAAGATAAAGGCACAATGTCGCCGGAGGCGGTGATTGAGCCGCGGAGAGGCAGACATGGAGTGATGCTATTGTTGAGCAATTTAGTAATGGCTTCCAAGATCTCAAATCTGATGCCGGAGTATCCCTGAAGAAGGGTGTTGATCCTCACGAGCATTGCTGCCCTTGTAGCTGAATGTGGTAGTGTGTGACATGACTCTTTTCCTGTTCCAGTCCCAAAAATTCCAGCATTCAAGAACCTGCAATAATCCAAATAAAGATTAGAGCTTTATAACGGCAGTGTGGGAGCTACCTCTCAAAGTGAGGGGGTTTCTTGTGCGGAGTGAGCACCGGTCTAGCCTTTGTGGTTATGTTCACTTGAGTTACCATGATTTACATCCTCCCAAATGCTCTATCGGGTCGGAGGGTGGGGGCCTTAAGGTTGGGGTTCAGCCTTTTTAAAGATTAGAGCTTTATCACAAATTTATTTATAATTAATACTCAATAAACACTTCTCTAAGTATTTCCCTAAGGTAAAAAATTATTGTAAAGTAATGTCCCGGATCCTTGTGGGTGAGACGAGTCAAGGCAATATGAAGAAGTAATATTTATACAAAAAATTTAATACTAATCATAAATAAAGTGTTTGTTACTCAAAATGTAAAAGTATTAAATTTTTTCATTATAAGTAACAAATAACTTATTCCTCATTAGTATTACATTTTTTCTGTATGAGTATTATATTATTTAAGTATCATAAACAAGCATCCGTGACACGGTCTTATACAAATTTTTACTATTTAAGTAATTTAAATCGTGAAACTGTGGAAGACAAAAAACTATCATAGATTTTCATGAAAATTTTAACTTTTCATAAAACTTTATTACGGAGTACGGAGTACAATTGGAATAAGGATCAAATAGGCCACTCAACTGCGCACACAATTGCAATTAGACCATCGAACTAAAAAAAGAATGCAATTGGGTCCCTGAACTACGCAAACTCATGCAATTCAATCAAAATTGACCTGTTTACCTGGAAAGACGGTTATCGAATTTAAAAATATTTTTTTAATAATTTTAAATAAAAAAAAACTATAATTAAAATTTATATTAAAAAAAAAAAACATATGTCGTCTTCGCCGGAGACGGAGGGATCTTCGTTTCAGGCCGTCTCCCTGGCTGGGGAAACGGCCTGAGACGAAGGTAGCTTCGTCTCAGGCCGTCTCCATGGCCGGGGAGACGGCCCAAGACGAAGTCGCCACTTCGTCTCTACCGGAGACGAAGTGGCAGGCAACTCTTGGGCCTTCTCCCCGGCCATGGAGACAACCTGAGACGAAGGTGGCTTCGTCTTAGGCCGTCTCCATGGCCGGGGAGACAGCCCAAGACGAAGCCACCCCTTCATCTCCGCCGGAGACGAAGGGTTTTTTGTTTTTTTTTTTAATTTTTTTTATTTTTATTTAAAATTATTAAAAAAATATTTTTAAATTCGGTAACCGCCTTTATAGGTAAACAAGTCAATTTAGATTGAATTGCATGATTTTACGTCGTTCAGGGACCCAATTGCATTCTTTTTTAGTTTGATGGACCAATTGTAATGTGGTGCGCAGTTGAGTGGTCTATTTGACCCTTATTCCAGTATAATTTAACGTGAGTACTTTGAAACAAGAAGCAAATTTAGTTTAAATTTCATGATGAATTTGCAAATTATTATATAGCATTTTTTTTTAATTTAGAAAAAAAATCAAAACCATGGGTGTATTCAATATATAATAACTGTTTTGTAGATTTTTAAAATGATAGATTTTAATAAATATTTAGTGCCAAAACTCTCGTTCTATAACTTATTTCTTCTACATCTACATTCTCAACTTCTTTATTTCTATCATGATAAGATGGGACATTAACGGTCAATCACTTATACAGTTTTAATAAGCACACACAAACAAAATTATTTCTTTTTTTTTTGGAAGCAAAGTGAGGGACAAGCCCGAGAGCACAAACAAAATTATTTCAATTCATATAAAAATTCACTACAATATTAAATACAAAAAAAAAATTATATTTAAAAAAATAATTACTAGTTATGAACGATAAATTCATTTTAAAAGTTTTAAAATAAAATATTATTATGTGTCAAATAAAATATTTTAAAATTTTGATATCAAATATACTACTATGAACAACAAGCAAAAAAAGTCATTCGCAACAATAATTTGAGGTTGAAAACAATCTCTTCTTGCTATTATTCGCAACAATAATTTGGGGTTGAAAATAGCCTCTTTTTGCTATTATTCGCAACATAAATTGTATTCAATATGGATTTGTATGAAGTTTTACAATTTTTTAAGGACTTTAAAAGTTTGGTGGCATTCGATTTAACTTTTTAAAGAGTCTTTAAAAGTATATTGATATTCAATTCAGAATTTTAAAGAGTCTTTAAAAGCAATTGTTATACCATGGACCAGGGCTCATATTACATTGTGAATCTGATACAAAAATTTTGTACCTTCCGTTAACACATTCTGTACCTATAGCTAATAGTTTCTGTACATGTAAATAAATAACTTGATAATTGCTGACACATAATATGATAACTACAGGTACAGAAACTATCAATTGTAGGTACAAAATGTGTCAACTATATATACAGAATCTGAATTGATAATTGCTGACACATAATATGATAACTACATATACAGAAACTATCAACTATATGTACAGAATGTGTCCACTTTAAATACAAAATCTAAATATTTTTTTGGACTAAAATCTATAATGCAAGGTAGACTATGATCCATGGTATAATTTGCCCTTTAAAAGTCTATGGTATTCATTTTAATTTTTTATGTCTTTAAATTTTTGTTGATATTCAAAAAGTTATTGACCTTTACAAAACATGTACTTTTGTAGACTTTTCTTCTTTAATGTAAATAGTTGAAATTAAGTTCTCACACTAATAGACTTAAACTTTTAAACTGTTTTTTATAAATTTTTTCTCTCTAAATACATAAACAAAACAAACTTTTTATCATTCACAATAAATTTTAGTTTACCTGATGAGCTCCTGCTGAAGAGCATGACCGTTCTTGGTTCTCCGGTGAGAGGTGCCGCCGAAGCCGGTGGTGATGCCGTAGGTATCGGTGCCATTGATCATGCTGTTCATAACCCAGTCACTGCTGGCTTTCACGCCGGCGCGGGCAGTCTCGGAGAGCTCCACTTTCACAGCATTATCGCGGGTGGCGATAGCGGCGACCTGAGCGACGGTGAGGGTCTGGCCCCCGAGCTTCACCGCCGGGTTCCTGAACTCCGCCACCATGCGCTTGACTTCATCCAAATGGCTGCCCTTCAATGAGTCGGCCGCCATTTCCCAGTTCAACGGATCAACCTTCATGCAGAAATCGTTCTTGTGGCCGTTTGCAATCACGCCCTCCATTATTGTGTTGACAAACAGGCCGGACTGAAATTGATCGAGATTATCCAATTAATGGGGGGAGAGAAAAGCTTGATTGGCGAAGTGGTGGTATGTAGCTGAGGAAGAGGAAGAGGATATATATAAGGAAGAAATGAAGAATGATGCTACTGATGAGGTACATGTAGGTGGGTGTCAACTGTTAGAGGGAGTACAGTGGGATTGCGGGTCGGAGCGGGAGCATGTTCTCATATCATGTTCTAAGTAAAAACTGATATTGATCTGAAAAAGTAATGTGAAAATTGTTTTATCTAAATATTATAATCTTGAATGTTTCTAATTGTTGATTTTATAACTATTGGATTAGTTAATTGGTGACCGTAAATTTAATAAAATAAAACAAAGTTATTACTAATGCATTTTTATGGTACATTTGTGTATTTCACTCTAGTGCGTTTATGAACATGTTATAGTGCATTTATGTGTAACTAATGGTGTATAACCGCACGTCTCAACTTTCAAAGTTGTGCATTTTTGTGGTGCATTTGTGCATTTTAATGGTGCAATCTACACGGCCCCGCCTTGATGAAAGACATGTCCGCATTTGAAACAGTATATATATAATTGTGTGCATTCATGTAGTAATTCACACGTTCTCACCTTAGGGATGGTTCTAACTTGAACCCAAGCCTATATATATGTGTATTCTTCTCGAATCTTTTTCGCTCCAATTTTTACACACTCTCTCTCTTTTCCGATATATATATATCATGAGAACAACTCCTCATATGAGAACCTCTTATCTAATCTAGAGTGTACATTTTTCTCTATCTACGGTTGGTTGTTAACCCATATTTTTTGAAAATTAGGCATTATTTTAGAATGAAAAATCATTCACATTAGGCCTCTTAAGAGTATATACATTCCACAATAATAAACCTTTAACCACCAAATCAGTACAAAATCCACACATTCTTACTCCTCGTACAACACCTCATCGTCATTATGTATTGTGAATCAAAATTTCGAAATAATCTCATTCATCTTTAACCTCCAATCTAAGGTTGAGTCATACTAACACAGAATGGACAACATTACCCCATAAAATGTACACATTTACTACTAGTAATGCATAACTTTAACTCTGTAAAGTGTATACCATTTTGTAAGTCCATACCTTAAACCCTTAAACTCTAAACCCTACAATATTGACCGCGTGGTGGACTATCGATGCATATCCCAACGTCCTACAATGCACTACAGTAAATGCACCAATGCACATCCCCACATTTTATGATGCACCAAACCCCCTCCCCCGCCAAATATCCCCCCCCCCCCCCCCCCCCCCCCCCAAAAAAAAAAAAAAAAAAAATTTAAAAAGACGATGCATTACCTCATGCAAGTAGCAATACTTGACTTCCTCCAACCAACCACACCTAGCGCCCCCACAACTCAACGACCTACAATGCATTCTGTTCCTCCTAAAATCACATATTCAACAAAGAACATAATCAAAAGCATATTCCACGAACTGCAAAAAAAAAAAAAAAAAAAAAAAAAAAAAAAAAAAACAAAACAAAACAAAACAAAACAAAAAACAAACAAACAAACAAACAAACAAACATGAAGTCATGTCAAGTAGTCACCACCGGCGCAGTAAAAAACCAAAAGAAGAACGAATGAAAAAGATCGGAAAAAATCCCTAAAATCATGGTTATAATTTCCAAAAGTCAGGCAGCATACTCTATAAGGAAACTACATGCAAGTAAACTACGTGGAAAACAACCTAGAGAGTGGTTCTCATACGAATTAGATTTTATACCTATAGGGTCCAACTTAAGAAGGAAAACCACGCACCTAAAGCTTTAGATCGACGCACTTAAGTTTCAACAACTAACACACCTTAAGCAGAAAAATCACACACCTTAAGAAGGAAAATCACGCACCTTAAACGCCCGCACCTTAAGTTTTTTATACACTAAGGGAATAGTCAGAGGCCACCCCGATAAAAAATACCAACTCACCATCCACGTAAGCATACAATCGGAAGAAATGAGTGTTAACCTACTATTAGGTAAAATTGCATATATTTTAAGTGTTCAAAATGGCCCAATTACATTTTTTTTTTCATTTAGTAACCTTATTATACTTTCAAGTTACGTTCAGTAACTAATTTAGACCTTATTCTTAATATATTCGATAATTAATGCACACACATAAAAGAAAATACCGTTTGAAAAAAGAATTTTTAACAAATTATAATTCACAACTAATAGTTTACTGCATTTCAATATTTTTATTATGTTCTTTATTTTTCAGTCAAGATTTGATTTCAAGTCAAATATTGAACTACTAACCTTTTTACTAAACAAGTGAAACCTAACTAGGCAATAATTAAGTCAGGTCATAGCTCTTACAAAGGGGTTTGGTCTATTCACATCCTTACATGTGTGTGAATTGATAATTACCTTTTTATTTTTATATTTTGTCTCCATTATTTTTTATTCAATTGTTCAAAAATAAAGGAGTAAAAAGTGTAATAATTTTATACTCCGTAATTACTAAACGATTTGATTTCAATAGTAGCATAACAAAAACAGACAAATAAATATGATAATGAGTATCAAAACATACAATAAGATATAAAAGTCCAACACAAACACCACCTAACAGGGCGTTTGGTTGAAGAGGAGAAATTACGTGGGAAAGGAATTGCAATTCCATGGGAGATGAATTACTGGAATAAAGTGAGTATTTAAATTCTAGTGTTTGGTTTACAGGAATATGTACAATTACTGGGAATTTCAATTCCAATGTTTAGTATACATGGGAATTGAAAGGAAATAAGTAGTATAAAGTAAAAAATGTCCAGTTGTTATTAGACATTAACAGGGCGTTTGGTTGGAGGGGGGAATTATGTGGGAAAGGAATTGTAATTCCATGGGAGTTGAATTACTGGGAATAAAGTGGGAATTTAAATTCCAGTGTTTGGTTGATAGGAATAGAATTACTGGGAATTTCAATTCCAATGTTTGGTATACATGGGAATTGAAAGGGAATAAGTAATATAAAGTCAAAAATGTACATTATTGTTGTTAGACATTAATTTTAGGTTAAAAAAGGAATGGGTAATTTTGACTCATCACTATCTTTTTTTCCCAGGAATTAAAATACCAGGGGGGGACATGGGATTTTAATTCCATGAAAATGGGGGAATTGCAATTTCATGGAATTGCAATTCCCTCCAACCAAACTACGGAATTTAATGGCCTTTGGAATTAGGTGGGAATTAAGTGGGAAGAGAATTTAAAATCCCTCCAACCAAACGCCCTGTAATTTTAGATTAAAAAAAATTGATAATTTTAACTCATCACTATCCTTTTTTTTCTTCAACCAAACGCCCTGTAAGTTGTATTTACCATAATAATACCCAAAAGTAAAACCCATACACCTAACCATATTTAAGGTATGTGACTATGTGAGGGATGATTGGCTTAATTAAGATAATTACATTTATGGAAAGTGGTGATAGTTTCAGGTAGCAGCCTAGCAGGGCATTATTTTTGTGGTCCATTACCACCAAGTACTATTCCAACAACTCCACCTCCACCCCCAAAAAACACAAAACGTTAAAATAGGTTAAAAAGTAATTTGTTGAGGTGAGGCTTTTTAGTTCTCCCATCGGTTGTTAGTTACTCACTTGCAAAGATCACGAGTTCACGGCGCAATGAAACAACAACAAAATTTTTGTTACCCAATGAAACATACTACTTTTAAAAAAAAAAAAAATGCCCATCCAATTATATGATAAAATGAATGGTTCAAATTATTTTGATTTTAGTATTTTTATGATATCTCTTCTTTACATTTTATTATATTATTTTCTTCCTTTAAATAACCACACATCCCGTTAGTATAAACTTTAGAATGAAATATCCGGTTAACTATTTATTATTTTTAACTTACTCATTAATTTCTATAAGAAAAGTCATAGGTTCGAACCACATCCCAATCAGAGTTGGCATAATTGTAAAACATATACTACGAATATGTAAGAATGTATTAAAAAAATTCAATGTAAAATTTAACATAAACTTAACCAAATAATTAGTCCGACTAAATATATAGCATTCAAAGTTGAGCATCAAAGATTATAAATAAGAAACTTTGAAAATCATTTTCTTGCATTTAAAAAAAAAATATTAGCTTAAGTTTTTTTTTGTTTAATTAATTTCATTTGATTATTTAGAACAAGACTCAATATTTCAATTATGATTTTTCATTATTGAGAATGATTTAGGTGATAATGGTATTAATATTTTTTGTTTGTATTTCTATAATGGTACAATTTTACATTATTTTACAAATATTGTACTATTATTTTTTTATTGGACAAAGCTGTTCTTACATCATTGTGAGACCGATGCAACCTAACTACAAAGTTGTTGATCAAAAATACAACTACACCTGGACTCTAACGGTATGACCATTGCCCAAAGAATTGACAATGTTGACATACCACTGGTTCCAATTGAACAAGTTTACACATTATTCTCTAAAATTTATCAATAATGCATGAAAACTTCTAAACAATTTCTAATAGTACTTAGGGTCCGTTTGGAAAGCAGGAAAATGACTTCTGGAAAATGATTTCTGGAAAATGAGTCATTTTCCGGAAAACATTTTCCGTTTCCAGTGTTTGGTTACATTTGGAAAACTATTTTGGTGTGTTTGGTACATTTTCTGGAAAATGAGTAGAATGGTATTATTAAATATTTTAATTATTTTATTTTAAATTAAAAATTCATTTTAAATCTTAAAAAAAACAAAAAAAACAAACAAAACAAAACAAAACAAAACAAAATTTTGATTTCCGGCGGAACTGGGTTCCGCCGGAAACCATAGCTCTGGTTTCTGGCGGAACAGTTCCGCCAGATTTAAAAAAAAAAAAAAAAAAAAAAATTGAAAGAGAAAGGCGGAAAACGACTTCCGCCCAAATTTGGCGGAAGTCATTTTCCGCCAAATTGGGCTCATTTTCCCCAGTCAACGGAAAATGGATTCCGTTGACTGGATTTTCCAGGTGTAGCCAAACACCAAAAACTCGGAAAATGACTTCCAGAAGTCATTTTCCGGGTTTCCAAACACAGCCTTAGAGTAAAAAAAAAAAAAAAAAAAAAAACACGTAAAATAAGAATCATGCTTCTACTTCTAATGACAAAATCAGTAGAGAACCTGTTGAATTGCTCAACTAGTGCCAAGCTAAGGGGGGCTCGTGAAGGCTACAAGAAACCAAGAGCAGCGGTAATTGAAGAATAACATATCTATTTTATAAGAAGACGACATCCATCTTCTTTGCAAAGTCGTCAGCATCAACGTCGTCTTCCATGAATTCCTCATTCGGGTTTCCTTTAACAGCTTTATCTAAATTAACATCTTCGAAACACAACTTCGAACTACAAGGACTCGTCGAGTATTACACACCTTCCAATCACGTACATCATCCGAAAAGTCTAAAATACCCCTGTTTGCTAAAAATATAACCCATCTATGAAAATATTTCCCATATAAAATTGATTAAATATGAACCGTTGATTAAATAAAATAAAAGGCTAAGATTAGTTTCTAGGTTCCTATATGATTGCAATTCAATATATATATATATATATATATATATATATATATATATATATATATATATATATATATATATATATATATATGTGTGTGTGTGTGTGTGTGTGTGTGTGTGTGTGTGTGTGTGTGTGTGTGTGTGTGTGTGTGTGTGTATTTAGTATTTTAATACTATAGTTAGTTATATTTTTTAAAATTAAATATTTCAAGATTGTTGTTAGGCGATACAATGTGTTTGACCTGTGTGGCACAATTTATAGCTTAAAAAGAAGATCAGAGCATAGTCCATTCTCGAGCCAAGAGTTGATAGATTTGCTGCCCAAAAAAATTGAGACATGATATAATGATAATGATAAAGCGAAGATTGATTATTTCAGGGTATATGTTATTAGCATTGAACATTGTTGCCAATATCTGATAGAAGAAGTTATTTGTGAGACGGAAATTTATCTTTTTATAGGAAGTAGTAGTGATCTTAGTCAAAGAAAAGCTACCAATGAAGTTAGTATTTTAATAATTAAATTTATATTTATATTTTATAAAAATTTTAAATTGATATTTAAAACTATTTTACTAAAATTTAAAATTTTTACAAATGGTCAAATATAAAGCTATAGAAGTAGAATTAGTTAATTTTGTTATAGTTTCTCTGTTTAACTGGTTGTTAGTAGTGTTATCGATATTTCGGAATTGAACGTCATAGGAACAATCATTATAAAAACACTTAACATATATATACTTACCACAATTATCTTATGTTAGATATTCAAAAATTTTATCTATATAGTATGCTCTGAGACCAATTTTCATAATGAAGTGATAAACTGCTTTGATACTAATTGTCCAGTCATCGTTTTTTCAGAGTATGACTTTTAATGTGGTTGAAAATGTAAAGGTATGTATTCTGTTTGAGTAGTAAAGACATTCTACATGAAAAAAATTAAATTATTTCAAAGTGTTATTACAATATCAATATAAAAAATGCATTTACACACGAGGTATTCACAATGTTTAAGTATGTTTTGTAGCATATTTTGTTTTTTGTATATTTAGATTATGATTTAAAATATTATATTTGTAATTTTAATAATTACTTTTTTCAACCTTGTGGTTCACTAGTACTTGATTGTTCACCTATGTAGGAGGTGAATTGTTAATTTCTTTTTATAGGAAGTCGAAGTGATCTTAGCCAAAGAAAAGCTACCAATTAGGTTAATATTTTAATAATTAAATTTATATTTTATAAGAATTTTAAATTGATATTTAAAACTTTCTATTAAAATTTAAATTTTTTTACAAATTGTCAAATATAAAGCTACAGAAGTAGAATTAGTTAATTTTGTTATAGTTTTCCTGTTTAACTTGTTGTTAGTAGTGTTATTGATAGTTCGGAATTGAACGACATAGGAACAATCATTATAAAAAAAAAAAAACTTAACATATATATACTTACCACAATTATCTTATGTTGGATATTCAAAAATTTTATCTATATAGTATGCTCTGATACCAATTTTCATAATAAAGTGATAAACTGCTCTGATACTAATTGTCCAGTCTTCGTTTGTTCAGAGTATGACTTTTAATGTGGTTGAAAATGTAAAGGTATGTATTCTGTTTGAGTAGTGAAGACATTCTATATGAAAAAATTAAATTATTTCAAAGTGTTATTACAATATCAATATACAAAATGCATTTACACACGAGGTATTCAAAATGTTTAAGTATGTTCTGTAGCATAATTTATTTTTTGTATATTAAGATTATGATTTAAAATTAATTAAAATATTATATTTGTAATTTTAATAATTAGTTTTTTTCATCAAGGACCTTGTGGTTCATTGGTACTCGATTGTTTCCCTATGTAGGAGGTGAATGGTTATTATCTTTTTATAGGAAGTAGAAGTTATCTAAGTCAAAGAAAAGCTACCAATGAGGTTGGTATTTTAATAATTAAATTTATATTTTATAAAAAATTTAAATTGATATTTAAAACTTTTTACTAAAACTTAAAATTTTTACAAATGGTCAAATATAAAGCTATAGAATTAGAATTAGTTAATTTTGTTATAGTTTCCATGTTTAACTGGTTGGTAGTAGTGTTATCGATAGTTCGGAATTGAACGACGTAGGAACAATCATTATAAAAACACTAAACATATATATACTTACCACTATTATCTTATGTTGGATATTCAAAAATTTTATCTATATAGTATGCTATGATACCAATTTTCATAATGAAGTGATAAACTGCTCTGATACTAATTGTCCAGTCATCATTTTTTCAGAGTATGACTTTTAATGTGGTTGAAAATGTAGAAGTATGTATTCTGTTTGAATAGTAAAGACATTCTACATGAAAAAAAAAAAAATTATTTCAAAGTGTTATTATAATATCAATATACAAAATGCATTTACACACGAGGTATTCACAATGTTTAAGTATGTTTTGTAGCATATTTTATTTTTTGTATATTTAGATTATGATTTAAAATTAATTAAAATATTATATTTGTAATTTTAATAATTAATTTTTTTTTACCAAGAATCTTGTGGTTCACTAGTATTCGGTTGTTCTCCTATGTGGCAGGTGAATGGTTATTATCTGTTGTATAGGAAGTAGAAGTGATCTAAGGCAAAGAAAAACTACCAATGAGATTAGTATTTTAATAATTAAATTTATATGTTATGAGAATTTTAAATTGTTATATGGTCAAATATAAAACTACAGAAGTAGAATATGGTCAAATATAAAGCTACAAAAGTAGAATTAGTTAATTTTGGAGTAGTTTCCCTGTTTAACGGGTTGTTAGTAGTGTTATCTCTAGTCCTGACTTCGGAATTGAATGACTTGAAACAATCATTATAAAAACACTTAAATATTTATCACAATTATCTTATATTGGATATTCAAAAAATTTATCTATATAGTATGCTCTTATACTAATTTTTCATGATGAAGTGATAAACTGCTGTGATACTGATTGTCCAGTCATCTTTTTTCAGAGCATGACTTTTAATATGGTTTATATATATAAAAGCTTTTGTTCAATAAAACTTTTAGTGAGGAGGGTGAAACTGAAAGTGGAATTGGAACTGGGTGACTTTTAATTTCAATCATTGTATCACTGGCGGTGTTCAATTAATTAATTATTTATTTATTTAATTATTTATTTATGTCATTAGTTTGTGAGATGGAAAAGACAATATTACCCATGTTAAATGGGGAGTAAAATTTTCTGGCAAAAATTGAACGGAAAATGCACCGGAAGGACCAAATTTGTTAAGAAAGTCATAGTCGTGGACCAATTCTACATGTTTTAAAAGTCGTGAATCAAAGTTGTTAGTGACACCATAGTCGTGGGACCAAAAGTGTAAAAAACTCGCTCATATCATATTAATTTTAAAAGTAAGCTTGGTGTAAAATCCTCTCACGTGAGACATAATACTTTTTAGTTAAGATATAATACTGTTGAGCATGTCTCATATAAGGAATGGAGCGGAGCGGAGTGGATCGAACCAATGGTGCAGGGGTATTTTTGCACATGTACATGTCTAGAGATGCCTATAAATACGTTATTTGTATCTCCCTTACGTATACACATTACCGAACCATATAAATATTGTCTTCTTTATTTTTATTTTCTACCATTATTATTGTTTCTTGTTCTCATTAATCTTAGCAATACTTTTCTATGCACCCATAAAAAGTGTTACACATCTCACGGTAAGATCATATTCTAATTTTAAAATGTACATGGAAAACCTATGTATGATAAAACATAAAGTACTTGTTTAGTAAATAACTTTGACCCAAAAAAAAAAAAAAAAAAAAAAAAAAAAAAAATCAACAAAGTTAATCATATCAGATTCTAATTTTAAAATGTACATGGAAAACCTATGTATGATAAAACATAAAGTACTTGTTTAGTAAATAACTTTGACCCAAAAAAAAAAAAAAAAAAAAAAAAAATCAACAAAGTTAATCATATCAGAAAACTCAAGCATATAAAGTTCATCTAAACAAGTAAGAATTTAGGTTGAAACCCCACCCAAAATGGAAGTTCCAAAATTGTGAAATTGAAACACCAAACCCTTTAGGGGCGTTTGGTTCAGATATATAACATAACCAAGGGAATGTGACATTCCAAAGTTCACATTCCGGTGTTTGGTTCATATTATCTTAGGGAATCTAACATTCCCAAGGAATGTCACATTCCCTCCACATAGGATTTTGAAGGGAATGTGATTCCCTTCAAAATCTTAGGTAATGTAAGATAACCTTGGTTATGTTAGTTTATTATATATATATATATATATATATATATATATATATATATATATATATATATATATATATATATATATATATATATTTGTAATTATATATATTTTTATTTTTATTATGTTATGTTATGTTAGCATATAAAATAATTTTGTTTCTCAAGTTCAAGATTTTAGTTAATATTTTAAAATCATGTAATTATATATGATACCGTTATCTTATTTATTTATTTTAATTTTTAAATATATTAAAATATGTTAAGGATATTATAGTGTGTATAAAAAATAACCCTAAACCAAACAGGATTATATTACATACCCCAATTTTAACCAAACACAGGAATCTAACATTCCCAGCAATCTAAGGTAATCTGACAATCCGTGAACCAAACGACCCCTTAAAATTTGCTGTGGGGAGGTAAAGCTGGAAGGGTTCTCAGGTAAACCAAAAGTTGAAATGGTAATGTACAATTTTTTTTTACCACATTTTCTCCCAATTTCCTTTGACTGCTGCAAATTACATAGCTGAGTACAATTTGTATCCTATGTATGTGCTACATGCTGGTTGAAGTACAAATTAAAGGAAAACTGAAACTGAAGAAACTACTACAAAATACACATTAGATAGAGAAACAGAACAGCAAGTGAAGAATCTGCATGTTTGAAGATGAGTTGCAGAAAGAGAGTAAAACCCAGATGGCATCTTGGATCCATCCAATCTCTGCTGCCATGAACTGAGCAAAAAAATCTAGTAAGGGGTTGAAGGTGGCACATTCCGCGATTCTTGAAACCCGACTGCTTTGTTTGATAATCTGCGTTTGTACCGTTTAAGCACCGATGCCAGGTTTTCTTTTCCTTTGGGAAAAGCCACATCACCGGCCGCTGTGCCTGCACGCCCTTTACGACTAGAGATTGCGATCTCGATGTCTTTGATTTTTTCCACGAGCATTGGTGCCGTTGTGCATTTTCCCCATCCCTGTTTTGCAGGCATGGGCAAATTTCCGTTTGGAGCTGATATGTTTGATCTTTGTTGCTGGCCTACCGGAAACGCTAGGCACAAACAGGGAGTCATTGGCGAATGGGGCTTGAAAAATGCGAGATCGATTATGCCCTGGAGCAGGAAAGTTTGGGATAATTATGTGTCATTAGGCACCTAAAAAGCATTGTTTTAGTCAATGTTAAAAAATCGCTAGGTGCCCTCTAGGCGCCTGGGGACCGCCTAGAGCGCCTAGGCGGGCACCTAGGAGGCCGAGGGCGCCTAGAGTGCCTAGGCGGGCGCCTAGGAGGCCCGAGCACCTAGCGCCTAGGCGCGATTTTTGCAACACTGGTTTTAGTCAACCAAAAATCCAGACAGGAAAAGAAAAGAAGCGAACCTGAAGACGATTGAGTACAAAGGTATATTTCCCCCAGAGCTCGGGCCTGCTTTCCGTAAGTGAAAGCTCGAGAATCCTGTGAATGCACCAGATCCCGAAGCTTACAATCAGATCCAGTTTCCAGATGCACCCTTCTCCACAATGCGGGATGGACGTCATCAAGAACTTGGTGCAATCAAACTCGTCGGTTTTTGATGCAGAGCCCGAGGGTTTCCTGTTGGGAGGTGATTCCCCCATTGCATTAATCTCTCTCATTTCAGCTTCATACAAAAATCTTTCCCTTGTAGCAACACCATATACGAGATCCTCATCCGCTCCATCGTCTAGCCTAAACAACCATTCCGACCCTTCGAGCTTCAGAAGTTTCACAATACAACTCCTAAAGGACTGAAGAAGCCTCGCCTCCAACTCCATCATCAATCCAGATTCCCGAGTAAATGAACTCTGCATAGCTCCAAAACGATCACCACGAATATTGCCACTCTTAGCAGTGCCACCAAATCGTTCGAAAGGCTGTCTGGCCCATAGCGACCCCGTTGCAGAATTTGAACTAAACTGTAAGGGAATAGCACCTCTACACGCTTTGGAAGGAGAAGGTTGATCAAATCCCGGAGGACCACCAACCCTCTGCGAAGGACTCAAATAGCTACTACGTTCATACGGTGAGCGCCCCGAAGATTGCACATACCCCATTGAACTTCTCTCGAGCAGCAAAGATTCCCGATTAGGGACATAGAGTTTCTTGATGTCTGGCGAGCTATGAAATTTCTTTGCACTTGCTGTGCAACCTATGTTCTCGGCATTCCCAGAAGGATTGAGATCGTTTAAATTATTTCCAGACAGCAGTGAAGTATTTCTAGACGTAGGAACATTTCCAAACCCGGGTGGTGCCCTGCTACTCAAGCTGCTCTGTGGCTTCTGCCCATAAGCAGAGGGATAGAACTCCGAAGAATTTGAGGTAAAATTTTGGGATTTTGGAATCGGTGACTCCACTTTACCATTCGAATAACCAGTTCTTCCATTAGCAATTCGATTAAGGTAGGCAAGTTCATACCCATGAATAGTAGCAGGTTGTTGATCATAGCCTGAAGATGATGTCGGAATGTGCATGCTGGAATAGCGCCTCTCACCCGATTCTAGAGTATCGTGGCTTAAACTTCGTACATATGCATCTAACAGTTGCAAGTGAGCAGACTGCGATGAATATGGATCCTTCTGAGCTCCATCACCAAAGTTTCCCATTTGCTGCTTGTGGGAATACAAATTCGAATTTATCAACAAATCTCCGGACCCTTTTACACTCATAGATGATAAATATGCATTAGACTCCTTCCGAATGCTTTCTAATTTCAGGGATCCAGAAGGAGGTTTAGGATCCATCTTCGACTCCACGCCAAGCAATATATCGAGTTTCTTCGACTTTGCTTCTTGAGTGGCCTGCCCGTGAGAATCAAACAACTGTCCCCAAAACTCATCGAGAACTACAGTTAAGTGCCGCCTTGCTGCACGACCAAGTCCTAATCTGGATAAACTTCCAGTGCCATTCCCGATATCATCGTTTTTTCCACCGATACTCTTGAATGATCCAGGACCCTCGAAACTCGAAAACTGACTATTTGCAGATACCTCTTTTGTCACCTCTTCTGGCACCCAGGAATCTCCTTCATCATCCTTGTCATTCTGATGATTATCACCTTCAATATGAAGTGTCTTCTCTACAACATCTACCGGTTTAGATGTCAAGCTGCTGCTATCTTCTGCTGAAACATCATCATAAACAGTGTTCCTTGGAACAGTGTCCCCTGCAGATATTGATAGCTCTGGATCACACTTAGATTTGTTTGCAAAAGTTATTTCAGATTTATTCTCATCAATGGTAGTGAGATGAGGAAATGTCTCGAAATCCGGTAGTGTTTCTGGCAAGTTCGGTTCAGGATACGGAGTTGATAAATTCGAATGGCTCCCTAACAATTTACCCAACTGTAATGTAGGTTCCTGCCTATTTGTAGACCGCTCTAAATTAAATCTAGATTCATTGGCATCGACTTTTTTCCCAATTGGAGGTGACTCGGGCACAGGAGTTCGAATGTCCCAATATAACGCCTGAGGATCAAATGTGGAGCTTGCAGATTTCATCGGAGTGGCGGCTAACCACAACATCAACCCCAGCGAAGAAAAAGCAGCAACGAGAAGGACAATATATGGAACCGATACACTGCTTCCAATATTCCACTTCAAATAGCTCACCCATTCACTATTTCCAAATACCATCTCTGTTACAAACACGATTTTGAGGCCAAGCATGCCAAAGAATGTGCCCAGAGACAAAAGCTCGGAGAGGGGCGAAATCTTGTGAGCGCCCATTATTGATCGGGATGAAGCGACTCTGAAAAGGGGAATAACAGCAGATGGAAGCACAAGGGCTACCCCAACCTGTGTACATATCAGCATCTGATAAAGGCCTTCGGCTCCTGAAGTCCAAACACAATAGAGAGCTGGCACGATTGCCATAATTCTGACCGTCACGTGATGAAGCCAACCCGGAAGCTCCATTCCAAACAAATCATGCACTACTGCTTGCTTACCAAGATCCCAAGTGAGTGCAGTGATTTGATTGGAGAAAAACATGACCAACACTACTACAAATGTTACCAGTGAACTCCAAAAAACCTGTATCACCAATCCACTATTCTAGTCAACATCAAATCAAATATGATAAAAACACAGTATTTTGGATGTTGTTATAAGGAAAATGCTCTTTTCCCCTCCTGATTATCACCTCCAAACTTTGCCCTCATGATGTGGCTTTTATTCATTTGGTGCCAATGAATTAGTTAACCCACCACTAACTAATAAATAAATTTAATCACCAATTACATGATGACACCTCGGCCCTATTTGGTAAATGGCTGTTAGCTTATAGCGGTTAGCTGTTTGGGTTAAGGGGTATAACTAGTTGATAACATTAGCTAACTATAGAAAGTGTTTGGTAAATTAGCTGTTAGCTGATAGCTGTTTGGTATAATTTCTTTTCTCAAAAAGCTAATTGAAAGAGTTGCTTTAGGCAGCTTTTTGAATTTTAGAATTTTGGAGTTACAAAAAGATGATTAACCAAACACTTATATTGGTTTTTTAACCAAGTCAAACAGCTAATAGTGGTCAAATAAGCCAAAATTGACTGATAAGCTAACTATTTTACCAAACAGGTCATGAGGGGAAATACAGGAGGGGTTTGTAGCATTGCTCTTGTTATAATAATTATAATATTAATATTATTACTCCACTTAATAATTCATATAAGAATAGTATTTTTTTAAATAAAATCTGACCTGATCATGCAATGACAATGCGTCCTGAAATGTGAGTAAAACAAGGCCACTACTCCCACTAGTACTATTGTAGAAAACACTAGCTGCCGAATTCACTAGCACATAATTAACCAGGAAAATGCCACTGAAAATGCAAACAATGGCAAAAAAATGGTCATTGCACAGAGCTTCCTTCAAAAGCTTTTTTGATCCCTGATCTCGCTGCAAAAATAAATTATCGGTTATAAAGCTCAGAAGCATATTGACTTAACAAAAATTAGAGAACTTTACATTCATAAGAGAGAGAGAGAGAGAGAGAGAGAGAGAGAGAGAGAGAACCTGTACAATAGAAGAGTGCAGGTAAAAATTGTGTGGCATGATACTTGCTCCAAGTAGACTCATCAATGCAAATGCACTGTCCCCATTTAATTTCGTCAGCATCCCGTCCATGGATATTGGATTTTCGGGTTGACTTATTATCATTCCAATAACATAAGAAAGTAGTATGAAGCTCGCCCAGCAAATGCTTAGGAATCTTGCACTGCCATTATCCTAAAATAAAAATAATATGAAATTAGCTTTATCAGTCCCATTAAGAAAAAAGAAAAAATAGTTAGTCTGGAGGATGGCTAAGAGCCATCACTTGCCAGTAATAAAGACAAAAGCTAATTACGAGACTATTTTAAGATAAGCGGCTTACTACGAGAGAAGAAATGAGTGGCAACAAAACAGCATTAGTTGCTGTCAGAAAGATGCAACTAAGTAAGTCAAATCCAAACACAGCCTTTAGCCCATATGCAGTGCCCAAAACCTATCAGATTGCAAATTTTAAGCACAGGATTAGCCAAAAGTAGCTAAAGAGAAAGAAAACTACATAAATGAACAGAGAAAATAATCAAATATAAAAGCTTGTACTACCATTGTGAGGTCCAATGCAATAACTGAAATCTCAGCTTGAACTCCAAGAAATATGCATGTAACTTTGTCATACTCCTCACTGCATATCTTTGATATCACCAAGTTCAAAGTTGTTATTGCTTGGTTCACCAGTAACACAAAAACTTCAAAGAAAAAAGAGAAGCGGAAGAATAAGGAATATTTTGTTCCTATTGGGCACCATGGAATGGTTTTACAAATATACGTAGAATTCCCTTTGAATGTGTTCAATAATTGCAATGAAAATTGTTCAAACAATCTAACATCAAATTGTTAAGCTTATAAGGTTGCTCGATGATAATGTCAACGACAAGAAGAAAATAGCAAACTGAGATCCATACCTGGGCAAGATCTCTGCCTGTAACCACTGCAATACGAGCTGACAAGTACTGACACAAAATTGCTCCTAAATTAAACAGAAGTAATACAATCATCAAATTGACCCCACAACGGGCACCTCCTTCAACAAACACAGCCCATTTGCCGGGGTCCACATATCCTACTGCAATCAATAGCACAGGCGCAATAGTGGAAAGAAGTCTTTGAAGTTTATTTGGTTGATAATGAGCAGCCAGTGCCTCAGATTCCATTTCTTTTAATTCCTCCAAGATAGACCAATTAAGCTTCAAAGATTATTGAGCTATCCAGAAACGGAGAATGTGCAACAGAAAGTAGCCAAACATATAGCCAGCCGTAGGAACTCAATTCTATGAAAAATTCTACCTCTAACTAGGTTCTTTACACAGACTTCTATGATAAATGGATTTAGCCAAGGGAAAAGAAAAACCCAAAACCTTCAACTTTGTACAGACTTCTAAAAACCTATTGGCTATTGCTTTAATTTCAGAACCAATAGAGGAAAGGAAAATCCAATGTTCTAGAGGAGCTGACAATCCATATCACCTTCGTGCCAATATCCATGTCATCTCAAAACCCCGGAATTTCCAGCCTCATCAATAGCAGGGAAACAAAATCACATGAATCAAAGCTCCTTAATATGTAGATCTAAGAACCAAATAATTTATAAACCACAGCCAAACTGCAGAAAGACCCTTGACCGAACAACCGTTTACTTTTCCTGATTCATTAAAATGCTTAGAGAATCAGTATGAGAAGTGTAAGTATATAAGCGCATACTACCATTAGCATAAAATAAAAATAATAAAAATACAAGGGTGAATGCATTAAGAAGAAGAAACTGAATCTTTCAAAACTTGATAGAGCAAAATATGGCTATGCTATCACATGCCAATAAAAATATCAATTGCAGAAAATTAGAACTGCCATTAAGTTAACCAGTTAGCTGCACAAATCACACTAATTGGGAATTAAGGTCAACAAGTAACAAGAAGTCAAAATTCAGTGCTTTTAAACAGAAAGTATAAACAAATGCAAGAATTACAAATCTGGAATGCAGAATTCCATGATAAACTATAGTTTTATGCTTGTATAAATCCCATTCAGATGGCAAATTTAATATTTACAACAGCCTCTGTTTCCCTTGGAGAAGTGGGCACAACCCAAATTGCAAAAAGAATACAGAAAATATATTTAAAAAAAAAAAAAAAAACCTTTGTCGAAGTGTAACGCCACCAAAGCAGATCTTTGCGAAGAATTAAACCCAAAATATCATAAAAGAATTCTCAAAACCCAGAAAACAGAGCAAAAGATCACCAAATTGAAGCTCCAAGCTAACACTCACCACCATGGATCTGAAACTGAAGCAAATGATACAGACCCATTTCACAGATTTCCATAAAGATACACTAACACGCCAAAAGATAACAAAATACACCCCCGCACACACAAACATGGGCGCAAACTTAAAGACAGATTGATATAGGACAAGTGGCAACCCACTATTAGGGTTTCCATCGCTGTTTACCTTGTTGTATCTATCTGTCCTCGGAGTTGGATCAGAGGCTTTTATGAAGCCACGCGTTGATTGATATCTACAGCCAGAGCCTACAATACATACAGACAATATAAACAGAAATCATAGAGAGATGAAGGAGAGTTGTGAGTTATGGAGTTTGAGCTGAGGGAGTGTAGAGAGAGAAAAGTATAGATATTTATACAGAGAGTGTATATATAGTTAGGGTGGCTCTTCAAGACTCGAAGCTATCTTGTACTGAGGGAGATGAGAGATCACGTAGTCAAAAGTTGAAGATAGCGAGAACTAAAAGACTGTCTTTTTTTTCTTTTTTTTTCTTTTTTTGGGTTTTTCGAGTAGGATTGCCCTTTGCTTGCGCTAATTGCACATGTAGGAACTAGTTGGATATCTGTAATCTGTCCAGTTCAAGAAATCTTGAATTTAATTATATATATTGATGATTTTTTTTAGATCCTAGACTCCTTATAGTATCTCCATACTTGTAGTTTTTCTTTTCCCGCATAGACAGCTCAATTGGTCACAAAAATTAAACTTTGAAAGAATGACCAGGGATCGAGTCTCACCAGTCACAGTGTGGAAGCAACCTCTCCAAGTGAGGGAGGGTTCCGGTTCATGTTCAATTGAGTACTCCTCCCAAACATTAAATTTTTACGCACCTAGGAGCACGTGCAGTGTACGCGCCTGCGGGGTGCGTTGCGTTGAACATGCAAACAAACGCTGTCATTTCTCCATGTGGGCCCCACATGCTTAGTCCAAAAAACTCTCCTCTACAAAGACCCAATAGCTTTTATCTCCTCCACATCAGTCTAATTAATAATTAATTTGTTTTGTATATTATGAGACTGTCTAAATAATATTTTAAACATTATTATAAAACGACTTATGTATAAATTTCTATGGTACACTCCTCCTGTAAAGACCTAGAAGCTTCTCTCTCCACATCAATCTAATTAATAATTAATTTGTTTTGTATATTATGAAACTGTCTAAATAATATTTTAAATATTATTATAAAACGGATTATGTATAAATTTTTATCGTCTATTGTATTTACCGTGTCTCATGTTTTGTTGAGTATTACTCCTATTGAAGCACAAAGAGTCGATACCACATGGGCTCAACTCATGACTTCTCATTTGGGAAGGCCACTTCATTCTTCCCATTTGAAAAGTCATTTCATGTTATTAGACCACAAGATTATTGGCAATATTTCTTAAAATTATATATCTTATTTTATTTAAAAAACTTTGTATAATTCTATTAAATACAAAATGTCATTAAAAAAGTTATAAAGTTTTTTCTAACTTACTTAAGTTTTTGTGTGAGGAATAAAGGAAGAAAATGAAAAGAAAGTAAGATATTTTTAATGTACAGTTGGAGATATTAATAATTATTAAAATTAAAATCTCACATTGTATTTACTACTTTTTATAAAATCAACTCCTTTTAAAATACTTTTCTTTGTACTTTTATGTCACTAAAATTTATGGTGACAGCCAGGTGTTTTAGGGTTTTCTTATTTTTAGAGTACAGTTTCCAATATTGCAAGATCACTTTTTTTTTAATGAACTGTTGCCCATTTTTATTTATAGTAAAAAACATTATAATACCACATATAAAAATGTTATTAAAATAGAAAATTACAGCTTATGTATTTAGTATCATTTTTTTAAAAAAAAATACACTTTTTTTTTTTTGGTAGGGGAAAGGGCCAAAGGCCCCAAACTTCTTAAATTATAAATTTATTCTCATATTTGAGACTTTTCTTTTAGTATTACATATTGATTCTGTTACATTGTAGTATCTGTTCATACATATTTTCTCAACCTACTGAAACACAAAGAGTTAATGCATCCATTGAAGTTCGAACATGTGATCTCTCATTTTAGAAGAATTATTTGGTTTAACTCATTTTTCACTTTTTCATCACCTTTTTTCTATTTTCATTTTTAGCTTATGTCCCGCTTGAGTTATTTAATTCTTAAAAAAAAAAAAGAAAAAAAAAAAAAACATTGAAATGGACAAATGAATAGTACTTGGGAATACATTTTACTCCCTCCATTCCATTTTGTTTGTGTGATTCGGTTAATGAGGTTTGACTGATGTTATTTTTAATTCAAATTTTCATAATATTAAGTTTAGTATTATTATATAAAATTTATATATTTAGAAACTACATTAAAAATATTATTAAATTAAAAAAAAATTAAACAATGAAGAAATTGTTTATTTGACCCATGAATAATAAACAGAAAAAGTAAAATGTGATTTTTCATTTCTGATTATTTTGTATCTAAAATGAAAATGTGTATATATAGTCATGGGACCAAAAGTTTTTTATTTTTTAAAGATAATAATTGTAGGGTTAAAAGTATACATAATTTTTTTAAAAATAAATAAAATATTCATCCATCTAAAATGAAAATGTTGAAAATTAAGTCAACATAGAATAGAAGTTTGATGGGATAAGGGTCAAATAGACCCTTCAACTATAGGCCAAAGTGCAATTAGCCCCTTAAATTAGACTCTATTACATTGTATAGTAGTATCTGTCCAAACATACTTTCTCAACCTAATGAAGCACAAAAAGTCAACAACGCCTCCACTGAGGCTCAATCTCATGATCTCCCACATGGGGGAGCTAGGTCATTACATGCTATCTGAGCACAAAATGCTTGGCAATTAAGTTAATTAACATGTTACATCTAAATCACATGTAATTTTTTAAAATTTTTTTTACAAATTAATTAAAATAAAAAATATATTTTTAATTCAAATAAATTAATAATTTTTTTATTTAAAAAAAAAAAAAAAGGTCCAACGACCACTTCTTCGTCTTGTTGGACGGAGAAGCATGCCATGGCTTCTCCACCCAGTTGGATGGAGAAGCAAGCCATGGCTTCTTCATCCAGTTAGACGGAGAAGCCGGTCGTGACTTCTCCGTCCAGTTGGATGAAGAAGCCGGTCTGGCTTCTCCATCTAATTGAACGGAGAAGCAGACCATGGCTTCTCCGTCAAGGAGAAGCCAAGCATCCATTTTCTTTTTTTGTAAAATTTTTTTTAAAAAAAATATTTTACCTGCTATTACCTTGTGTTTACCTGTAAATTGAGCTAATTACATAAATTTAAGAAGTTATTTACTTAATTGCATACAAGTGAAGAGATGAAAGACCTAATTGGAGCTTTTGTTAATTTATGGAGCTAATTGCACTTTGACTTATTGAAACGCCTATTTGACCATTATATATCTCAAGTTTGATCAATGTAAAGGGATTGAATAATACTAGACATAATAATTGTGCATGCAACACCATGCCCTAATTTTTTTTTTTTTTTTTTGAATGCTACTAGCTCTATTACATTGTAGTATCTGTTCATATACTTTCTCAACCTACTGAAACACAAAGAGCTAATAACGCCTCCACTGAGGCTCGAACTTACAACCTTCCAAATGGAAGTCCAACCCGGGTACCATTGGACCACATAGTCCTGGTCCATGCCCTAATTAATATAATTATTATGTAAAAAAAATATTTAAATTGAATGTGAGAACATATAAAAATTGTACTTTATTTAATGTTAATGCTCCATCCGACAAAATTAATCAGCGCGGCGTACTTATCAAATTCAATTTAATATAACTTAGCAACAATATATAATCGTTGCGCTGGTCAGACATGAAAAAACACACATGGATTTATTTCATCAGCATTAATGCATTATTAGTAGTAATAATTTATTAATTAATTAGTTGATTTTCTTTTGTTTAATCAACCAATAAGATGAACTAAACATGCTCAATCTTGACACCATGTTCATGCTCCTAGTGGCGTGGCATGCAGATGTCTAATAATTGATAGGTGAGTTTTTTTTTTGTTTTTTTTTTTTTTAATTTTTTTTTATTTGTTAATGACTACCATCTAATCCTATCTATAGTAATTGTTTAACATTATGTCAACTCTCAAACTAGGATGGAACTCGAAATTTTTATGATTCTGAATTTTCTATGTACGTCTTTTGTTTTTTTTTTTTCTTCCTCTATGTTAATATGAGGGTTGTGAGGAGATTATATAAAGCTCCAAATGTAGATGTGCACCGTTGAAGAGATACAACTCATAAATTCATGGTGAATGCATTCTAGATCGGTTCTTATTGTAAATTGCATAATGAGTAAGTAAATTTATTTATTGAGTTTTAATATAATTAAGGAAAAGGGTCAAATAGGCCCTCAAACTTTAGCTAAAAAGTCAATTAACCCCTCTAACTTTGTAAAGGTGCAATTACACCCATAAACAATTCATTTTAACGCAATAAAGCCCAAGAACATGTAATTGACCTGCTATCATAGGTCAATAGAAATCCAGCCATCCTCCGGCAGAATTTTTCGGCAAAAAAAGTGACTTTTCAAGCAAAATCATTGTTGTATGTCCGACGCAATCTGCCTTCGCATTTCCAAAACACCCAAACCCCACCGTCGGACTCCTCTTCTTCCACTCTCCCTTTTTGTGTCCCATTATTCTCAATTCCTAAGCACAATTTTTACATTAGAAGGAACTGCACAGACCATACATAGATTAACACGCATTTAACATATAATGCTGGCTTTAATCGGCGTTTCTGGAACCGCATGCCCACCGCCGCGAGAGATCTCTCTAAGGCAACACCCTCCGCATCTTCCTTTACCGATGGGTTCAAACCTAGTTGCGATCTCCGCCTCTTCCTACGCACAGGCCGGCGCCGGCGGTTGGTAGTGCCGGAGAAACAGTTCCGGTAACAGCGGCAAGAGCAACAGTAGCGATCTCTGTGTTATCTCGTCAGCTTTCACTTTCTTCCTCGTCTCATTTATGTTGTTGGGCTCTATAGTTGCCCTCTATGCTCGCCTCCTGCTCACGCCTAATGTCCATGCGGGCCTGTCCATGAGGGCTCCTGGGCAATTGGTGTTTTCTATGGCGACTCTCCTTTAATCCCTCAAACCAATCGACGGCATGAGCTTCTTCTGCTACTTCTATTATTTATACTAATTTTAAGGATAAAGTTCTTGTTTTTATAAATTAGTTCATCTCCGATCGCCGATGACTTTTTGTCGGAAAGTTTCGTCGGAGGATGGCCAGATTTCTAATGACTTGTGATAGCAAGTTAATTACCTGTTGTTGGGCTTTATTGCATCAAAATAAGTTGTTTATGGGGGTAATTGCACCTTTAAAAAGTTAGAGGGGCTAATTGACTTTTTAGCTAAAGTTTGAGGGCCTATTTGACCCTTTTCCCATATAATTATCATGTCTTTAATTTTTTATGATACTGAATTTTCTATATATGTCTTCTGTTTTTTTTTTTTTTTTTTTTTTTTTTGAAAGCAACTAAATCCGTAGAATATATTAAAGGAAGACCAAAATAAAGTCTGGAGGGATAGAATCTCAGTACAACGAACTAGTCTAGCAAAAAGCTGAAGAAGTTAAAGTATGAACTATTAAATTTGCTAATCTAGAGACAAAATTAACGAAACATTGAACAAACGTGGACATGATAGATCTGCACTCGTCAACAATAAAATCGATATAGGAACGAAATGTGATGCTACTTGCGGACAAGTATCTCTGTAGGTTGGAGCAATCCGTGAGAAGCTCAACTCTAAGCACCCCTCGACCTTTAAGCCACGACAGAACTTCCTTACACGTCATAGACTCCGCCATGAGAGGTGATAGGCAATCAGGTAATTGGACGCTGAAGGCTGCAACGAAGCTGCTGTCGTGGGACTATGTATGGTCTTTTAATAATATAATATAATTCTAGTAAGATTTTATTTAGGGATAATTGCACTTTTTGTCCCTAAGTTATAAGGTAATTATAGAATTCGTCCCTGAGTGTTGGTCATGCTCACTTTTCATCCCTAAGTTATTATTGGCGTTGCACTTAGAAATGAAAAATGAGTATGACTAACACTTAGATACGAATTTTACAATTACCTTATAATTTAGGAACGAAAAGTACCATTTATTTAAGAATGGAGAAAAAATGTTTGCACCATGATGTGTGCGCTTGATGTCACTTAAAGAATGTTGGTTGAAGTTGAACACAATTCTTTTGCACTTCCCTCTATTAGTCATAACACCCCCCCCCCCCCCCCCCCCCCCCGGTCCATGGGAATTGTAATTCTTGGAAATGGAAAAATAGGAAAATGACTAAATTGTTGTTATTATTATTATTAAGGAAAATGACACTTTTCTCCCTAAGTTATATATTTATAGCACTTTTTTCCCATTAATTATTTATGTAAGCACATTAGTCCTCTCAATTATTTTAAAAGTGGTGGTTTTTTCCCCTAATATATTAAATTGACATTTCTACCCTTAAAGTAAACATTTTATTTATTTTACTTCTCCAACAAATTATTGCGTATATGTAGCAATTACCACAGTTCGGTTCGAACTGAACCAGGCACTATACCAATCGAATTAAAAGTTTTCGGTTATGATTCAGATCAAGAACCCAATATTTGGATTTCAATTTATTAAATTTAAGAATAAAAAAAAAAAAAACTGGATCATGAACCATGAACCGGCGGTTCCGGATCCGATTCGCGATTTTGAACCGTCTTTATTTTAAAATTTTATTTTTTATTTTAAAATAGTCTAAATTCAACAATAAATGTATTTTATTTTTTCAGTTCGGAACATGAACCGGCCATTCCGGTTCACGATTTTAATAAATTCTAAATATCGCGTTTTGATTATAAATTGTAATTGGAATATTTTGGTTTGGTTGCTATAGTATCTGTTTGGTTTGAACCAAATTATAGTAATAATTTGTTGGAAAAGAAAAATAAATGAATTATTTATTTTAAATATTTATTTTAATGGTAAATATGTCAATTTAACATTTCAGGGGGAAAAAGAGCCACTTAAATAATTCAGGGGAAAAAAGTACTATAAGTATATAACTCAAGGAGAAAAAGTGTCATTTTCCCTTATTATTATTACACAAGGGAATTTTAGTTTTTATATTACTTCTTCTTTTTTCATTCCTAATAATTCTATTTCTCCCACCAAACAATCTAATTTGAATTACTACTTTATTTCAACCTTATTCTTTTCCATCGAATTACAATTTCTTTTACTTCCCACCAAACACCCCATAAGGGGTTATGTACAAAAGTAATACATGTTTTAATTAATTTACCTTCTCATTATCTTGAAAGATGAATTTATGGGTTTAAGAAGTTGAAAATTTTGAGTTATATAAAAAAAAATGTGCTAATAATTTGATGATTTTGGATAACATGAGTAACTAAGATAAAGGTATTTTTTATCAGGACTATGTGGTCTAATGGTATCTGGGTTGGATTTTTATTTGGAAGATTATGAGTTTGAGTCTTAGTAGAGGCGTTATTGGTTCTTTTGTGTTTCAGTAGGTTAAGAAAGTATATGAACAGATACTACAATGTAATAGAGCCAGTAGCTTTCAAAAAAAGATAAAGGTATTTTTTACAACTCACTTTTGAGGGCTTTAAAAACAACTAAAAAATGAGCAATAACTAACACTTGCGGTGTTTTTTTTTTTTTTTTGCTCGAGTTTATGGGTTCAATATATAATTCGGTGAAGTCAAAAATTTTAAGTTATATATATATATATATATATATATATATATATATATATATATAATGTGTTAATCATTTTGTGATTTTGGATCACATGGGTAACTAAGATAAAGTTATTTTTTACAACCCACTTTTGAGGGCTAGGCAACTACTTTGTTTGGGATTTAACAGGGCGTTTGGTTGGAGAGGGAGAATTACATGGGAAAGGAATTGTAATTTCATGGGAGATAAATTACTGGGAATAAAGTGAGAATTTAAATTCCAGTGTTTGGTTTACAGGAATAGAATTACTGGAAATTTCAATTCCAATGTTTGGTATACATGGGAATTGAAAGGGAATAAGTAGTATAAAGTCCAAAATGTCCATTGTTATTGTCAGGCATTAATTTTAGGTTAAAAAGGAAGGGGTAATTTTGACTTATCACTGTCTTTTTTTCTTCCTAAAATCCCAAGAATTAAAATCACAGGGGGAACATGAGATTTTAATTCCATGAAAATGGAGGAATTGCAATTCCTTTCAACAAAATAAAGGAATTTTGTGGCCTTTGAAATTAGGTGGGAAGGGAATTTAAATTCCCTTCAACCAAACGCCCTGTTAAAAGTTGAATCTAGCTTAACAAAAGCAAGTATTAGTATATGTTGTGGTCTAGTGGTATGAAGTGACTCTCCCAAATGGAAGGTCATGGATTTGAGTCCCAGTAAGATCGGTATTGACTCTTTGTGCTTCAGTAATAAGTTGAGAATGTAACTACGAATAATGACTACATCACAACAAAGTCAGCAGTACTTCAAAAACAAAATGTCCAAAATTTTAAGGTGATCGGTTGAGCCAACCGAGTTATCCCGTGGGGCAAAAAAACTTTTCCATTAGTTTGAGCTTGAACTCCCGCTTGTGACAGTTCTCTTCTTAAATGTATAATCATAGTCATAGTGCATTTAAGCATGTAATGAGATTGAAACAATTACATCTGCCCATCACTTATGTTAAATTCTTGTTGTTCAAGTTGAAATTTGTAATGGTTGGAGCAGATTTGGGCTTTTGGTGGTGCACTCCAACCCATTATATAGGAAGTGCACAAACCGATCGAGATGTATTAAGTGATGATGGGAAACAGTCCACAGATTTGGCAGAATAAGTCCAGACAACAGTATGAAGCAATTTGTTGCCATTTCCAAGAAAATGATTTTTATGTTGGAACTCTCCACTATTTGGAAGTCCTACTATTTCCACTAAAAATGCATCTCCCAGCCATAAATTATAGGAACAACAAATAAATGTTCTATTCCAACTAATGAGGTAAATGAATCAAGTTATTTCTAAACTATTCAAATTTGATTCCACGAATATTGAATTTGATTCAGTTATTATTAAACCGAGTTTGAGCAATGAGTTGAGCTGAATCCATACCTCTTAATACTCGATTCAAGTAGCTCACAAGACTAATTAAGCTTTTTAAAGTTTTTATTATATATTTTACACATAATATACTTATAATTTTATAACTTTAATTAATATATTTATGTCTATATGTTATAAAATGGCTATAATTCAAATGTAATATTTATTTAAAAAAAAATAATTTTGATGACCCATTTGGTTCACACAATAAAATTGAGGATGAATGTAATTTAAATTTCATGGAAAATAAATTACTAGGGAAATTAATTCAATTGTATGTTTTGTTTGTGGAAAAGAAATTAGTGAAATATTGATTCCATTACGTGGTTAGGTTTGAAATTGTGATGAATAATGAATATAAAAATAACATGCCCCTACACAATAATAATAATGATAATAAAAATAATAGTTTATAATTTATAAATTACAATATGATATATTTTAATTTTATAATTACATATTTTATTATAATAATATACTTTCACCGTCCAATTTTATGTATCTAGTTCGATTAACGAGGCTTAACTGAAGTTATTTTAAATTCAATTAATTTTCATAATGCTAAATTTATTAGTATTAGTATATAAAATTTATATATTTAGGGCATCCCCAATAAGGGGATTGTTCACGTTGTTTTAAGAAAAGTTGCTTACATGGATGAAATAGAATGAAGTGAGAGAAGGTTTGGGTGCTTATGTTAATATATGGAGATTTTGTCAGTTTGTGGGCCCAGCTAAAGAAAGAGATAGACGGTGGTTTTGGTTTTTGCTTCTGATCATGTCACTTTTTGCTTTTTTAATTTACTTTGTCTTATTTTGTTTTGGTTTTTATGTTTTATGTTTTATTTTATTTCTTTTCATTTTCTCTTTCCTAATCACACTTACAAAAATTTCTCAAAAACTACACCAAAATTCTCGCTATTGATAATGACCTTAGGAAGTAGGAACTACATTAAAAGTGTTAAAGAGTATTTTTTTTTTTAACAAAATTAAAAGTGTTATATTGAACACACAAAAAAAATAATTAAAAATATAAAGAAAATAAACAAAGAAGAAAGGAATAATGTCCAAATTGGCCACTGAACATAATCTGAAAAATGCAATTAAGCTACTGAACGGAAAAAAAAAAAAAAAGTGCAATTATGTCACTAGACACTCCAAATATATTCAATTTCACCTTATAGCAGGTTACCATCCATTTAATCAGGTTGTCTACTTATGTGGATGGTGAGTTGACATTTTTAAATAATTTTTAATAATAACATTTAAAAATAAAAAATAAAAACAAATTAAAAAAAATCAGGTTGTATGCTTACGTTCAGGTTACTTATTTACAACAGCTTCTCAGAATTCTACTTTGTCTGCACACCATTCTCTCTTTATAAATTGTGGAGGAGACAGAAAATAGAGAGCAAGTAGATGATCGATAGTCAATTATATTTAGGACGCGGTTGGCGGACATGACAAGAAAATAAGAATTTATGGACTTAGTTCATATGGTGTTGATTGTTGTTTGTTAAGATTAAATTATATTGTTGTTTAGACTTGAATTGACTATTATTACTTACTAAGTGTGGATTGATGATATATTATTACTTGAACTTAATGTGGATTGATAATGTTTTAGAATTAATTGTGTTTTAGTATGTCATTGTAGTTTTATATTAATATTTTAAAAGCTCATATTACTATTTAAAAATAGTAATTATAAATAAATATTTTAAAAATAATTTAAAAATGTGACGAAAAAAAATGGTGACGGAATATGTGTTTCCAAAATGTCGACGGAATTGCGATGCCTTATTCCGTCACCATATTTTTTTACAGAATTATTCCGTCGCGTAAAAAAATACGACAAGTCAATAGACGACAGAACGGATTCCGTCACGAAACGTGATTTGCGACATAATTTTTTAGTCACGATTCACGATTTTTCTTGTAGTGAAAAATCGTAGAGGAATGACTTGAGAAGATGAATAAAATCTTTCTTGCTTTGTCTCTTAGTTTTTCTCCTATAACTTTCCTTTGATCTATGTTATACAAGCTAATGGGAATGTATGTTATTACAACAATTTTCTTTTATCTTAGTTGGGACATTCAAAATATTTGGTAGCACCTTGTGTCAATTATTATTATTATTATTATTATTATTATTATTATTATTATTATTATTATTATTATTACTACTCCAAATGTTCGTAAATAATTTTTAAATTGTTTTTAGAATAATGTCTAAATTGGTCATTAACGTAATTTGAAAGTGCAATTAGATCACTGAAAAAAAAATACAATTAAGTCACCAAACACCTCAAATGTATACAATTTCACTTGATAGCAGGATACTATCCATTTCATAAGGTTGCCAGCTTAAGTGAATGGTGAGTTGACATTTTAAAATAATTTTTAATAATAAATTTAAAAAAAAAAAACAAAAAAAAAAAAAAAAAAAACAAAACACTAGGCCCCTTTTCTTTCATCTTCGACCGGAGACGAAGACAGGTCCTTCGTTTCCGACAGAGACGAAGGAAGGGGGGATGGGGACTGGGGTAGCGTGAGACATGTCCTTCATCTCACGCCACCCCCTTCCCCCTCGTTGATTGGTCTCCGCCGGAGATGAGGAGGAGGGGGAAGGCTTTTTTTATTTTTTATTTTATTTTTTATTTTTAAAATTTATTATTAAATTATTTAAAATGCCAACTCACCTCCCACGTAAGTAGACAACTTGATTAAATGGATGGTAATCTACTATTAAGTGAAATTGCATATATTTGGGGTGTTTAGGGCATATTTGTACTTTTTTTTGTTCAGTGACCTAATTGCATTTTCATGTTACGTTCAATGGACAATTTGAACCTTATTCCTTATTTTTTTTCGTAATACTTTTCAAAACTAAATATATAATCTCTACCAAGACTATGTAGTCTAATGGTATTCGGGTTGGACTTTCATTTGGAAGGTTGTAGTATATGAACAGATACTACATTGTAATAGAGCCGGTAGCATTATATATATATATATATATATATATATATATATATATATATATATATATATATATATATATATATATATATATATATATATATATATATATATATATATATATATAGAAAAACGCTCATATGTGGTCATGTCATTAGGTGTGGTCGTGTGGTCGTATCTGTGTCGTTGAATCAGTTTAATCTAAAGGCTGTGGTAATTCTGAGGATTTTCGCGCGTTTTAGTAAGTGGGGGTGTTATGGTAATTACAGTGACCATTTATAGCGGGCGGGTTCTAGAATACACCAACAGTGTTGACAACATGCACCAATAGTGTAATAAAACACACCATAGTGAAACACACCAATGGTGTATTCCCGTGTTATGGTAATTACAGTGGCCATTTATAGCCGTCGAGTTCCAGAATACACCAACAGTGTTGACAACATGCACCAATAGTGTAATAAAACACACAACAATGTGATTTTCCTTATTCCAGTGTTTTATGACAAGTTTACCCTTACAGTTTGCTAGGTAGAAGAATGTGCGCGAAAATACTGAAAAAATCTTGATTAATATGATCCATTAGATCTATCTAATCTAATGGTCTATAATTGACCATATGACCACACCTAACAACATGGCCACATGTGATCACTCCTCTCTCTCTCTATATATATATATATATATATATATATATATATATATATATATATATATATATATATATATATATATATATATATATATATAGGCGGGTTCAGGTGCGACAGTGTCTTACGGTGCAGTTATTTCTTACGGTGCGGCAACACCAATAGTTCACCAAATATGCACCATTAACGTTAGGAAATACACCACACAAAACAGAGTAAACAGAGCCCTGCATCACCAAACACACACCATTAGGTGTGAGTAAAATCACCATACACTGTTCGGAAATACACCATTGGGGGTGGTGAGTTATATGGTGTGTTTTTTTGAGTCTGTGGTGTATTTTGTGATGTTTTATTACATTTCATTGGGGTGTGTTTTTATTACACTATTGGTGTATATTGTTAACACTGTTGGTGTATTCTGGAATTTGACCGCACCGCCGCACCGTAAGACCCGCCGCATATGAGCGCTCTTCCATATATATATATATATATATATATATATATATATATATATATATATATATATATATATATATATAGAGTTGCACTCGGGTGCGAACGGCTCGCCCAGGCGCGAAATAGGAATGGATTCTGTTCATCCACGTGTCCAGATCTAATGGATGAGAAACACTGATTTTTAAAAAAACGCGGTGGCATTTTCGTAAATAATTGAACATCGAAGTGCAAGTAAAATGTATTACAAGTGCATGTAAAATGTATTATAGGTGCAAGTAAAAATTTACACTGAGCATCAATACTTAGTTGCACTTATAGTTCTAAGTAGTTGCACCTATAGTTCTAAGTAGTTGCACACATAGGTATAAGTAGTTGCATCTAGGTGTATGAATGTTTGCGAGTGATTTTTAGGAGTATTACTACCCGCTGAACTCAGATCAATGAATGTTAACAAGACAAAATTACATGCACTTATAGGTGAAAGTAGGTGCACACATAGTTATAAGTAGTTGCACCTATAGTTGTAAATAGTTACACATATAGTTATAAGCACACCCAGGTGCATGAATGGTTGCGGAAAGTGAATGCTAACAAGACAAAATTACATGCACTTATAGGTGAAAATAGGTGCACTTATAAGAGATTTTACTTGCACTTCGATGTTCAATTATTTACGAAAATGCTACCGCGTTTTTTTTAAGTTATTAGATCTGGACACGTATCACGCGCTGATTCGTTCGCATTTCCTTCCTGGGCACTTATTCGCACCTGAGTGCGTCCCTATATATATATATATATAAAATCTCTTTTTCACCAAATAATTTTGAAAAGTCCAAGTGTCCAACTCCCCTGATAAATCTGTAACGTGGACCAATGAATTCCTTGGACAGCCGCGGTAGTTACCAATTTTGAAACACAACTCAACCAACTTACGCCACGTTGCATTAAAAAAAAAAAAAAAAAAAACTTACGCCACGTTTACTTAATGAAATGATAAATGAAGTATAAATAATATGAGTAAGGGAAAATGACATTTTTTTCTTATGAATTATATGTTTATACTACTTTTCCTTTCTGAGTTATTTATGTATTTATATTTGTTCCTTCAAAATTTTTCCCTTTTGATGTTAAATAGATATTTTTACCCTTAAAATAATTATTTCATTTATTTTTCTTCTCCAATAAATTATTGATTATATGTAGGGATAACGACAGTTCGATTTGCAACGAACCGAATACTATTGCAATCAAACTGAAACAGTAAGAACGGTTCTTGTTACGATTCAGAATCGAAAAAAATAAAATGAAATAAAACAATTACACTATTTTAAAAATAAAAAATAGAATTTAAATAAATAAATAAAATTTGAACTGGCAGTTCAAACCGAACCTGAAATCAGAATAAATGCGAACCGAAAATCTATTCGCATTTATAATCAGAACACTATAGCAACCGGCGGTTCCGATTTGCATTTATTCTAATTCGAGTTTCAGTTTGAACCATAGGTTCAAAATTTATTTATTTAAATTCTATTTACTATTTTTTAAATTAAACAATTATTTCTTCTTTTTTTTTTTTTTTTCCGATTCTAAATCGTAACAAGAACCATCCCTACTGTTTCAGTTCAGTTGCTATAGTGTTCGGTTCGGTTCAAATCGAATCGTAATCATCCCTACATATAATTAATAATTTGTTGGAGAATAAATATAAATGAAATAATCATTTTAAAGGTAAAAATGTCCATTTAACATCAAAGGGGAAAAAACTCTCACTTTTAAATTAATTGAGAGAGCAAATATGAATACATGAATAACTCAGGGAAAAAAGGTGCTATAAACATATAATTCAGGGAGAAAAAGTGTCATTTTCCCTATGAGTAATATTAGACATTCTTAATATTTTGCTCATAAATTTTCCTCTTGACGCAACAATATTTAATTAAATTCTTTAGTATTTTATTAAAAGTATGTATGATCAATCAATCCATTTTTATTGGTGCGATTTTGGTCAAAAGTCTTAAAGAGTTAAGAAGGAAGGAAGCATGTGGAAGTCAATCCTTATACTATGAACACTACTGAACAGATACCCCGATCCTGTATGACGTCGTTTTCAAACTTTAATTTTGACGACAACCACTTGGTTATCTAATTCACGTTATAGTTTATATATATATATATATATATATATATATATATATTAATAATATAAAACATGTGTATGTGTCTTGTATTGTGAATTTGTGTCTTGTGTTTTAAAATTTTGTACATTAAGAGTGAAATTCGTACCTATAACAAATTAGTAGCCTTATAACACACAACATATTGTATGTTTTATGTTATGAATTTATGTCTTGTGTTGTGAAATTCTATATGCCATTTTTACACTTAGTTTCTGCCTCCCAATACACTTTTTTAAAATTTTTTTTTTTTTTTATTGATTTGAGTCATTGATCATCTAGATCAATAGCTCATATCTCACCGCATGTTTCACCTGAGAAATTCTTCGCACCAGATAACTTTCATCCATATATATATATATATATATATATATATATATATATATATATATATATATATATGCATCTTAAGTTTCGAACTTATGCACTTTTAAGCTAGAAAATAATATAACTTAAACTTTAAACATACGCACCTTAAAAGTTAAATTGATACACCTTAAACTAGAAAGTGACACACCTTAATTACGCTTTAAACATACACACCTTAAGCTATAAACTTACGCATCTTAAACTATAAACTTAGGCACTTAAAGCTATAAACTTACGTACCTTAAACTTCAAACTTCTTAAGCTTGAAAATAATGCACCTTAATCTTTCAACATACGCACCCTTAAGGGTGTATTTGGAAACCCGGAAAATGATTTCTGGAAATCATTTTCCGGGTTTTTGGTGTTTGGCTAAGCAAGGAAAAGAGAAGTCAAAGGAAAATGCCATGTAGTCAATGAAAAATAAGCCCTCTTTTCCGGAAAATGACTTCCCCTTTTTTTGGGGGGAAGTCATTTTCCGTGGTTCTCTCCTCCTAGAAGCTCTGCGGCTCTGCCTGTATCGACACTCCACCTAGTCACCAACACCAGCTGCGCTAACAATCCCACAAAATTGCTTACTCCTGCTCCCCTTGTGGCTCCTATCTATGTCAACATCTGAGAATCCATTGCAGCTTCTCTTCCAAACATTTGAGAAGATATCAAATAGCATCCAAACCCATCTCTCCCAATTCTTAAAATTTCCGAACAACTCACACGCCAAGCCGCTCTTTGCTATCTCTGCAGCTCCAAAACCAAACCACTTGGCTCCAAGACATGCCGTCCCTGCTCTTCTCCAGCCCACTGGCTTTCCGAACAATCCACACGCCAAGCCCCTCTTGGTTTATAAGAATTTGCTAAACGTACAATTAATACTCGTTAGCTGTTTGATAAAAGTTCCAATCAAGATTAGTTTTCTTTTCTTGGCCTCACTGGAACTTTTTTCTTGGCCTCTCTTAGCATTTACTTTTTGTTGTTTTTTTTTTTTTTTACATAAAAGAGTATGTTGCAATCAGTTGAAGGTTGCTATTCTTATTGTCATACCATTGAATCCATTCAGGAAAAGTCTACATAAAACAATAAAATTATATTTTTAGGCATATAACAATTAAAATGTTGAAGTATACAATTCTATTCATTTTCTGGAAAATGAACCAAACACACAAAGACAGTTTTCCATTGTGCAGCCAAACACCGGAAAGGAAAATATTTTCAGGAAAACAACTCATTTTCCAGAAAACATTTTCCAGAAGTCATTTTCCTGCTTTCCAAACGGACCCTAAGAGTTAAATTGACGCACCTTAAACTAGAAACTAATGCATAGGCTTTGAACATATGCACCTTAAGCTATAAACTTACGCACTTAAGCACCTTAAGTTTTAGACTTAGGCATCTAACGCTATGAACTTAGCCACCTTAAACTATAAACTTAAACACTTTAAGCTTTAAACTTACGCACATTCAGTTGTGACCTTACGCAAAATGACAATAATGCCACCGTGTTATTTTAAAATTATTTTTTATTTTGAGTGGTTGATTTTGGCAAGATCAAAGGCTATGATTAACCCGCACGTTTCACCTGCTTTGCACCTCATCCTTTGTATGTATATATATATATATATATATATATATATATATATATATATATATATATATATATATATATATATAGTTGAGTTCAAATGAGGACCATTATATTATAGAGGACTGTGAGGAGACTATGTCGTATGCATGACCGGATGTAGTCGCGTGCCATTAGTCTGTATGTCGTATGCATGGCCGGATGTAGTCGTGTGCCATAATTTGTATGTCGTGTGCCATAATTTGTATGTCGTGTGCATATGTTTGTTAATTAATAGAGTCTGGGTTCGAAACTTGATGTTTACATGTATTCTTGTGTGCCATTGTGTATTAAGTTGTGTGTCTTATACTAATTTATCGTGTGCCCCTAATCAGTCCGCACAATCCTCTAGTGGTACTCATGTGAACTCACACACACACACACACACACACACACACACACACACACACACACACACACACACACACACACACACACATATATATATATATATATATATATATATATATATATATATATATATATATATATATATATATATATATATATATATATATATAGTTAGGATCATATGAGAACATGTGCTTAGGTGAGAATGTGAGAACATATCATGTGCATTCATCTAATATTTTTTAATGGTCTAGATTAGATTAAGTGTGTGCGAACGCGCATTAAATACGTGCAAACACACTAAATCGCGTTTGTACATATTTAATGCGCGTCCGCACACACTTAATCTAATCTAAACCATTAAAAAATATTAGATGGATGCACATGATATGTTCTTACGTTCTCACCTAAGTACATGTTCTCTCTGGAACCCTACCCCATATATATATATATATATATATATATATATATATATATATATATATATATATATATATATATATATATATATATATATATATATATATATATATATATATATATAGGGATGCACTCAGGTGCGAATAAGTGCTCAGGAGGGAAATGCGAACGAATCAGCGCTCGACACGTGTCCAGATCTAATAACTTTAAAAAAAAACGCGGTGGCATTTTCGTAAATAATTGAACATCGAAGTGCATGTAAAATCACTTACAAGTGCACCTACTTTCACCTATAAGTGCATGTAATTTTGCTTTGTTAGCATTCACTTTCCGCAAACATTCATGCACCTGGGTGTGCTGATAACTATATGTGCAACTATTTATAACTATAGGTGCAACTACTTATAACTATAGGTGCACCTACTTTCACCTATAAGTGCATGTAATTTTGCCTTGTTAGCATTCACTTTCCGCAAACATTCATGCACCTGGGTGGGCTTATAACTATATGTGCAACTATTTATAACTATAGGTGCAACTACTAATAACTATAGGTGCACCTACTTTCACCTATAAGTGCATGTAATTTTACCTTGTTAACATTCATTGATCTGAGTTCAGCGGGTAGTAATACCCCTGAAAACCACTCGCAAACATTCATACACCTAGGTGCAACTACTTATAACTATATGTGCAACTACTTAGAACTATAGGTGCAACTACTTAGAACTATATGTGCAACTAAGTATTGATGCTCAGTGTAAATTTTTACTTGCACCTATAATACATTTTACATGCACTTGTAATACATTTTACTTGCACTTCGATGTTCAATTATTTATGAAAATACCACCGCGTTTTTTAAAAAAATCAGTGTTTCTCATCCATTAGATCTGGACACGTGGACGAACAGAATTCATTCCTATTTCGCGCTTGGGCGAAGCATTCGCACCTGAGTGCGATTATATATATATATATATATATATATATATATATATATATATATATATATATATATATATATATATATATATATATATATATATATATATATATATAGGGACGCACTCAGGTGCGAATAAGTGCCCAGGAAGGAAATGCGAACGAATCAGCGCGCGACGTGTGTCCAGATCTAATTACTTAAAAAAAAACGCGGTGGCATTTTCGTAAATAATTGAACATCGAAGTGCAAGTGAAATCTCTTATAAGTGCACCTATTTTCACTTATAAGTGCATGTAATTTTGCCTTGTTAGCATTCACTTTCCGCAACCATTCATGCACCTAAGTGTGCTTATAACTATATGTGCAACTATTTATAACTATAGGTGCAACTACTTATAACTATAGGTGCACCTACTTTCACCTATAAGTGCATGTAATTTTGCCTTGTTAACATTCATTGATCTGAGTCAGCGGGTAGTAATACTTCTGAAAACCACTCGCAAACATTCATACACCTAGATGCAACTACTTATACCTATTTGTGCAACTACTTAGAACTATAGGTGCAAATACTTAGAACTATAAGTGCAACTAAGTATTGATGCTCAGTGTAAATTTTTATTTGCACCTATAGTACATTTTACATGCATTTGTAATACATTTTACTTGCACTTTGATGTTCAATTATTTACGAAAATGCCACCGCCTTTTTTTTTAAAATCAGTGTTTCTCATCCATTAGATCTGGACACGTGGACAAAAAGAATTCATTCCTGTTTCGCGCCTGGGCGAGCCGTTCGCACCCGAGTGCAAGTCTATATATATATATATATATATATATATATATATATATATATATATATATATATATATATATATATATATATATATATATAATCATTCAGGTAAACAGTCCTTATATCTTGTGAATCAGACGTGTCATTAAAATTTTACTACAAATAGAAATTAGATAAACTTCATTTTCAAACAGCCACGTCTATAGTCCATATTCGCAGAACAATCTTTGCTTTGTTGCCCTCCATTTCTCCTCACACGTTCACCCTTCAATACGTTACCTCCTAAATCTCAACATCCATAGCCATAGGCCATATCCAGCTATGCAAATGTCTCTTTCTCTGATACATGGTATGTTTATATATATGCACACACATATATATAATGCATGAATGGTTCACGTGGTTCATGATTTGTAGCGTTGAATGCCCTTTTTCTTCTGAAAGCTTCTTCTGCTCGGCAGCGATGAATTGTGGGCTCTGATTAATGTCGATGATGATTTAGGAAAATGGGGTTTCTTCGAAGCGTATTGGTAATCTTTGGATTTTGGCTTGGGATCCCCATTGGCCTTGTAATTGGCTATTTGTTGTTCATATGCTATGCCCCAAAAGATGATGTTAATAAGGTAAAGGCTTGAATTTTCGTATGAGTTCAGTTCAATTCCTCGTTTTTAATGTTTAGTGCTTTTGTTTGAATGTTGTCTGCAATCCTGTTTTGTGAATTTCTGACGTTTGATCACTTTATGCTCCTTGTGGTAACCAGTATTGTGTGGTTCTGCACTTGTTTAAATTGGTTCTAGCAAATGAACTTTTGCTAGATTACTTAATTCATAATTTGTAATGTGGAATTAGGGTATGTTCTGAAGCATGGTGAGAGTATTACTATATATTCCTTTCTTGTTCATTATCCCAGAAAATCCAGAATATAATCTTACCTTAAAGTTGTTCTGAGTATTTGATAAGCACCTACAATGAATATGTACTTTCATGATTTTTGACATTAAATGCATACATAAATCTCTAGGTCAGCTTGTTGAGCATATAACCATTAATGTGCAATCCAACTATCAGCTTAGGCTGCCAGACCAAAAGTCATGGGTTCGAATCATGTGTTACTTGGAACCCACCTCACACGTGAGGGGCGTGATACCATGGGTGCACTATACCGTGTGTCATACAATTTCAGCTTACGTCGTAGTTGTTGACTTTATCCTGGGATAGTTGTCTGTATTTTGTGAAGTTCACACTTTGTATACAAGTAAAGTCACCCTTGCAAACATTAAACTGCAGGATCCACCAGAATGTAGATCACTTCAGGATTTTGACTCGAGCTCCTTTATTGATCTTTTTTCTGAACTTCCATCATGGGTGATGAATCCAGATTTTGAACGAGTAAGTGCTGAGTCTTTATTGATTTTTTTTTTTTGGTTACTATATAGCTTTCAAGCTTCATCCTACTGAACTTAGTTTATATCATTGAGTAGGTTGAGTGGTTGAATTTGTTCATAGAGCATATGTGGCCATATCTGGACAAGGTAATACAAATGTCATTCATATTTCGTACCACTTTTACATTTAATTGGCATTTTGTGAAATGCCTCGATTTGATTCAGATTATGTGGCTTGATTACGTAGCTTGAACTTTTGTCATGTACAGGCAGTTTGTGGAATCGTTAGAAGCACAACACAACCCATATTTGCAGAGTATAGTGGGAAGTATCTGATAAAATCCATTGAGTTTGAACACCTTACTCTTGGAACTTTTACCCCAAAAATTCATGGTAAGTCATGATTACTGCACTTGTATTTTTAGACAATCACATGAAATGAGAGAAAAAACGAGAAAACTATGAACAACTTGTTGTGTAGAGTTAATGATTTGATCTTAGCAAAACATGACTCTGGGATTTTGTTGATCAATCTGACAGGTATAAAGTCAGTTAAACTTATAGAAAATCAGCTAATTTTCGAGCTTGCACTCAGATGGGCTGGTAATCCCAATATTGTTATAGCACTGAAATTGCTGTGTCTAAAAATCCCTGTACAGGTTAGAGCTAGCCTTATCTTTGAGTTACGTTTCATCTCATAATCAATACATGTAAGGGTTAATGTCTCTCGTATTTCTTTCAGTTGATAGAATTTCAAATATCTGCAAGACTAAGAGTAATTTTGTCGCCTTTGTTGGCAACCTTCCCGTGCTTTTCAAGCATTCTAGTGTCACTGATGGAAAAGGTAAGCAAAAAATATTCTTATGTTTTTTAGAACTATGCAAATTGGTTAAATAGCTACTAAAAGCATGTTCGTGAACGTGCAGCCAAATGTAGATTTCGGGCTGAAAGTTTTAGGAGGGGATCTTATGGCAATCCCTGGCTTACACCACTACATTCAGGTGCTTCTCTTGTTTCATCCCTTTAGTACAGATAATCTTGCATGATTTCTAAGCATCCTTTGAAACCATTGAGGCTCGGGTTTACGGTTTACTAATCTGAAAGAATGAAGGAAGATAAAATCAAACAAGATTTGTGAGAATATAGATGATAGTGAATGAGAGTTAGAGAAAAGTACTGAATTTATTTTAACCAAATTCCTTATTGGTGGCAGGAAACTGTTAGCAAAGAAGTTTCCAAGCTTTACCTCTGGCCACAAACACTAGAAATACCAGTTCTTGACAGTTCAGTGTAAGTTGTAAATGAAAGATAATATCCAGTCTAACGGTCAAGCATAGTCGAAACATCATTGAGGAAATATGCATCTTGCTTGTCTTTTATTCAATTCATTTTCTTGGAAATTTTGGTCCTATAGATATTCTTCTTAAATTACAGAGGAGCTGTGAAGAGGCCCGTCGGAATACTGCATGTGAAAGTCTTGAGAGCACGAAATCTAATAGACACAGATGTTTTCAGTAAATCTGATCCGTACGTTACACTCAACCTTGGCAAGGAGCTGCTATCCGTGAAGAAGACTACTGTAAAGATGGACACTCTGGATCCCGTGTGGAACGAGGACTTCAAATTAACTGTAAAGGACCCAGACACTCAAGTCCTCGAATTACATCTCTATGACTGGGAAAAGGTTAATATCTTCAGATACAATTGGGCGGGAAGTTTGGGTTCTTTTGTTTAGCCACAATTTTGTTGCTTCTTACTTTGTTTTGCAGTTTGGAACACATGACAATCTGGGGATGCAAGTAGTCCCCCTAAAGTTGCTCAAGCCTTATGAGAAGAAAACATTCACACTCGACTTGGTGAACAGCATGAATCCTAACGATCCTCTGAACAATAAGTCGATGGGTCAAATTGAGTTTGAAATGACATTTGTTCCCTTCCAAGAAGACAGCATGAAGTTCACCTCGACTTCTGGTAAGCAAAAGACGGAAAACATCAAGACCTCACCAGACAAGAATGCCTTGGAAGGAGAAGGTTTGCTATCGGTTACAATTAAAGGTGCAGATGATGTAGAGGGCAAAGTCCAAACCAATCCTTATGTTGTTATCCATTTTAGAGGAGAGGAGAGAAAGACCAAGGTGATCCACACGAAATCCTTAGCCTTCTCAAACTCAGACAACATGTTTAAACTACTCGGGGGTCATGATATCTCATTACTGTGTGCAGAAAATCAAGAAATGTCGGCATCCAAGATGGGAAGAAGAATTCCAATTTGTTTTAGAAGAGGTTCCTTTGAAGGATCATGTTCATATCGAAGTCATGAGCGTTCGGAGGAGGGCTCGTTGTTTTCGGACTAAGGTAATATCACCAACATCCTTAAACTCACCATTTTGTCTGCATTTGCATGCATTTTACACACACTGGATATATACATACACTCTGTCTGCAATCTGCATGCAGGAATCTCTGGGGTACGTGGACATTCAACTCAGGGATGTTGTCCATAATGGGCGTGTTAATGAAGAACACCATCTTATAAATTCTAAAAACGGAACAATACATGTTGATATACGGTGGAAGGTGATCTGATAGATCTTGTTTGAGTTTTGATCACATTTTATGATTTTTCAGTTTCATTTGTTTCTTGATAGCCGGCTCCCACTTGATTGGGCATGTAGATGTAAATACATCACCATTAGAGAGCAGCAAGAGTTTCTTTATGATCTGTGCTTTCGTCCCCAATCATTTTGAGGTGGTTCAATGTTGTGTTTGTGTGTGTATGCATCCAATATATATACATGTAAATTTTATTTTTTTTTTCTTTTTGAAAGCTGTAAAAACATTTATTAGTTTAGTTGGAAATTTTGAATGAATTGAGTTTCATGGAATTGTAATTCATCAATTTTGAGGAATTGAAATTCCGATCATCCCCATTTAGGTTTTGTATTTTGTTGATTTTTGTCCGAAAGAAAAGATCATGCATTGGTTTTTGACAAATGGAGAGTATGATTTTTCATTGATTTTTTCTCCCGCAAATCAAAGATCTTTGTGGGTCCTAATCAAAAGTCAAATGAAGTATTCTCCAACACGGTTCATTGTCGATCTTTTCTTCTTTTTCTCTTTTTCTCCCCCCATAAATATATGGGCGCACTCAGGCGAGAACGGGTGTCCAGGAAAGAACTAAGAGTCAATTGCAGTCGTCCACGTGTCTAAATTTAACGAATCATATGTAATTTTAAAAAATGACGCGGTGGTATTTTCGTAAATAACTCAACTTTTGGTGCAAGTAAAATATGTTAAAAGTGCAAGTAATTGGTGCAAGTTTGCAAGTAAAAAATGTAAGTAATTTACCTTGTTAACATTGATGAACCTAATTATAACGTCTTTCACATTGGTACATTTTATGATACTATTTGATGCAACTAATGATATATAAAGATTAAAGTATTGATGCTATTTGTAATTCTCTTTGATACTTTATTTTCTAAAAATTTATTTATTACAGTTTTACTATAAAATAATACATTTATGATATAAAATATTAATTATATTTGTAATTATGTAATGAATCATGTTTATTAAAGAGAAAATGGTCAAATAGATCTCTAAATATTATAGGAAAGTGCAATTAGGTCCCTAAATTTTTAAAAAGTGCAATTAAACACATAAACTTATCATTTTGATGCATCCAGATCCAATAACCGATAACTTACTGATAATACCTGGTAATTAAACTTCATATGATTAAATCGGCTGCCAATGACCGTTTTCTGGTCGCTGGTTGCCTTCTTCGACGGCTACGAGTGTCGCCTTTTTCTCAATTGAAGAAGGCGACCAAGCGCCGCCTTCTTCAACTGAGGAAGAAGGCAACAACGGTCGCTTTCTTTCTGGGGAAGGAGGCGACCAAACGTCGCCTTCTTCTTGTAGAATGAGGCAGTTGGTCACCGACGACCGTTTTGGGTTTCCAGTGTTCTTTTTTTTTTTTGTTGATTACTGTTCAGGTTGGCAATCAACAGTCGATGATGACAGTCAACGTGGTATAGCTACTTGTAACCTATTGGTTACCTACTAAATGGACTTATTTGATTGATTTTATGAAGTTGAAGTACTTAATTGAACTCTTTTAAAGTTTAATGGTCTAATTACACTTTTGTATAATGTTTAGGTGTCTATTTGACCATTTTCCCTTTATTAAATCCAATTCATTTCACGAGACCCATAAAAGGATTTTACAAGAGATCTCCCCATATATAAATTTACTTACCCCAAAATATATGGCAAATTATATCGTGCACTAGGGCGATTGTAGGCCCTGGCCCAAAACAATGTCGTTTTTATAAGTTATTGGGGAGTTGACGCGACGGTGCGACAAATACTATTTCGTCCGTCCAATCCCATTGCAGTTTTATTTTTTATTTTTTGTATTTGTGTATTATGTTAAGAGTTTATGTGTATTATGTTAAGAGTTTATAATTCTGTGTATTATGTTACCAGGATTATGTGGTCTAATGGTACCCGGGTTGGATTTCTATTTGGAAGATTATGATTATGATTTTGAGCCTGATCTTTGCAAAATATACTATGGGTTTATCGTTATTATATCCCTAAACGCTCCTCCCTTCTTTTTTCTCATCGGAATCCTAAAGAACCTTATCTGTGCGGCCATGGCAACCTCAGCTACTTCACTCCATTTTCTCTCTCTAACCCCTCAATCGCTTTCTTTTTCAAAACCCAATGCCATACCCGCCGCTTCTTTATCTCTTTTCTCTCTCCCGTCATCTTCTCGTGCTCTAAAACTATCTTCTTCTTCTTCGCCTTTTACATTTTCAGTTAGACACTTTGATTCCACATTCGCGTCACGCTTCGTCAGAGGCGTCACGCTTTCGTCAGAATTCGACCAGATTGAAGAAGTGGAAGACGAGGACGAGGGAGTTCCCAGCGATGGCGGTTCCTCGTACCCGGACGAACCCCGTTTCTCTCCTGAGCTCAAGCTCTTCGTGGGCAATTTGCCGTACAATATCGACAGCGCTGCTCTTGCTGGGCTGTTTCAACAAGCTGGAAATGTTGAGATGGTCGAGGTAATCTCTATAATCTATATGTCTATTTAAAGGTTTATACTTCTCTTTTCTTACTATACCTATGGATTGGTTTGCAATTTTTATATTTTCCTGAGAAAATTTGGATAAGATTTCTTTGTGGATTAAGGAAGATGGCATATTTTTTCTTTCTTTTGTTTATCTTGGTGGATAATCTTTGGACAAATCATGTTGAATTACACAAGTACATACATAAATCCAGTAGTTCTTGTCGTTTGTAGTTAAGGTATGCTTGTTTTTCTTCCCCTTATGGGACGATGAGCTTATTTTAGTTGTCACTGTTTCCAGGTTATATATGACAAACAGACAGGAAGAAGCAGAGGGTTTGGCTTTGTGACAATGTCAACTGTGGAGGAAGTTGAATTAGCCGCTCAACAATTCAATGGATATGTAAAGTTCATTACTCCAATCCACTGTTTTATTTTACATTTTCTTTAGAATTAAATGTTATGTATAGATAAGAGCTGCAGTTCAAAAGAACTATATGGGATGTTTGAGTTAATGTACAAATGTTTTAACTTAAATTGGATTCTAGATTGTTGTTTTATCTATAACATGTGAAATCATTTATGGAGTAGTATATATATGAGCATTAGATTGGATGCGTTTCATGAAACATATGATGTTTTTGCAGGAACTTGACGGGAGGGCATTGAAGGTCAATTCTGGGCCACCTCCACCTAGGAGGGAAAATTCCACGTTTGGTGGTGCAAGGGGTGGTAGAAGTTTCGACAACGCCAACCGAGGCCACAAACTCCATGTGGGAAACCTTGCTTGGGGTGTTGATGATCAGGCGCTTGAAACCTTATTCAGTGAGCAAGGAAAGGTGTTGGAAGCAAGAGTGGTGTACGACCGAGAGAGTGGAAGGTCGAGGGGATTTGGATTTGTAACTTACGGTTCTGCTGAGGAGGCCAACAATGCTATTAAAATGTTGGATGGCGTTGTAAGTATATTCTTGTATCTGTAAATGTGTAACCAACATGGTTGGGGTGGTGGTTCAGCACCTCGTCCCTTAAGCCCACCCATGTGACTGGAGCAAACCATTTGGCCAGTTCCCTACCACTTAGTGTGCTGACCGTTGGGACGGAGGATTAGTCTTCTGGCTGCCGGCTGGAAGGATACCTTTGGGTAACCAAAAAAATAATTATGTAAATGTGTGGGCTTTCATAAAATTTGCTATTTGCTTATTATTATCTGTTAAGGTTGTCTACTCTAATCCAGTGACCTTTCTCTAGACTTCAACAATTTCCCACTTACATTTGCATTATTCTTTTGAACTTTGTTTTGTAGAACCTAATTGGTAGGCAAATCGGTGTAAGTCTTGCTGAATCAAGACCTCCAAGGCGCCAGTTCTGAGATTGCTAACCATGCCTGATATCAAGTATTCAAGTGAGCGGGAACCCAGGGTAAACACCCTATATTCTTGTTTATATTTTGAAATGCTTAACACATGTACGCATCTCTAGGATTCTAGTCATGAATCACCTGTCACAGATTTGGATAAACTTAGAATCTCCAATCTGAATACCGAAAAGCCAATTTACACATTCTGCACATTCATTGCCTCTATCAAGTATATTTCATTTCCCCATTCAAGATTTTCTGCTACTCATTGATTTGTAAAACAGGTTGGACGAGAGATGCGGATGACCCAACAATGCAGCAATGCTCATGAAGGGCTTGATTTTGCAGAGCTGCTACGTAGCTACACCGTATGTATTTGAAAGCCCTCTCTATGTATTTCTGTCACAATGTATGCCTGTAAAAATGGCAATGCAACTTGTAACCTGCCACCTATTGCTTGTGGTGGATTAAGAGAGAACTAAATTCTTGGATCAATGGGCTCTTTTTCTAGGTGGTAATGTGGTATTGTGGTGTGAACCCCTTAGTCTTCAAAATTTTGTTTACTTGTCACCATGCTTTCTGTAAGTGCTGCCACTCTGCAAAGGATAGGATTATCTGCCAAATTATAGTATGGACCATGTATGGTCTACATTACAATGTGAGTCATGATTAAATATTTATTTTTCATATACTGAATGTTCATTATTTATGTATTAAAGATTTATTATTTGATAGTATATCAAATAATGAACTTTCATTACACAAATAATCTACCTTTAAAAATAAATATTCAATATATTAAAATGTACCTCGTGTCAGTTCACTTTTGTCACCTTACAAGGTTTATAGTATAATGACTGGGATTATCTGGCAAATTATTTTGTGGACCCGGATCCACTTGCAAGGTAGACTTAGTCTAAAATACATAATTTACATTTTGAACTAAGTATGTAAATTATGAATATTCAGGATGCAAATTGTCTATTTCGAATTTAGGTCTACCTTGTAAGGTGGACCCTGGTCCATGGTATAACAATCAGGATTATCTTGTTTGGGCCTTTCTAGTGATCCAAATGCATGATTGATTACTACTGTCCACTTGTTGGGGATGGGCCTTTGGCTCAATAACTCATGAAATCACATCTTTTTAGTTGGTATGGACACTCTGCTAAACGTTGACTTAAGTTTTGCTATGTTATCAAATTAGTAAGTTTTAAACTTCTTGATACGAGGTTAGGGATAGGGTGTAAATGAGCCGAGCGGCTTGCAAAGTTTGGCTCAAGTTTGGTCAAAATCGAGCTTGAGCCGAACTCGAGCGGCTCGTTTATACTCGAGCTCAAATATTTTAGGCTTGTGACTCGTCGAGTCGCTCGCGAGCCATAATTAAATAAATAGATAAATATTATATATATATATATATATATATATATATATATATATATATATATATATATATAAAATATATATATATATATATATATTTTATATATATATATATATATATAATAAAAGTGGAGTTGTAAACTTGTTTTGAGTGTTTGGAGTTTTTAAATATTAAAGTTTGGACTTTTGAATTTTTTATTATTTATGTATATGGATAAAACAATGTTTATTATTAATTGAAATATAAATTCAAATAGGTCAAAATCGAGCCCGAGCTCGAACAATCGAGCTACTCGAGCTGAGCTCGAGTGACTCGAAAAATTGCCGATCCGAGCTCGACCATCATTTTGTAGTGTTTTCTTTGGTTCTTATTTTGTAGTTTTGAGACTATATAATAACCCAAAAATGGAGCCCACCTACCCATTTACCCGGTTGTTATACCATGGACCATGCTCCACATAGCTGTGTGAATTACTGTGGGCAATGGTAAAAAAAAATGACGCCGTTTCTTTAAGTAAAGAAATGGTTGTTGTTAAATTTTAACAAATTTTGTATTTTTTGTGTGTTTATAATAAAATGAAACTACAGTGTATCTAAAATGAAACCGAATAACTTGTCTCGCATATTGTGTTTATATTATCAAATGAAATTGTAATTGAATTGAAATGATACTTTAATTGTGTTGAAATGAAACTGCAGTATGTATAAAATGAAGCAGAATAACATGTCTCATATATTGAGTGTATATTGTCAAATAGAACTGTAGTTGAATTGAAATGATATTTTAGTTTTGCTGAAATGAAACTACAAAATGTATAAAAAGAAACTGAATAACATATCTCACATATTGAGTGTATATTGTCAAATGAAACTGTAGTTATATCAAAATGATACTTTAGTTGTATTGTAATGAAACTACAGTGTATATAAAATGAAACTGAATAACATTTTCACATATTTGAGTGTATATTGTCCAATGAAATCGTAGTTGAATTAGAATTATAATTTAGTGGTGTTGAGATAAGACTATAGTGTGTATAAAATGAAATTCAATAACATGTCTCATTGTAATAAGATTATTGCATGTATAATGTGGAATGAAAATGTAGTTGAAACAAAATAAAACTTTAGTTGTGCTGAAATGAAACTACAATATATATAAAATGAAATTGAATATGTTATACAAACAAAACTAACTACACGAAACGTGTGTCGTTTCTTTTCATTCAAAGAAAACGGCATCATTTTAGACCATGGTTCACACCCCACATTAAAATTTGCCGCCATTTACCAATTGTTATACCATGAACTTGGTCCAAAAATTATGTGTCTTCAATTAATAAATTATGTGCTTGTATATAAATTAAATAAGTATAATTTATTAACTACCGACACATAATATATTAACTGTAGATATGTCTGCCCCATTTACGACCAATCATAGTGTGAACAATTTGTCCATAGTTGATGGCATTTTTGATGATTCCAATGCAAGATGAGTTGCATGTAAAATCTTTCAAGTTTGAGGCTTCAATTCATACCTTATTAAAATGATAGGCTACCAATAAACACGACACTATAATTCCTAACGTTAAGGAGTTGATTATGGAGTTTGGCTTTGCATTCTGACTACCATCCACCCATGCCCATGCATCATGTGCAATATATCACTGCATCAAAGTAACTTTAATTTCAACTTTCAAGAATATTTTTTTTTTTATATTTTTTCAAAATGTAATTTTTCTACATTTATTACTTTCTTGAAAATTTATTTACCATCTTAGTTAATTAATTAATTAATTAATATTATTTTTATTTATTTACTTTCCATCATACCAGGCCAACCATACTATTTTAGTTAACATGAAAAAAAAAAAAAAAAAAAAAAAAGAGAAGTGCTTGCAGGATGGCGATGAAGTAAGGTCAGAATCAACAATCCAAGTTTTAAAAGTCAAAGAGACCAATAATGTGTTTTCCTCCATCTTTTTCTCTCTTCTTGCTATTCCTTTGTCTGTAAGCTAAGGCATATATAAAACTAAAAGTCTGCTAGAAAATGGGATAAAAAATGATTATGTAACCTTTAATTTGCTAAAGCTTATTCAATTAAACATCATTATTACTAAATGCATATATATAATTGCCACTGAAATCTCGGACTGTTTATTAGTTAATTAAGAGCTAGCTAAGACTGGGTTCAAATTTCGGCGACAACATTTTTTATATGTGACATTTTAATTACATTATTTATACGTAGTTTAATCACTGTTTATTTGTAGAGTAGTTTATATTCATTATATCGAGTAAAAAACATTTAACTCAATTTTATTAGAGTACTAGTAGATCAGAAGACTAGCTAGTGTTAGCAGTCATGGCTTGGAATATAGTACTAGTACTAGGTTCAGTAGCTTGTTAGGTGATTTAATATATATAGTGTGGAAGTTTATTAATGATATTACATCATTTTGCTTCTATATATTTATAACAAAGATCAGGGCCGTTACAATAAAAATTAAGGCCCGGTGCAATATCATAATTTGAGTCTTTTTTTCATAAGTAATTTCTATATATTAATAATAGTTACGCTATTCAAAAAGTTGTATCAACATATAAACATTGCATAAAAAATACATCTAAAATTTTATTTAAAAAGTGACACGCGTCGTGCACATTTAGACGCAAAATCATCTACCAAACTTTTGATATCAACTTCTTCCAAAAGCTCATTTCCAATGGAGATTAAAGCTAATCCGTTGAGTCTCTCTTGCAACATACTTGATCATAAGTAAGATTTCAACAATTTTAACTTCGAAAAACTCCTTTCTGCAGAGGCAACAATAATTGGGATAGTCAATAATATTCGATATGCAATAGTAGCATTTGGAAAACAACTCATCTGTTTCAATGAATATAATATACTCAGTGCACCTATCTTTTCTTTTGATAAAATCTCTCTAAGCAATTTTATCTCCAAATACAATTCATTTCTATCAATATCACCACACTGATCATCTCTCTTAAGAGCTGCTTCTAAACAAGTGCAACAAGACTTCAAATTGATATCATTCATCGATTGTAACTTGTCAGAACTAAACAAAAAACCAAAAGTTCCTTCACATACTTCATATTGCTCAAACCTCTGGGTCAATGAAATAATAGCTTGATCTACAATGTATAAAAAATAATGAACCCTAAAAGATTCTTCGGGTGATAATGAAGTGTCATCAACACTCTCATCAAATTGTCTTTTTCTACGAATTTTTCGCTTTTGAGGAAACACTGGCTCAATTCTAATTCATTGGCAATTTCCTTTGCACTATCCATGGCACTAGAAAAATCATTTTCTATATAATTCTTGAAGAAAGAAACTAACCCTTTAATTTGATTAATAGCAACATCAAGAAGCATATCTTTTGTTTGTAATTGCTTGCTAACTAAATTAACCGCATATAAGATTTCAAACCAAATGACTGTCGCTAGCAAAAATTCAAAGTTACTAAGCTCATTTGTAGCTAAAGATCTTGTCTCACTTTGAATTTTAGAATCACTGAATTTTAGAATCACTGCCTGTATCTGCCACTTGAAGTAGGGCTTCTCGAATATCACTGACTTGATATCTAATTGCTTTGACACTTTACACGCGACTTTCCCATCTAGTAGATGACAATGGCTTAAAAGTTAGATTTATTACATTACTTTTCAAGATATGCCACCTCTTTGTGGAATTAGCAAATTTTGTGTAAATACGTTGCCTACTCCAAAGAAATCTCTTGCTTTCCCACAACTGTTTGCAACGTCACATACAGTCAATTTAAGACTATGACTACCACAAGGAGTATAAAATGCTTTACGATTTACATCTAAGAGTCTTTTTTGTACACCTTGAGATGCTTTACGATTTACCACAAGGAGTATAAAATGTCTTTAATTCCTTATACTCTGAACATGCTATTGCCTAATTGAGATTTGAGAATTTGTTAATTGAGATTTCGGATTAGAAAATTTAATTGCCGAATTGCAGTTTTGGTAATGTCCTTATAGTCTGACCTAATTGTCCTTATATATATAGATGTTTTTTTTTTTTTTTTTTAATAAGGTTTTTAAAGCAATTTGGGCTCAATTTTTTTTTTTTTTTTTTTTTTTTTTTTTATAAAATAAATACTATTATTACTATTGGTAGGATATATCCTGACCGACATAAGGTGTTCTCCGGATGGTTAGCGCATGCTTCCTTGGCCCGAGCGCTTCAGCAAAGTTGTGGTCGGTACCAGTCGATGTCGTACCTTCATGTTGCTTTCCGGCTTGAAGACGGTCGGACCCGACCGATGTTCTGCCCGATCAGAGTAACTTTGTTTTGCGGGAGTCAGTATCTTTAGAGAGGGACACATGGTGACGATAGGCGTTGACAGAGAGTGCTCACCAGGTTGGGGCACGTGGAGGCTACGTGGGTTACATGCCGGTAGGCCGGAGGGTTGTTCCCGGCTTGGGGCTATAAATATCCACGGCGGCTACAGTGTGGGCGACTTTTGGAACGATCAAGAGACTACTTACAGAGCTGCCCGACCGCAGTCAGTCGGCCCTCGGAGTAGTTGTGTAGATTGTATTAGGTTCCCCTCTTATATATAAAATAACTCCTTTTATTTACATTGTCGTTTGCATTCAGTACGTGGACCGTTTATACGTGGACATTAGTACTATCAACTATATATATACCTATAGTTTTATTTTAAAAATATGGGGCCCCTAAAAATTAGGGGGCCTGTGCGGTCGCTCATGTTAGACATGCTCAGAACCAGCCTTGACAAAGATTGTGAATTATAGATCACAAATGATAACTAATAATAATCATAAATTTTACCAGTTTAAACAACATATATGCATGCATGAATATATTTATGTCTTTGAGCAAATGAAGAAATTATTTTTATATGCTCTACTCCACAAGCACAATTCAGATCAAGATTCCAACATGGATCCAATTCACTCATTTAATTTTTAGATATCTAAAACAAATTAAAGATGACGATTTATAGATCATGCAATGAATGATAATAAATAATCAAAAATTTTATCAAATAACATGTATGAATATGTATATGCTTGCTCGCGTGGGCTTAACTCATTGGTTGATTAGACAATATTTGAGAAAAAAAGACCAAAGTTCAAACCCCGAGAATGGCAGTGTGAGATTATGTCCAAAGTGGACAGATCCCTTGTGTTATTTACATCTACTAGTACAAAAATTACCATAGAAATCGATCCTCGAAAATAGGAGGGTGGACAATCACTACTGGAAATTATGGAATTTCCGACCACCTGAAAGTGATGTTAAATCAAGTCGAAAGTCTTGTTCCGACCACTTTTGGTATTCAGAAAAACCTTTACTGCTATTTCTAACCACTTTTTACTTTTAACTTGATTTAAGACCACTTTCAGGCGATTGAAAATTTCATATTTTCCAGCAGTGAATGTAACCACTCCCATAAACCAGACTAATAACATGCAGCCCTAACTAAGGAATGTGCATTTAAAAAAAAAAAAGAAAAAAGAAAAAGGAATGGGCTACCTTATTAGCTTCCAACATGATTATTAATATGTGTTTGAGCAAATTAAATGAAGAATGTTATTTGAATATGGTCTACAGGGAATGTGTGGCATGTGGAAGCTTCTAGTGTGGTGTTTGGTTCCCTGTCTGTTGGATAGGACTACTAAAGCAATCTTTGAGCAGGTAATTAAAGTTGATGAAAAAAAAAAAAGCAAACACTTTTGACTCCAAACTAAAGGGTGTTGAAAAGCCCAACTAAACTAAGGATTAATTAATGAGAAGATTTAATTGGGTAATTATTAAGGTTGATGATGAGTGCATGGCATGTCAACATGTTTGGTTGGTTTTCTACTTTTAATTTGGTGTGCTTAATGAGGTCCTGCATGCAGGACTGGCATGTGGTAATTAAGAATTTTTGAAGTAATTGTCACACTGGTTCAGTAGGTAGCTAGTATTTGAGAGAAGAGAATAAAGTTTGAATTTCGATAGCGGTAGTGGAAATTATGAAATTTCTGATCACCTGAAAGTGATCTTAAATAAGTCGAAAGTAAAAAGTGGTCGGAAATAGCAATAAAGGTTTTTCCAGATACCAAAAGTGGTCGGAACAAGGCTTTCGACTTGATTTATGGTCATTTTTAGGTGGTCGGAAATTCTATAATTTTCAGCAATGTGTGGAGATTATGTCCAAAGTGGACAGATCCCATGTGCAGACATTTTGTCTTGTTTGCTGAGTTATTGAGTTACCATGATTTATATCTTTCCAAATATTTTGTTGGGCTTTAGGATTGGGGATTATACCTTTTGGGAGAAGGATTTTTGAAGTAATTAATTAAACAATATTAAAGTTATGATGATAGAGCATAATGATTGTTTTTGAAACTTTAAGTTTGATTATCTTTGACGCAAAGCCATGGAAGGAAGCTCAGCCGGCCTGGGGGTGGTCAATATGAGTTAATTTCCACTTGGGGCGGGCAGTAATATAATCATGTTTGTTTCAGTACTTTTGGGAATTATAATTATATTGCTTTTTTTTTAATTAACCTGCCCTAACTCATACATATATATTGATGATGGGTGTTCATTTGGGACAATACCTATTACCTAATCTAACATCATTATGTTAAATTTCACTAATTAATGGCAAATTATTGGCTGGACCATGGTCCAAAACGACGCCGTGTCTCCATTTAAGGAGAGACGGCGCCGTTAGACATCTTTTAAAAAAAAATTCTACATCATTGGGGTGTTCTTCGCTCATCTCCGACAGCTTCTTCGCGCATCTCCACCGTCTCCGACGCCACCTCCAGCGCGCGCTACTACAAACCAACGCCACAAAAGCTTTCTTGTAAACCGTTTCCGACGCCATCTCCATCTACTGATTAGGTACATTTTCAACTACCTAGGGTTTTAAAATTGAGTTTTGAGTAGTTCTGTTCTATTCTAATTTTACTTGTAGCTGTGTATTTATTCATTTCCTGACACTATCTTGGCTTCTTCCTTCTTATTTCAAGAAAGCAGTACAAGGGTCATAGACTAGCATTAACTATACACACTTAATCACTGATTTTGGGGGGTTCAACAACTTTTGGGTCATCAAGTATCATCTGAATCTTTTCCATTTAACCAAATGTGTCTGAAAGAGAAGAATAGTAATCAGAAATCTGAATGAAATGTGTATTTATTCAGTTTTGCATGCTGATGAACATTTAATATGTGCATTCATTGCATATTTGCATTACATTAGAATATTGGCTTGTATAGTGGCTAAATGCTTGCCCATTGCATATTATCCATTCTCTGTTTTTTTCCTCAACACTCTGTCTTTGTTTATGGTCTTCTATGATTTAATTTGTAATTCAAATTCCTCTGCAATTCTAGCTTTAATTTGTAAACTTTATTAGTGTTATTTTTCCTCGTTCAATTCTTTCAAGAAACTCAAAAAATTTTGCAGCTGATTAGCTTTGTCAAGAACACCTTTGGTTTCCAGTTTTGAGTTTTCAATCAACAATTAGAAATAGGATGTTTAATTATTTTTTGTTGGGAAATTACTTTTTGCTGTCTTTCTATGCAGAATGTTAACTACTTACTGTATGTAAACTGTGCTTAAATCTTCTAAATAGGAAGTCAAATGATCATTTATAACAGCATCAGAAATAGACAATCAGAATCTTGATCATAGGCAAATGAAAATGCTATTTAGGTTTCCTAGCTAAGCAGAACATAGTTCAAACGATGAATTGGGATGGATAAAAACAGAAATAGTAGTGTGGGTAATCTCTGCAATTCCAGCTTTAATTTGTAAACTTTATTAGAACCAAACATTATTAATAATCATGGAATGGAAGCTAGGCAGCAGTAGTGTTGTGTACATGTAATTGGCCAACAGTTGTCTCTCAAATATCACTAAATCTTGGAGCTAAACATGATATGATCTTGGAGTGAAATCATCAAAACTTAATTAGAAATTTCAGAAGAAAACCGATGTGAACTGGAAAAAGACCTTTAGCTCATAAGTGCATCACATTGTTACAAAACATTTAGCTCATAAGTGCACTAATATTCTGTTTCTGTTAGATGTACATTATTTATATGCATTAGGTACATTATTTTAATCCATAGGGTACACTATTTTAATTCATGATCTATGAGTACTTTATGATTTGAAACTTGTGTTTCTGATTGAGGTACATTATTTATGGTAAGTTGTTACATTATTTTAACACATAGGGTACATTCAGATTTGGAAGTTGTGTTTTTTATTAAGGTACATTATATCTGTTCGTTAGGTACATTATTTTAATACACAGGGTACCCTCTTTTTATGCATGATTTATTTTATACATTTTGTAGTGAATAGTGTATACATTTTATACATTTTATACATTCCCTTAACTAACATTTTACTTGCAGCAACTATGTCTAGCCAAGAAGTAGATTTATCATTAAAAGAGGTTACCAAAACCTATCGGAAAAGGAAAAGATCTACCAGTAATGAAGAAGACGGAAATAAAGAAAAGGCCACTAATAGGACTGTAAAGAAAGAAAAGACTCCAAAGAAAATTCAGCTCAAGACTAGGATGTCACCAATGGAGTTTAACAAAATGGTAGCAAATCTCAGTGATGAACAAAAAAATGCGATTAAAGAGATTGGGTTTGGATCATTACTCGAGCTTAGATTGTCCAGCATGGACAATACACTAAATACATATTTGGTAGAAAACTATGATGTTTTTAGTTGTTCCCTAATGTTGGAGAGTGCAAAGATGGAGCTCACAGAAGATGATGTGGAGAGCACATTAGGTCTCCCCAAGGGTGAGGTTGAAGTTGTTGAAGGGAACAACTCAAATGCAACTGAAGAATACAAAACCTTGTTGGAGGAATGGAGAACACACTGGGAATTAGACAATTGTTCTCCATTGGTGAAAAGCCTTAGCTATGGTATAGTTGAGAAGAAAGACCACGGGGACATGTTCAAAAGGGATTTTGTGGTGTTTGTTGTTTCTAGTTTGTTCAAGGGCCACGCTAATTGGACAACAAACTTCAAAATTTTGTACTCATTGGTAGACGTGAAAAACATCAAAAATTTGAATTGGTGTAGGTACATTTTTAATAGTCTCACTACAACAGTGGATAAATGGAAGAAGTCAAAAAGTACATTCTTCACTGGACCATTGGTCTTCTTGATGGTAATACCTTTAATTCAATTTATGTTGCTTATTCTATTAATGCATTTTTTGCTTTCATACTAACTTATTTTATTTTATTTTATTTAGGTTCCATACCTTGATAGGATGCAATTTAAAGGGCAGCAAATCCCAAGGAAATACCCTGCGATATCAGTTTGGACAATGGATATGGTCCAAAAAAGATTAGCAGATGAAAAGAGTTCTGGTGGGTATGGCAGGGGAAAAGTCTTGGATAGAGTTAGGAAATCGGTTGGTGAGATTGAAAACAACATTGTTGGGGATGGGGTGGAGGCACAGGTAGTTGGTGATAAAGCTAAAATGAGTGATGTAGAGAAGATATCTATGGGAATGAAGAAACTGACTGCAGCCATAGTTGAATTTGGGGAAGTAATGGCTGAAGTTGGGAGCAAAAACACCGGACAAGAAATTATAAAGAAGACTTTCAGCAAGATGTCTGATATGCTGAACATTGCTTCAACTTCCCAGCCTGACAAGACTTCGACATTATTGGACGATGATCCAATCTTCAGCAGCGAGAGCTTTCTTGCAGCAGTTGCATCATTGGAAAAGGTAGCAATGGAAGCATTGGAAAAGGCCACCGGAAGCACCGGAGAACCTGTTGATACTGAAACATTTTCACCACCATGCTTCAATTTGTTAACACCTACCCCCCGGATATTCAAAAACCAAACGAAACAACTACTAAACTCCCTGGTGAGGAAAGAAGCACAGAAAATGAACAAACATTGTTTGACATGTAAGTTAAACTCTAAAAGTTGTGTTTCTGATTAAGATGCATTATTTCTGGTCACTATGTACATTATTTTAATGAGTAAGGTAGATTATTTTTATGTGGCAGTGCACTTGAGGAATCAGAGAGGGAGAATGTCCAACATGGGGAGAGAGAGAAAAGAAAATTGAAAAATGTTCCATTGCGATTGAGGTCTCCATATTGGACGAAAAACAATGAAAAACTCTCCTTTGTCTCTGCGAAAGAGAAGATGCTGTCTGATTTTGCATTCATGGAACCGTCTATTCAACATCCAATAGAGTAGGTTTTCACTTTAATTATGTTTAATACTAATGTTTGTCTTTAATATGTGTTAAAAAGTTATTTTTCTTGCAGTGAAACACTGTTTAGGTATAAAAGGTACCACATTGCAAGGGACCAGTTCTTGACTCTACGGGACGGTGAAGTAGAGAAGACCATTATAGATGTTTGGAGCTTAAGAATGAATTCTGAAAATATCACTCGTGGAATGGGTGAACCAAAATGCATCTACTTCACCACCAATCCTTTTGTAAGTGCTTGAACTTTCTCTTATATTAAAAAAGTAAATTGATAATGCAAGTTCTTATTGATTATTAGTTTTTCTGCACGAAGTACATTATTCTTGTTCACAGGGTACATTATTTCTGTTCACAGAGTACATTATTTGTGTACATAAAGCTTTGGTGTATATAATACAGAATTTAATGGTGTAATATGTTTACTTAGTAATATGATTTTGTGTTCAGATGGAAATTGATGATGCTACTGAACGGAAAATAGAATTCTCTGCAGAGGAAAAACAAAGACGATTCAATGGATCTTTGGATTATGAGATTAAATTGGCCTCTAACATTGACATCTCTGATGCTGAACTGGTAATTTATCATTCATAATATTATAAATTAATAAATTATGTGAAATTCATTTTATATACACTCATTGGATATACTTCTAAAATCATATGTATTTAGGTTTTCTTCCCTGTTATACGCTATCATCACTACTTCATCATGTGCTTGAACTTCAAGAAAAGGATTGTCCAAGTAGTTGATAATAAAACACTGGGCAAGAATACCAACTTTCTACAAAGATATGATAATTGTGATCAAAACCTAGTAAGTTGCAAAATCTAAGATTGTTATGAGTTTAAATTGAATACTGTTAGGTACTTGATATATTATAATGAACATTAACTAATGTGCAGGTTAATGCATTCAAAGAGTATTGCAAATTTAAAAGGATCACAACTTTGTTAAACAAAATGACAAAGCATGATGATGAGGATGATGTGTTTAACCATGAATTGGTGAAGATGTCTTGGAAAAATGCCACTAATGTTACTGATTGTGGAGTTTATTGCATGCGTTATATGCAGACCTTTAAGGGTAATGGACCGAATTGGGAATCTGGATTTAACAGAACACCTGCAAATGTAAGTACTGTGATTTAAAGTACATGTTTTTCATTTTTATAAATACCTAATTTGACTTATATAACTGCCATTTTGTTTGAATATACATGCAGGCAATATTCTTGACATCTTTGAGGGCAAAATATGCTGCCGACATATTATTTTTACCAATGAATGAGCACAAACAATCCATACTACAGGCAGCCCGTAATCTTTATAAGTAGACAATGATCATTGTAATTGATGGTTTTTGTGTTAGATGAAATTTTTGTTTGAACAATTATTTGAACAATTATTTGACAATATTCTTGACATCTTTGAGGGCAAAATATGCTGCCGACATATTATTTTTACCAATGAATGAGCACAAACAATCCATACTACAGGCAGCCCGTAATCTTTATAAGTAGACAATGATCATTGTAATTGATGGTTTTTGTGTTAGATGAAATTTTTGTTTGAACAATTCAGAGATGGTGTTGAATTGGGTGCTAGCTAGTGATATCAAGATATGCTGAAATTGTTTATGTGTCAATTGCTTTTCAGTTAGTTGCTTTTCAGTTAATTGCTTTTCATTGTGGAGTTAATTGCTCAATTAGCAGAAGCTATTGTGGAGTTACTCATAGGGTACATTATTCTAACCCACATAGTACATTACCAAAACTCAATTGACTACAACTACAATGATACATTTTGTTAACACATAGGGTACATTATTTTAAAGCACAAGGTACATTATTCTAACCCATAGAGTACATTACCCAAAATCAAGACTGCAAGGATACATTTTGTTAACAAATAGGGTACATTATTTTAGAGCACAAGGTACATTATTTTAACCCACTGAATACAATACCAAATAAGAAAACATTTTATTAATGCATAAAACCAAAAAATATGTTTTTAGAAACTATAAAAAGTAACATAAAATTAAAAGTCAAATTTAAAAATTATTAAAATATGTTTTGAAAATATAAAATAATAGTTTGTTTTACCAACGAACCCCTCCCCTAATTTTCCATGGTTGCGTGGACGGGGTTGGGGTTGAGGAGTATACCACCCGTCATCTCTAAGACTCTAAGTGGTGATCAATTCATGAACACGTGACCTTAACTAATATACATTTTGCTAACTCATAGGATACATTATTTTAGAGCACAAGGTACATTATTCTAACCCATAGAGTACATTACCCAAAATCAAGACTGCAAGGATACATTTTGTTAACAAATAGGGTACATTATTTTAGAGCACAAGGTACATTATTTTAACCCACTGAATACATTACCAAATAAGAAAACATTTTATTAATGCATAAAACACAAATGTTCATAATCTGTCAAGTGCAAATACTTCATTTAAAAACTCACAGAATATAAAACCAATTCATAATCTGTAAATAACTCACACAATATAAAACCAATTCATAATCTGTGAAGTACATATATAAGTAAACAAATTTTCAGTACAACTCCTAATTATCACTTGAATTGTTTTGAGACTTAGACCTAACACAAATCAATTCTGAACTAGTAGTGTCATTAGGATGAACAAGATACCCACTACCAACAATATTAGACACAACTTCCTGCATAGAAGATTGGACGACAGCCTTTGTGTTAGATTCAACTCTTTTTGCATAATTTTTTCGGCCACGTGCTTGATTATACTTTTTTTGTACTGTACTAACTGGCCTTCGATTACGGTCGCCTTTCACACCACTTCGTTCTGGATTTTGTATACCACTACTTCGCATAGATCTTTCCAAATCATCAAAGCAAATAGGACCAACCTCACCTTCAATCCTTCTTCTTCCATCTTCAATAAGGTTTTCACATACTTGTAGAGCTTTGCAATTGTCTTGACTTGATAGAACTAACCTTTGCCATTTTCTACCCATATCTATAACCCAAATTGGAGAAGTAACTGCCAAAATACTAGAAGAAGATGCAATGTCCACAATCTTGTGTTCAACAACCTTTTTTGTCCACCTTCTACAAATATATTTCTCAGGAATTTTTTCAACACAATGAATGTTCAAAATACGCAAACAATGTCAACAAAGAATACCCATCTCGGAGAAAAACTTGCAAGTACAACATATGTTCATATCCTTAATATTGAAACAAACCTCATGCCGAATAATGTCAATATCCGGCCGCCAAATGTGATATTTAAGCTCATCAACATTGCTCGCTACACTCTCTTGATGACAAGCAGCACCTTTCAAAAATTGTTGCTCAAACAAGTAGTAAGCCTCAATAGTGTATACATTCCTAGCATGTAAAAGAAGTTTTACATGATCCAATGCCATTGTAGGCAACCCTTGAGAACACCGCACATCTTCCCCATTCTCTTTGCTCCTCCACTCAAAAACCACATTAACAAAAGAATTGTAAAAGTCAGACAACCCAGATGTTTTAGATAACCTTCTTGAAATTGAGTGATTTGTAGTCTCACTCCGTTGGGAAGATAAGATACCTCCAGAGAAGTAATCTTTATTAAAAGCAGGGCATCACTTCTCCCTAATATCATACAATTTGTTTAACCAAACATTTTTATGGCAATTATAGTTCGTCACCAACCTGAAAACAACAAACCTGAGTGTGATTACAAAGACACATTTTCAGCATTCATAAGGTACATTATTATAACTCACAAAGTACATTTTCTAAACACTACAATTTCCAACTTAACATGAAAGGTAAAACTGTATGACACTTCATTTTATTAGTATAAATTACTACATGCTACAAAGGAATCACACATAGAGAACAAGGAAAAGATCTAAGTTTTAAATGCAACTAGAAAAATAAGGATATTTTTTTTTATCAAATTGCTGCTGCAAAGATACATTTTCAGCATTCATAAGGTACATTATTATAACCCATAAATTACATTTTCTAAACACTACAGTTTCCAACTTAACATGAAAGGTAAAACTGTATGACACTTCATTTTATTAGTACAAATTACTACATGCTACAAAGGAATCACATATAGAGAACAAGGAAAAGAACTAAGTTTCAAATGCAACTAGAAAAACAAGGAATTTTTTTTTTTTTTTTATCAAATTGTTGCTGCAAAGATACATTTTCAGTATTCATAAGGTACATTATTATAACCCATAAAGTACATTTTCTAAACACTACAATTTCCAACTTAACATGAAAAGTAAAACATCACATGTTTGATTTTATAAGCACAAAGTAATCTATGTCACAATGCAAGAATGACAAATCAAATATATAAAATGATAAATTTAATAGCATATGTACCTATTCCAATAAAATTCAAACTCAGCTTCTGTGTCCGTGTACTTCAATAGAAAATTAAATAACTCCATAAAGCCGTTTTGACTCCTTAGACATTTAATATGTTTCTTTGAATTCTCTCCAATATGCCAAATATAAAGCCTGTGCCTTGCACTTGGGAAAACTAGAGAGATTGCAGCAGATATAGCAGCACATTGATCGGTCATGATTGTTTGTGGACACTTACCACCCATAGCTCGCAAAAATGTTTTAAACAACCAAACAAATGAGTTAGTCCTCTCGTTCAATAAAAACCCACACCCAAACATTATATTCATACAGTGGTGATTCATTCCAACAAAAGGACCACAAATCATATCATACTTATTAGTACGATACGTTGTGTCATGCACTACCAAATCACCAAACAACACAAAATCCTCCTTCATTCTTGCATCCCTCCAAAAAAAATTACACAGTCTTGCATCCTCATCTAATTCAAAATCAAAGAAAAAGTCGGGTTCATTCGACTGCATTTGTCTAAAGATCTCAATTAGTGAATTTGAATCGGTCCCATCTAATCTCTTTATCGAATCTGTATGCAGGCTATTATAAGCATCCCTTGGTGTAAATCCAACCAAAGGTGAACCTCCAGACTGGTGTTTCAAAAATCGAATGCCATCCGACAATGCAACCCCACTCCTTTTCAAGTTTTTTAAATAATCCAATTGGGTATCAACAACACTTCTGTGTGACCGAAGAAGATAACTGTTAGAAGGTGGACACAACTCATGGTTATGATCCTTTACATGTTTTGTCACAATCAACTGTCCATTAGACGCCAAATCAAACTGACAAAATGCATTACACCCTGTTCGTGTATCTACCCTTGAATATGACCTTGAAGACTCTTTTTTGTTGTCCTTAAAACCACTCTTTGCACAATGGAATTTCTTCATTTTAATAGTCTGACTACCGGAAACATAGTACTGCTTGCCCTTCCTAACACTGAATCCCAATCTAAAAGCATAGTCATTATATAAATTAAATGCTTCTTCAATTGAGGTAACTGTAATCCCCAACAACTCCTGAGTAACTGTAAATTTCAAAAGAAAAAATACAACTAACAAGTTACTAGCATAACACATTGATATTATGTTTAGTGAATATCAGATTTCTAAGTAGAGGGGTGGTGGGGTGTGCCGAATAAATTCGGCTATGCTCTACAAAGAAATAAGATATTCACTAAAAGAAAAAACTCCAATCCATACACAACAGAATGTACAGATAAATCATGCATAAAAATAATGTACCATGTTGATTAAAATAATGTACCTACTGACCAGGTATAATGTACCTTAATCAGAAGCACAAGTTTCAAATCAGAATGCACACAACAGAATTTACACATAAATCATGCATAACAATAATGTACCCTGTGGATTAAAATAATGTACCTACTGAACAGAAATAATGTACCTCTAACAGAAATACAATATTCACAACAGAACATGCAAATACTTTATTGTAACACCAAAACAACAATAAAAAACGAATCATTCCATCAATATATTTAAAAAACAACTAATAATAAGTAGATAATAATAAACAATTTTTTTTTTAAAAAAACCTGGAATTGAAGAACTCTCATCCATAGCATTAGAAGAACTAGCTTGAACTGCAATTGGTGAACTCTCATCTGTTGCAGCCCCCGAAGTGCCATCAACTGTAAATAATTTACATTAAGCATGGTCAACAATGTAGTATATTTTGCACAAAAATAATGCACCCTATGAACAAAAACTATGTACCGTGTGAACAAATATTATGCACCCTGTGAATAAAAATTATGTACCCTCACACAACCAATGAAACAAACCCTATGCACAATAGATCAAAGCATTGTGGAAGACAAACCTGAAATTGATTCAACATCAATGGGAGAAATAGGTTCCACATGAATCAAAGCATCCACATCTTCTACTATATAAAAAATACGCAATATTAATCAAAATTCAAAAATAAAAACGAACCTAAATTGCATATAAACAATATACATGCTTGTAATATCATCATCTACTTGAATCGCATCAACTTTGTTGTTTGAATCATTGATATTATCCATGATGACGGAGAAGAAGCAATTCTAGGAAGATGCAAATTGGTGAACAAAGCAAATTGCGGTGAATGTGATGGATTTAATTAACCCGGGGTGGACCCGAATCAACAAATCCGGATAAGAACGTAATAAGAATAATAAACGAATAATATAGAATGATATCGTAAAGGTCGCGGTGGACCGTATAATATATTAATTGCCGTAGTATTTGGCTATTACAAAGATTCGGTAGGACAAAAGTGTGTAATAATCGTATAATGTGGAATGAATTGCCCTTTGTTAGGACATGGAGGGGGGTTTTTATACAAGCAAACCCCCCAACCGCCCCCCTTAAATCGGGGGTGGTTAGATCTCAAGTTTGACCGGGCCCCGGCGGACCGGGTCGGGTCGGGTCCCGAGCTCGGGTGGTGCCGAGCTCGGGTAGGACCGAGCTCCACGTAGGTCGGCTCGGGTCGGGGCACCTCCATGGTGCTCCGGGTCCGCGTTGCTCTTGGGCACCTCCGTGGTCCCCCGGGTCCGTGTTGCTCTTGGGCACCTCCGTGGTTCCCCGGGTCCGTGTTGCTCTTGGGCACCTCCGTGGTCCCCCGGGTCCGTGTTGCTCTTAGGCACCTCCGTGGTCCCCCGGGTCCGTGTTGCTCTTGGGCACCTCTGTGGTCCCCCGGGTCCGTGTTGCTCTTAGGCACCTCCGTAGTCCCCCGGGTCCGTGTTGCTCTTAGGCACCTCCGTGGTCCCCTGGGTCCGTGTTGCTCTTGGGCACCTCCGTGGTCCCCCGGGTTCGTGCTGCTCTTGGGCTCCACCAAGGTGCTCCGGGTCCATGTTGCTACCCCGGGTTGGGTCGTGGGTATAATATATCCATCATGAGTCCCCCACTCTCTTCGTTGCGAGTGGAAGTCAACGAATGAGAGTACCCGTATGCCGACCCGAGCCCCTTGGGTGGAAAATTCCGAGCTCCAAAATTTAGCCGACCCCCTCCAAGAATTATATCGCGGATAGAATTCTTGGATGTTATGGCCGCTGCTCCTTTGTTTCAGTAACGGGTGCCACCTTTTACCTGCTATCGCCTCTCCCTGAAATACTTGAGATTTTTTTTTTTCTGCCACCTCGGCAGTTGCCGAGGTGGGCCTCGGCAGTTGCCGAGGCGGACCTCGGCAACTTACCGAGGTGGACCTCGGCAGCTGGCCGAGGTAGGCACGGCATTATTTTATTTTATTTTATTTTTCTTTGTTTGCCGTGTGCTAGCCTCTTCAACAAAGCCCTACGGGACTATGTCCTCGGGCTCTCCCGTCGGGGTTGGTACGCGAGGTCGGACCTCGTGCCCCCTTAGGGTACGTTAGCCTCTCGGGCTAAGTCCTTCCGGACTACGCCACCGGGCTCTTCCGTCGGGGTTTGTACGCGAGGACGGACCTCGTGCCCCCTTAGGGTGCGCCAAACCGCTTGGGCCCAGTCTTGCAGGACCAAACCACCGGGCTCCTCCGTCGGGGTTTGTACGCGAGGTTAGACCTCGTGCCCCCTTAGGGTGCGCGTTAGCTGCTCGGGCACAGTCCGACGGGACTGTGCCACCGGGCTCTTCCGTCGGGGTTGGTACGCGAGGTCGTCCCTCGTGCCCCCTTAGGGTGCGTCTTCCGTCGGGGTTAGTACGCGAGGCCGGACCTCGTGCCCCCTTAGGGTCCGCGGGGGGGGGGGGGGGGGGGAAGACATGAGTGAGCACTCGTTCCCCCCTGTTTCACGTTTTTTTTTTATTATTTTTTTTTTTTTTATTTTTTTTTTATTTTTTTAAGGGAGATAAAATGCATGAGAACCAACTTTGTAACAAAAGGGATCCTGCGCACAATGTGTTCTGTAATATGCGATTTTATTCCGACTATTGCCGCTCACTAAGACATTATTAGGGGAGGGGAATGGCCTCCCTCCTAGAATAGCAACGCCAAGACCCTCCTCTCACGTGGCAGGTCTACTGGTAAAATTTCAGCAGGTGCTCTGAATTCCAAACCCTGGCTATCATCTTTCCTTTGGGAGTTTTGAGCTTGTAGCTGCCCGGGCGGACCACGGCTGCTATAATGTACGGGCCCTCCCAATTAGGGGCAAACTTTCCTCCGGCTTGGGGCTGGCTCGCCTCCCTTCTCCTGAGCACATAGTCACCCACTTGGAAATAGCGGGGTCGGACCCGCTTATCGTGATATGCCTTGGTCTGCCTCTGGTAGTTTTCAACTCGAATCGCGGCTGCTTCGCGCCTGTCATCAATCATGTGGAGGTCAATTCTATGGTGCTCCTCGTTCGTGTCAGGGTCGTAGTCCTCCTCCCGTCGGGAAGGTATGACTACCTCCGCTGGAGCTCGGGCTTCGAAACCGTAGGCTAAGGAAAAAGGCGTCTCCCCAGTAGCCCTCCGGGGGGCGGTGCGGTAGGCCCAAAGAATGGCGTCGAGCTCCTCCACCCACGCTCCTCCCGCGGATTCCAGTTTCTTTTTCAGGCCACCCACAATGGTGCGGTTGGCATTTTCCACCTGGCCATTTGCTTGAGGGTAGCATACTGCTACCCGGTTGTGGGTAATGTGCCATTCTGCACAGAACCCCTCGAACTCTTGCCCCTCGAATTGGCGTCCGTTGTCGGTGATGAGTTGCATCGGGACCCCAAAACGACACAAAATATTTTTGTACACAAAGTGCTTGCAACGGGCACTTGTTATGGTTGCCAGCGGTTCCGCCTCTACCCACTTGGTGAAGTAGTCCACTGCTACTATGAGGTACTTCCTTTTTCCCGACCCCATGGGCAGAGCTCCCACTAGGTCCACTCCCCACCTGGAGAAGGGGATGACCGAGCTGATGGGGGTGTAGCTCCTGGCTGGCCGGCCGGGGGTGACTTGGAAGTGTTGGCAGGTCTCGCAACCCCGGGCATAGTCGGCGCACTCCTTGGCCATTTTGGGCCAAAAGTACCCCTGTAAGATGGCCCTCCGGGACATGGCGAAGGCCCCCTGGTGGGCTGAACAGGTCCCTTCGTGGATTTCTTCCATGACTGACCTGGCTTCGTCTGGGTACAAGCAGCGTAGCAAGGCGCCGTTATAGGACCTCTTGTAGAGTATGTCCCCCATGACCACGTACGTGGGGGCTCGCCGTTTCACCAGCTTGGCATCGACCTCGTCGGGAGGTAGCGTGCCTGTCTTCTTGTACTCCTTGAGGTGGTCCAACCAGCAGGGAGGTCGGATTTGCACGGGTAGGACCGGGTAGACATCCAGGCTCGACCTCTTGAAATCTTCAATTCGGGCTATCTTGGAGATATGTTCTGGGGCCCCTTGGGCGAGCTTGGATAACATGTCAGCATCTGTGTTCTGGTCTCGGGGTACCTGTAGGACCTCATAATTGATCAGCTGCCCCAGTAGCTGGAGCACCACGTCCCGGTACCTCCTCATGCGTTAAGATAGTACCCACGGGTTGTGTCAGCGGGGTGAGATAGCGTGTGGGGTTCATCCTGGGCCCCTCAGCGTACTCACGCCGGTGCGGTCGGGGCGCCTTGCGCTCAGCGTGTGGGGTTCATTCTGGGCCCCTCAGCGTACTCACGCCGGTGCGGTCGGGGCGCCTTGCGCTCCTCCTGGGGTGCCTTGTCTTTTCGACCTCTTCCTTCTTCCTGCTCCTTCTTCATCTTCTCGGCAGCCTCGGCGTCAGCGTACCTTGCTGCCTTGTCCATCAGGTCGGTGTAGGTCCTGGGGGGGTACTTGATGAGGTCCTGGTGAAAAGCGCCCGACCTCAAGTTGTTCCCGAAAATTACCATGGCCGATTTCGCATCGAAGTCAGCGACCCCCATGACCTCTTTCTTCCACTTGCCGAGGTACTCGGCTAGTGATTCCGAGCTCCCCTGCTTCAAATCACACAGGTCGGCAATTTGCTTCTTCCGCTGTATGCTGGTGGCGAAATGGGACAGGAACTGTCGGGTGAGGTCCGCAAAGGTGGAGATGGACCCCGCCGGGAGGGATCCGAACCAATCGTGTGCCTGCCCGTCCAGGGTGGCGAAGAACCCCCTGCATAGGATGGCATCTGTTGCCTCGGTAATCATCATGGCGGCTCTATACCTGGTCAGGTGTGCCCGCGGGTCCGCGGTCCCCGAGTATGCCTTAATGGTGGGAAAGCGAAAGTCCCGAGGTAGGGGCTCTGCCATGATGGTGTCCGCGAATGGGGAGGCCAACACGTCCTGGGGCTCCGGAGACCCGTCCCTCTCATCAATCTTCCGCTGGAGCTCGTCCATCCTCCTCTGCATCTTCTCGACCTCCACCCGATGGGAGCTCGGAGCTCTACCTCTCGTTTCTCCCGATCGTTCGACCCGGGAGGCCTGCTCGCGTCGCGGGTGGAGTCGGGGGACCCGACCTGCTGACCCGCGCGAGGCTGCCTCGTGTCGCGGCTGGGCGCGGGGCCCACGGCTCGGCGACCTCCGAGTGACCGATCCCTGTCGTGGCGGCCGGCGGGAGCATGACTCTGCCGCCGGCGGCCCGTTGTCCGGCCTCGGACCCAACCTATCCCGGGCTGTCACACGATCGCCCAACCTCTCCAGGGCGGGCCTGGTTTGGGTCGGCGCCCTTCCATCGTCATTGCGCTGGCGGTCTCGGCGGGAATCTCCTCCTCCTTCGGAGAGGCGAGTTGACCTCCCCCTGGGTGACAGGTGCCTGGGGCGGTCGGGTGCTCGGGCCGCTGCGCCCTCGGGTAGGAGGAGGCGGAGGCGATGCCGGCGCTCCTCCGGCGGTGCCCAAGGCGGCTTGTTCCTCTGCTCGGAGACCTGCCGCGACGCGCGCCAGCGCGGTGGAAGCTTGTTCGAAGACCGCCACCCCTTCCCGGATGAGCGCGCGAGCTGGGGCGGGGGCGGCGGGGGGTGCTGGTGGCGCACCACTACTACGGTGGTTGGTGAGCTGGGCCCTCAGATCCTCCCCCGACCTGGCGGAGGCGGCTGGTTGGATGCTGGGGGCGGGGGCCCCGTTGGGGCCGTTCCCGTTCGCGACGAGCTGGGTGCCGCGGGAACCATTGGTATGACGAGAGCCGGATCTCGATCGTGCCATCGCTGTCGATGAGCAATAGTGAGGAGAGCGCTTAAGCTTATACAGCAGCTCTCAACAAGAGCACCAATGATGGATTTAATTAACCCGGGGTGGACCCGAATCAACAAATCCGGATAAGAACGTAATAAGAATAATTAACGAATAATATAGAATGATATCGTAAAGGTCGCGGTGGACCGTATATTATATTAATTGCCGTAGTATTTGGCTATTACAAAGATTCGGTAGGACAAAAGTGTGTAATAATCGTATAATGTGGAATGAATTGCCCTTTGTTAGGACATGGAGGGGGGTTTTTATACAAGCAAACCCCCCAACCGCCTCCCCTTAAATCCGGGGTGGTTAGATCTCAAGTTTGACCGGGCCCCGGCGGACCGGGTCGGGTCGGGTCCCGAGCTCGGGTGGTGCCGAGCTCGGCTCGGGTCGGGGCACCTCCATGGTGCTCCGGGTCCGCGTTGCTCTTGGGCACCTCCGTGGTCCCCCGGGTCCGTGTTGCTCTTGGGCACCTCCGTGGTTCCCCGGGTCCGTGTTGCTCTTGGGCACCTCCGTGGTCCCCCGGGTCCGTGTTGCTCTTAGGCACCTCCGTGGTCCCCCGGGTCCGTGTTGCTCTTGGGCACCTCCGTGGTCCCCCGGGTCCGTGTTGCTCTTAGGCACCTCCGTGGTCCCCTGGGTCCGTGTTGCTCTTGGGCACCTCCGTGGTCCCCCGGGTTCGTGCTGCTCTTGGGCTCCACCAAGGTGCTCCGGGTCCATGTTGCTACCCCGGGTCGGGTCGTGGGTATAATATATCCATCAGAATGAATAAGTTGCGGCGAATGAAGAAGTTACGGCTGCAAATCGCGGAGGTAGAAAACAAAACAAATGACTGGCGATGAGAAAATGAAACAATAGCCGTAATCAAACAACGAACGTTAACGCCGTAAAACTAACGTCCGAAATTTTTTTTTTTAATAATCAAACGGCGTAGTTTTGGGTCATGGTCTAGCCAAGTTGGATGGACCATGGTCCATGCAATAACAATTGCTAATTAATTGGTTTGAGTTTGATTGTGAAGTTATGAACTTTTTTTTTTTTTTAAATGACCTGGCGTTAACATATGTTCAAATCTAGTCAAAATACCGAATAATTTGATTTTTTTTTTTTTTTTTTTTTTTTTTTTTTTTTTTTTTTTTTTTTTTAACTTCAATAACCAAAACTGACCAAAAACTAAATTTTTCTGTCAATTCGATTATCGATTATCAGGCAGTTAATTGATATTTAATTTTGCTCACCCCTAGATATAGGAGTTATGAATGTGTTGAATTGGAAAGTCATGCACGGGTTGGTGTTAGGAAGACCAATGAGGATATTGGAAGAAGGGATAATGCTTATAGTTTATTCTAGAGACAATTAGATAGTTGCTTAGTTATTGTGTTGTTATCTATATTGATTAGCTAGTGAGCCAACATTTATGTTAAGTTGATTGACTAGATATGCCCATTGGTCTCATTTTACTAGTGTCTTTAATTTAATCTAGAGTGTGGTTGAGTAGAAGGGACTCATTTATCCTTAACTAAATGTCAATGGTTCGATCCTTAACTTTGAGTATGGAACAACCTTAAATCTTCAAACCAGTTATCTCACTCAATAAAATAATAAAAAAAAAAAAACGCCCCGTTAATTTCTCTAATACCCCACTAGTAAAGTGGGAAATATAATTTTGAACACAATAAACAATATTCTATAATAGGCATTATATAATTTTTCACTTTCATTTAACTTTAAGCAAATTTTCAAAGAATGGGTTAAGAGTAAATTACATATATTGATTGATATATTACCTATATCATTGATATATTACCTAAAGCAAATCACATTATTTTGGCCATCCACTAATTTCTTGTGTTTTGTTACATTACTAAGAATCACATGACACTTTTTCTCATTTCTTGAGTTTTTTGTTTGGGGGTAAAACTATGAGCAAAATTTAGTTTTCATTCTCAATTTTCTTTTTAAATCAAAACAAAAATGACCAATTATTATGTAATGTGATGACACCTTTGTTACCATTCTAAATGAGTGGTCACGGATCGAACCCCGATGGTAAGACAATATAGAATAGATACTACCTCAAAAAATTATGAACTGCACTATTTAATTGTGGGACAATATTTTTTTTGAAAATTGATGGGACAATATAGAACAACTACTTATTACAATTCTGTTTTACCTATAAATATAACGGGGTGGGGGTGAGGAAACTGCCCCATTATTCTCTCCCCCGCTCTGGATGCGCCCCTGCAACTCCTAGTAAGAAAGTAGAAATCCAAGTCAAATTAAAGTTGCTACCCCTCTATGAGTGGGCAAAGTGAAAAGTTTAAATATGACATTGTAGCCACCTATAGTAAAGTGCAAGTAATTATATTTCAAATTTAATAGGCGGCAATATGTTAGCTAGAGATTGTCTCTTTTTTCATGTAATTTGTGTAGGAGAAAGGAAGGTGGGTCTACCTAACTCCAAGCACTCAATTCATTTTGGCTGGTAGAAGTCATATGTTTGACTATAACTTACTTTTATATGCTTTCTCAAGGCATGCTAATGAATTCATCCATATGGCTTTCTTTTCTCATTATATTCACCATAAATTTGGGACTTCACAAACAAATCACAGAATCCTAGAAACTAAAGTTGTTCTTGGACTTATTTTTTCTTTTATTTTATTTTTAAAAAAATAACATTACATTTACTCTAATTTTTTGTTTTATATTTTACCTAGTCTCTATTGACATATCTATTTTGATGAATAAAAAAGAAAAGAAAAGAGAGAACGTCGGGGTGGCCGCCAGCCACCCCTTCCCCGCCACCCTTCTCCTTCGTCTCCCCTCCCCCTCTCCTCCTTCTGTTTAGGTGCGAACTGCCCGCCCAGAAGAGAAATGAGAACGCATGTCATCCGTTCATGTGTCCAGATCTAACGAATGAGAAACACTTATTTTTAAAAAAAAAATGCGATGACATTTTCGTAAATAATGGAACATCGAAGTGCAAGTAAATGTATTACAAGTGCAAGTAGCAGTTTCATATAATGCACCTCAGTGCAAGTAAAATGTATTACAAGTGCACGTAAAATGTATCACAGGTGCAAGTAAAATTTACACTGAGCATCAATACTAAGTGCACCTAACGTTATAACTAGGTGCACCTAAAGTTATATGTAGTTGCACCTAGGTGCATGAATGTTAACAAGGTAAAATTACTTACACTTGTAAGTGAAAGTAGGTGCACTTGTAAGTGACTTTACTTGCACTTTTTACTTGCAAAGATACACCAACTACTTGCATTTATAACACATTTACATGCACCAAAGTTTGAGTTATTTATAAAAATGCCACAACGTCGTTTTTTTAAAAATTACATCTGATTCGTTAATCTGGACACGTGGACGACTGTCATGCGTTCTCATTCCTCTCATGGGCGCGGGTCCGTATGAGAGAGTGCCCCTATATATATATATATATATATATATATATATATATATATATATATATATACATATATATATATATATATATATATATATATATATATATATATATATATATAATCTAATATGTAAAATTCCTATAAATTTGTAACGTTGTTATGGTATTGTTTTTGTATATTTTCTTATGGATTTATTGTTATATGTATTATTTTAATTGAATTTATTATTACATGTATTATTTTTAGGATTTAAAACTTTAGCTTAAAAAAGTTCGATTAATCGCTTAACCGATCGGTTAACGAAAAAAAAACTTTGGTTCGGTTAATGATTAGTGTTTTAAAAACTTCGGTTAACCCTAGTAATTTGTAAAAGATACTATCTCATGGTGTTTGGTTGGGATGAGGAAATTAGGGGGGGAAAGAATTATAATTTGGTGGGAAATAAGAATAAGGTGAGAATAAAGTAGGAATTGAAATTACATTGTTTGGTATGGACTATTGATTGCTGTAATTTGGGGCAAACAAATAATACCCGGAGTATTCGGGTTGTCGAACCACAGAGAGGTGGTGTACTAATCACTAGCTACTAGGTTACTCATATGAAACTAATCCGAACAAAACTTGAAGGTTGATTGATTGCATAAAATAATAAGCAGAATAAAATAAGTAACAAGGTTTTGTAGACAATAGAGCAAGATAGGATTCTTGGGATCACAATGTTTAATCACCTAGTGCCAATTAACGTTTGTAATATTTGGTTTGGAATTAAGATTTGTATGGGAATGCAAAGTGGAATCGAATTACTCCCGTAATCTCTATTCCTAGTGAATTTCCACTCCCATGGCTTAAACACCCAATAAGATCAAAGATCAGCATTCAATTATTCCTAATTACTACCATCTCCCGATGAGCAATAATCTAGAATAAACTTCCCCCAATAAGTTCCCCTTTCCCAAGGACCAACCATTAGGTGCAATCGTGTGTGCCCTAATTTATGCCCCAACTCCCATTGGTGACACAAACATGACTGTGAAGCTAGTAATTTAGGCCTTTAACCACCAACAACAACAGATTAAAACAAGATTGCAACACAAATCATAAAACCAAACATAAATATATTAAGAAATTAACGAACTAGGCACATAGGTTCATAAACAAATTCACCCAAAAATCCCTAAGGAATTTAGTCGAGCATGGCTAAATTATGCATAGCAAATATGAATAAATGATTACAAATCATCAGAAGAGTACAAGAATTAACCAAGCGATTCTCCCAAATCTCCCTGGCTTCCTCCTTGCTTCCAAAGACGACTTGAGCCTCTTGATCTCTCTCTCTCTTGTCTACAAAGAACTCTAAAAATCTCTCCCCGGTCTGTTTTTTAGGGTTGAGGAAGGAGGGATTTTATAGTAGGTATAAAGTTGAGACGAAATAGGAATCTGGTACAAAATTGGACTCAAATATCTCGCGACTTCGTGCTGCGCCCGACGCGTCGAGCCAATTCTCCACGCGTCGAGACCTGCTGCGCCCGACGCGTCGAGACCTGCTGGTCTCGACTTCTGATGCTACTGGAAATTTTCGACGCGTCGAGCCTTTGGCTCGACGCGTCGAGTCCTCTGGGCCCCGAACTTGTCCAAAATTGCTCAAAACTCATCCTTGAACTTCCCTTGCTCATATCTTTGACCTAAAATGGTTCAAAAACACTAACAAACACCGTAAAACATTCAAAACCAGTGTGAACCATAATTAAATGATAATAGCAAGGAAAATGTGTATTAAATAATCAAAATTAAAGAACTTAAATACGGAGATGATTCAAAATAACTATAAAAACAAGCAAAGATGTGATAACATCAACTATGGAGGAATAGAATTATTGGGAATGTAAAGAAAAGGAGTGATATAAAGATTGAAATATCCTTGTGTAATAATAATATTAATAATAACCAGCCTGCATAAGCAACTCAATTGATCTGAAAGTTGGAAAGAATAACCAGGTATCGAATTTAGAAAATTGCAATTTCCTTCCACCAATTAACATAGCTTTAACTTTTAAAGGATGTTGAATTTGATTGAAAATTTTACACCCAACCAAATACCTTGTCTTAGTTTGACCAAGTCTAATACAATTAACAAATGAATAGTCATGCAACAAATAAATTAATTATCATGAAACAAATATCAGTGCTTTTTTTTTTTTTGTCTGTTGTGCGGGATAGTCCGCGATGAAATCATGCATGATGTATTGCTGTTTCACTTTCTAACGGCATTAACTGCCAGATTATTCCTGTTAATTAAGACTTAAGGCATGCATCCTTTTTTTTAATTACAAATTACCTTTGTGGGCCCTGAGGGGTCATATTGATTATCTGACTTTTCTCTTTGCTTTACTGTACACAAGTGTCCCTCACTTTGAGAGGTTGTTCTCACACCACCGTTGACGAGACTCAATCCTGAATTATTGTTTTCAAACTTCACCCCTATAACCAACTGAACTGTCTATGGGTCAATTATTTCACGTACTTGTATGTTTGTGTTCACAAAAAAATTCAATTTCATATCTTTTTATTTTTTAAATATTGAGTACTGTTAATTAATATTAGTATTGTGTAATGAGTTGTATCAAACACTTATAAATATTAGTACTAAAAATATATCTAATAGAGTTGGCTAAACTTATTCGTTTGTGCTAGATATAATATCTCATTGGTATTGATATTATTATTTTACTCATTTTCAAAAGAAAGGGGATCATTATTTAGTCAAAGCCTTAACAACCATGCCAAAGAATCAGTCAGGGAGGTGGCTTTAATTTGGGAATTGGGATTGGGTCAAAAAGCTAGCTTCATCTCCATAGAATATATAGTCCAATCCCATGAAATTAGGCTTTCTTTTAACTCATAACCCACATGTTAAAATCTAAAGGGAAAGTGAAATCACTTTTTTTGTGCTTAACTTGAACCACACTCTGTAGTAAATTCTTATACTATGGATCATGGAATATGGTTTACCTTTCATTGTGAGTTTTAGTCCAAAATAATATTCAGATTATATATTGCATTTAACATATATATTACATACTACAATTAACATATTGCATATCTGTAATTAAAATATTATGTGTCAGTAGCTAACATATTATGTATCTTCCATTTATTTATATCTGTAAACTGAAGGTACATAATATGTTAACTATCGACATATAATCTAAATATCATTTTGGACCAGAGTCCGCAATTAAATGCAGGTCGGTCATGATCAATGCTATAATTTGTGTCCTGCGTAACGTAGTGACAGTTATGCCATGGATTTGAGTCCACCTTGCAAGGTGGATCTGAGTCAAAATACACAATTTATATACTGAATGTTCACAATTTACATACAGAATGTTCACAATTCAAATTGTGAACATTCTGTATGTAAATTGTGAACATTTAGTATTAAAAATTGTGAACATTCAGTATGTAAATTGTGAACATTTAGTACATAAAATTATGAACATTTCGTATATAAATTGTATATTTTTAGACCAGAGTTCATCTTACAAGGTGGACTTGGGTCCACAGAATAATTTGCCGTAACGTAGTACACCATGGAAAAGCAACCTCTCAAACTTCAAACTAAAGCTTCCTCGTTTGGTACAATATACTCCCGCTGTCTCATTTTGTTTGTCTGGTTCGATTAACGAGGTTCGACTGAAGTTATTTTAAATTCAATTTTTCATAATATTAAGTTTAGTATTAGTATATACGGTATAATTTTATATATTTAGAAATTACATTAAAAGTGAAAGAATTAGCTTGACTAATGAATAGTAAATATTACAGGCAAAATGAGACAGGTGAATAATAAAAATGATATTTTATGGTTATAAGGTCATGGATACAATCGATTAGTTTATAGATAGTGAAATAAAATTTACTGAGACATTTTCACAAACATGTGATGATCACTTTGTTAGAAGTACAATGTAATAAGCCAACAGCTGCAACTCAGCTAATGGTGTGTGGTTGTTGTCCTCTATGTTGGGCAGCAACTCAAAGAGTCAAGTCCATCATGACATCGAAACGTAGTGCAAACTGTTACACAAGTATAAGGAAATGAAAATGCACATTCGCTACTAATTAGAACTTTTGACATAGTAATAAACGTTTGATCTTGACAATTTGTACCATAATACTTGTTGTTGGAGATGATACACATTGGTTGGGGTTGTTCCTAGGCTTCTTGGACATTGATGTGAAGTAAATTAAACATCTTTGTTCTCTCTTGTTGTGCCTCTAACTTAAAATTAAATTTAAAAGTTCTACAATTCTCAATCCACCTTTGAAGGTCAATTAACTTGAGTGTGCAAGTGCAAAAGTTGTTGGGGTCTTGTTACCTTAGTCCTAGTTGTACGTAATAATAATGATGATGGTAAATGAAATCATGTATATTTTTTGTATTTGAAAAATGTGAAAAAAAGTTCCAAAATCCTTTGATAAGTTAAAAAGATGAAAAAAAATTTGAATAGAAAATGAAAGAGTTAATTTATTTTTTTCTTAGATTTATAGGTGACAATTCAATTTTAGTCCTTTTTTATTAAAACATCCTCATTTGGTCATAGTATTATTGTGGTATGACCATTTTAATCTCCCATCAACAAAATCATTGAAATACCATTAAATATAAAGACATTTCAATCTTTTTCATACAAAGTAGGCTGACCGTTATTATTATTATTTTTTTATGTTTATTTTTTGAAAACATACATAATTGAAGACCAAAATGTCCTTCTATTTAACGATATTTAAACTGTTTTGTTGATAAAGAAACAAAAATGGTCATGCTACAATAATACTAAGACTAAAAGTGGATGTTCAAATAAAAAATAACTTAAAGTGACTGTCACCTATAAATCTAGAACAAAAAAATGGAATTAACTCTATCACAAATTATATTATTTAAAACAAGATTTTTTTTTGGAGGGGGTGGGGGTGGGGGGGGGGGGGTAACCCAAGCATTTAAAACAAGATTTATCACAATATAATTACGGATGCTTTTCTATAATTAATTTGGCCCGTTAATATGTGTGGGGTTGAAGTCCTGAGGACGAGCGTAGCTAATTCAAATAAAGAGTTAATACCATCCGAGGTTGTTCCATATTAATTTTGTTATTTTTAATTCTAAATTTTAAATAAACCATACATGGTCCTTCAATTTTCAAATTATTACTATCCGTGATCCAAGTTAATTATCAATGGTCCTTCAACTATCAAATTGCAATTATCTGTGGTCCTTCTAAGCGAATCAAGACTGGTTATATTTTGAAAGTTGAAGGATCATGTGTGGTTAACTTAGACCACGGATTGTAACAATTTAAAAGTCGAACGATCGTGGGTGATCATTTTAAAAGTTTAGGACTAAATATGAAAAAAATTACTATACTTGAAATACCCATATGGCAATTAACTCTTCAACTAACATGAATCAAATAATGGAAGTGACTAAAAGTAGAAAAAGTTGTATTTCTAGTTTTGGGATGCCAAGAGGAGATAAAACCTTTTCTTCTTTTCAGGTTCCACACTTGTGAGACCAAAAGCTTACAAGATAAACAATATTCAAAAAACATATGAAAAAATAATTAAATAATCTGAAAAAATGGGGCATGGATGAGACACTTGTCAAATCATTGTTGGGAACAAGATAACATATGTAATGTTTAAGTTAGAAAAAAAAAAGTATTTTTTATTGAAGAAAATATAGCTGCAAATTAAAAAATAATTATTGGATACCTCTACTAAGTATTATCAATGGGGCCGAGTGTCTGCCGAGGGAGTCTTTGGTCTATTCTCTCTTCAACACTCTGAGCCAGTGGACAGCGGCAGCATAACCCCTAGAGAGACTAAGTTTGGATATTATTTAATTGCTTTTCTAAAATAAATATTAAATAACTTTCTAATGTTCACTTTCAATATTATATATAAAAATATTCAAAATAAAAATTCTCTTTATTTTTATTATGTGAATATTTAATATGCAAGTTCAATCATTGATAGTTGACAAGTACTTTATAACTTAAATGAGACATCAATTTATATGTCATCAATATAAAATAAGAACTCATTTAATTAATATGTATACTATCATATTTAGAAAAAAAAATGATAAGTGTATTTGTGAAAAAATAAAACAAAAAACTCTCATGTTATAATTTTATTTAAAAAAATGAAAGATTTAAAAAATAATTGTTTTATCAATTACATCATGTTATAAATAGAAAATTAAATTAAATTAAATTAAATAATACTTGAAATTTTTTTACTTTTAGTCACATAACTACTATATCATTGCCATTTTTAGTTCGAGTTTTAATTTAACCACATTTACGTCATATTTAGTTTAGGGAATGAATTTTAAGAGAATGAGAATTCTGTTCCATAAGGATGGAAATAAATTTTGTGTGAAATAATCTCACTTTGAAATGTGTACTAATTTATAAAAATGTAATATTTTTTAATGAGTGCATAGAACAACATAAAATTTAATATTTTTTATGAGTGCGTATAAAAGCTGATGGGGCCATGGGACTTTGGAACCCATTTTATTGAGAAAGTCTTGACCCAAATGGGGATGGTGAAAGAAAGTCTTGACCCAAGTGGGATAGTGAAAGAATGAGGTTGACCTAAATCTTGTTGGGTTAGGAACGCATGGTGGCCCAAAAACACATCGAAGAGGAAAGAGAAGAAGTTTGCCGGGGTAAAACTGCCAACAACTGGCTAACGGGTTATGGCAGTGCGGGTGCTACCAACAAGGATCAAACCCAGGCCAGAACTTCTAACATGGCGTGCATGTCCCAACCCACCAAGCTACTCAATCTCGTGTATTGAGGTATGTTACTACTTCTATTTGTTCCGACATTTGCGGGCTGGTAGATTTACAAATTTTCATGATCGCGCCGACAGCGTGGCCTGCCGGTCACCGCCGGCCATTACACTCCCAGCGGGCTTGGGTGGGGAAGACGTGCTGATGCAGACAGAAGGAAGGCATGGACATGTGGGTGGTGGTAATGAAGGGTGAAGCATCTCCGTCCACTTGACAAGACATGGGGAGCTCTTGAAAACTATAAAAGGGGGTGCCTTGCCTCCTTTAAGCCATAATGGTCTTATCAATGCAAGCGCCCTGGTCTAGTGTTTTCTTGTCCATTAATGTTTCGACCCTCCCATCAAGGGTCAATTCCCATTAGCTACACTATTGTCCTTAATATTTCCTAGCCCATTCTTTAGGGCTACAACTGTCATTATTGATTTATTATTTGGGTCGCCATTTTGAGCCAATATCTAGAGCTTTGTATGTACTATTTTGGGCATAGCGCCCAGGGTAATAAAGCTACTATTTTTCAACCCGGTTTATGATGGACCTAGTTCCAACAAAATCATCATTGGCATCATTCCTAGTCTCTACCTGTTCTACCCTTTCCCTTTACTCAATCAAACCCCGAGATACGCCAAAATGGCCCAATCACAAAGCCAGTGTTCCCTGCACCCGCAAGTACTCCTTAGCAAGCAAGTCGAGGCTCAATCTGATTCACAAAGAACGGTTCCCCATTCGGAGCACACGAGAAGTTTGACTAGCACCTTTGCCGTCGGAGGTGACCCTACTATCGGCGTGACCAACCGGGTTCCGTCGGCAGTCAAGCCTAATGTCTAACCTTTAGCCCAAGAGATCACCAACGTCATTGGAAACTGGGCGACCCAGCAGCACTGGAGGGCGCTTCTTAGTCTGGTCTGTTAACCGGCCGTTGACCGGAACACTCAAGCAAACCCTTCACCCACCCGGCTCAACACTTCACAAGCTAGGAGAAGGGTGCCGCTAACAACAGTGCTCAAGCACGTCGAGATTTATAGGGGGATCTATCGACTCTTTCCATGACCTTAACGACAGGGCTCAACGCTGGTTCACGAACTTAACAGGGAGATCAATCGACTCTTTCCATGACCTGGCAATGAGATTTACCACCCATTTTATGAGGGGCAGAAATAACAAAAAAAACATTTCACTTACCCGACCACGGTGAAACAAAAGGTAGGTGGAACTTTAACTAATTTTCTCACCCTTTGGCGAACCAGTGTAGCAGAGGTAGACGAAACCATTATCATATTTATCGAGGCTTTAAGGGTTGGGGATATGTACAAAATCCTTAAGCGCAAGACCCCGGTACCTACGTTGCCTTAATGACCAAGGCAGACTGTTACGCCGAAGTCGAGGAAGCGAACCGGATCAAAAGAGAAGAAAAAGATGAGCCTTCCAAGAGATCCCGGATAGAAGAAACTCTTAAACCAAATAAGGAGGTGACAGAACGACCTACAAAATGGCACTCAAAACATAATCGAAGGGCCTTGCGGGCAGGGTAGCGGACCCCGAATAGGACTCCGAGGTTATTCACACCTATTTTGATGGCACCGAGACCTTTGACGCCATTGACAACGCAACCAAGTGAGGTACTAGGGTGGGGAAGACGTTCTGATGCAGAAGGAGGGATGGCATGGACATGTGGGTAGTGGTCATGAAGGATGAAGCATCTCCGTCCACTTGGCAAGACATGAGGAGCTCTTAAATACTATAAAAAGGGGTTCCTGCCTCCTTTAAGCCATCACGGTCTGATTAATGCAAGCGCCATGGTCTAGTGATTTCTTGTCCATTGTTTCAACCCTCACACCAAGGGTTGATTCTCATTTGCTACACTATTGTCCTTAGTATTTCCTAGCCTGTTCTTTGGGGCTACATCTGTTATTATTTATTTATTATTTGGGCTGTCATTTTGGGCTAGTATCCCGAGTTTTTATGTACTATTTTGGGCCTAGTGCCCCGGATAATAAAGTTACTATTTCCCTACCATCGTTCTATACATCTATATCCAATTTATGGTGGACTCGGTTCCAACAAAATCATCAAAATCATTACATTTTAACTAGAAAGTATTATACGTTTCACATGAGATGATCTCATTATCTCATACAAGACATATTCGAAAAAAGTAAATCTTGTATGAGACTGCCTCACGTGAAACATATAGTAATTTTAAATAACTTTAATTCAATGACTTATTACTCAGTATCATACTATCATATTTGTTCTTTTATTACAATTTTTATTAAATTAATGTTACTAAAATTATACCAAAATATGAGAAATTTGGCCTAAATTTTAAATTTGATTTAAAATTACCAAAATTATCATAAAGATTTTTTCAGCAATATTGGACAAGGAATGCATATGTCATTGCATTATCAGTATAATTCTGTGAGAAAAATAAGAGATAATATTTTGCTGAAGCTAGAATTCAAGCAGTACGTTTTGTAGTGGGGGCATATTGGACAAGGAATACACATGTCACTACTCACTACATTATCAATATAATATGCTTATTTTTTTAGTATTTATAAATTATTTTCAATTTTATATTTGTCCTTTATATAATGTATTGATTTTTTTTTTCTCTTTATATATACTTATATAACTTTTTTTTTTTTTTTTATAGTTATAAGATTATGTACGTACTTTTACATTTATTTTGATTATATAATTATATTTGTTCATGCATTTTCTTATCACATATTTGTAACTAGCAACTGCTTTAATTAAATGGCTAAGGGGAGTTTCATATATAAGGATTCTATAGAATGATTAATTATGATACGTTGACGTCTAATCATAATATGTATAGTCTCTTTGTGAATGTATGAGCAATACTTATAAGGGTGTCTTTAGGATGATGTTCAGAGTTGTAGGGACATTCCACTACTCTAAACCAGGTCTCGTCTTATCATTTTATAAGTTTCAGGCATGACAAAAAATAGGTCATATTAATGTTAAAATATAGTTGTATACCTAAAATTTAAATTACATAAGGAAAAAAAAATACTAATATTAAATAACTTGAAATAAGATTTACAAATTTTTTAAAATTTTAAATATACAACAATAATTATGAAAAAAATTTAGATGTTTTTCTAAATGTAAAATAATTAATAACAGCATCCGTGCTTTCATAAATAAATAATTATAGTTTATAAAAAAAACATACGTTCATAACTACTTCCTACTAAAGCAAGCACAAAGAGTCAATATCACACCCACTGGGGGATCAACCCCATGATCTCCCAGTTGGAAGAGTCACTTCGTGTCACTAGGCCACAAGGTCATTGGCAAATAATAAATTAATTATTAACAAAAATTTATAAAACAAAACTTACAAACATTGACGGAGCTAAATTTTTTTTTTTTTACTAGAGGCGAGAAATCAAAATATTTTAAAACGCGACAAAAATATTTATAACAAAGTATGAAACATAATTAATTGGATAAAATGGTTGAATATAATACACATTATAAATCACACATTTTTTATATTGATATGACATTGACTAGATGATTCATTAAAAATAACTGTTTTTAATTTTTTTTTTCATAATTGAATAAAAAATATAATCTTTACAATTCATAACTCGCCAACTACCATGTAGTACGTGTGATGGCATTTCGATTACCATTCCAAATAGGTGGTCATATAGTATAGGAGAAAAATGTTTCCAAAGTCACACACACACACACACCCACACACGTAGGGGATGTGGTGGGGCCTCTCCCAGCATGGGCCCTTGCCAAAGGCCCAGCCTACCCTTGTTCAGGACTGGGCCTACTCCAAACGCCTTAAATAGGCATGTTTGGATGCCTAGTGACTGTTAAGTAATGAAATGCCGCTGCCCTAAATTCGGCAAATTATGCCCTGGACCCGTAATTGTGGACACGAGTCAAAAACGACGTCGTTTTTAAGAAAAACGCGTCATTCCAGTTAAAAAAATTTTTGATTTTGTCTCGCTGTTAACGGCGTTATTCGTTTCTACCATTATGAATGTACAGTTATGGGATTATGAATGTACAGTTATGACATTATGAATGTACAGTTATGACATTATGAATGTAAGTTATAAAATTATAAATACAGAATTCTGACATTATTAACTTACAATTATGAACATATAGTGATAAAATTATGAACATAGAGCTCTAAAATTGTGAACATGGAGCTTCGAAAATTATGATTTTACAGTTATTGAATTATGAATGTACAGTTACGGAATTATGAATGTACAGTTATGCAATTATGAATGTACAGTTATGCAATTATGAATATACAGTTATGGAATTATGAACACAGAGCTATGACATTATGAACTTACAGTATGAACATATAGTGATAAAATTATGAACATAGAGCTCTAAAATTGTGAACATAGAGCTTCGAAAATTATTAAGTTACAGTTATTGAATTATGAATGTGCAATTACGGAATTATGAATGTACATTTATGGAAGTATGAATGTACAGTTATTGAATTATAAACATTATGAACTTACAATTATAAACATATAGTAATAAAATTATGAACATATACTACTATAACGAATATGAAATTAAATAAAAAAAAAAAAAAAAGAGATAACAGTGCATAACGGCACTGTTACCCGTGAGCATAACGATTGCCTAAATTCTCCACCCTAACTCAAATTTTTGATCGTTGAACCAAAAATGGTTTAGTGAGAGCGTTCAAAGACATTTGTCTACAAATACCCCAAAACTTTTATACAAATATCTATAATGACAATTTATCATCCTAATCTTGCCCTAGTATTGTCTTTTTAAACAAACATCGTTTTTTTTTCTCACAACTCTAACAAATCTAATTGCCACACAATCTGACTACAATATCTCTAACGTAATTGCTCTAACCTCACCCCTCTTTCCAACGAAGTCCACATATGTATTATTTCATTAACATTTGAGCGAGTGAGCAAAGCTAAGGTGAAGGACCACGAAAAATTTGGCTTGTATAACTACCATTATTATATATTATACAAGTTACAAGTTGCAAAACGTTTTAAACAAAAAGTTGCAGGAAGTGTGGTGCAGCAAAATGAATGGTGGGAGGGTCATTTTCCAGTCCCCAAATTGACAGTTGGACTAATTACAAAATTGGTCCTCACATCTGTGTTTTATTCAACTTCCATCCCTGTCTAAATTTTCCCATTTGCATATGCATAATGCATTGAACAACCCAATTTGCTCTGCACCACTTCCACACAACAGATGCATATATGCTACTACGAGACGCGCGTGCAAGCATGCACCCACCCACCCATATTATTGTATCTTCTCCTACATACATGCATACATTTTTTCTATATTTATATATATGTCCTCAGTCCCTCCCACTATATATAGTAATTGCTCATTACTACATTAGTATATTTAATTTATTAATTCATTAATTAGCTTTAATTTCTCAAAGCCCTAGCTTGGAGCTAGCTAGCTAGTGGGCTGGTAAGTTTAGGTGCAGCAAGCTAAGCAGCCTAGGGATTGGTATGATGCACTACAGTGCTTTCATTGCTTAATTACTCACTGTTTGATTCATGAGATGAAAAGTTTTAAATAGATGAATAAAATTTTTATGAAAATTTTTGGTATCTTAGAAATATTATTAAATTTTAAGGAAGTAGATATCTAATAATTGATGGTTTTGTACTTCTGTTGGAATCAGTTTCACCATAAATTGGATATATAGGTACAGGAAGGGTAGAAAAATAGTAGTATTATTGTTCGGGGCGCTATGTCCAAAAGAGTGAATACAAAGTCCGAGATATTGACCCAAATAATAAATAAATAATACAAGTTATAGAAATCAAACCCTAGTGTATGAGTTGAAGGTTAGGAACCCATACCACTAGACCAGAGGGATTAAATGATCCAAATGGATGATTTTTAAGGGGAGGGAAGGATGTCTATTTATAGTGTAGAGACCCCTCCAAATGCTCAACAAATGTAAGACACCATATTGCTTTCATTTCTAGCCATACACATGTCCCCCCATTACCCTTGGTAGCAAATCCTTTAACATTTTGCTCAATGCTTCATTCTTCACCCGATTGGGTCAAGATTTATCCAATAAAATGAACGCCCGAGTCCATATCCCTATCAATAATAATGGTTAACAATATGTTTAGTAAATAATTATTAACATAACTTTTTCTCTCTAGAAACTCTCTAGGGTTTTTGCCTCCATACTAGGGTTTCCTAGGGTTTTTGCACCGATAGCATCTTTCCGGCGAACGTCGGCGTACGAGCAGCAAGGGACGAACACACTAATGACGACAGTGCAGCCAGACCCAGATTAGCGAACGAGGACCAGAGATGACGACGTTGCTGTGGTCACCGAACAGTGGGCACAATGGTCGTTGGAGGAGGAGGAGACGGCTTTTGCGCCGGTCGGGGACGACGTAGGGCAGGCTGGCGAGGATGTGGAGGAGACGTGGAAAGTTGTAGGAAGGTTCCTAACTCAGAGGATGGTGAAGCTAGAGTTTATGCGTCAGGTTTTAGCTTCCGTTTGGCAACCGGTCAGAGGGGTTCAGGTTACGGAAATCCAGAGGGGTGTGTTCTTGTTCGTTTTCTTTCATAGAACGGACGTGGATTATGTCTTGGATGGAGGACCCTGGGCTTTTGAGAATAATGCCTTGGTTTGCAGGGAGGTACCGCCGAGTACTCTCCCCGGGGAGGTGCCGTTGAACACAATCGATATGTGGGTGCAGTTACACGATATGCCGTTAGGATATACATCTCAGACGGTGTTAGAGCAAGCTGGAAATTTCATTGGTACCTTTGTGAAACATGATGATCGATTTGAAGGGGCCCCGTGGTTGACTTTTCACCGAATTAGGGTTTCTATTCCGGTGGATAAACCGTTACGACGACGAATGAAGCTACTGAAAAGGGATAAGACCACGGCTTGGGTAACGTTTCGCTATGAACGGTTACACAGGTTCTGTTTTTACTGTGGAATAATGGGACATCTATACAATTTTTGCATTAAGGCGCGAGACTCCGGCATCCCATTGGAGCGGTACCCGTATGGCCCGGATATGCGAGCTGGTGGATCCCGGAGCGCTCCTAGAGCGGTTGGGGGTAACTGGCTTGTGCCGGTTGGCGGGAGACCACGTCCGATAGAAGGGGGGAGCGGGGTGGCCGGGGTGGTAACTATACGGCCCAGTTGTGCCGTACCCGTATGGGGCGGAATGGAGGCCGATGAGCAGGTGGAAGCAACCGGGAAAAGGCGTAGGCAGGCCGAGAGTGGAGGACGGGGTGCGGAGTTTGAGGGCAAGGATGTTGTTATGCAAGAGGGTTCAAAAAACTTGTCCATGGCGGGAGCTGTTGCACAGCCCCGCCCGTCCTCATGAGTACGTTAAGCTGGAACTGTTGTGGCTTGGGCAATCCACAAACAGTTTGACAGATTGTGGACCTGGGTCCCGTAAGAAGCCGGATTTTGTGTTCTTAATGGAAACCAAGGTGGCACGGATACATGCAGAGCGGATTCGTGTTAGTCTTGGTTATGAGGGGTTGTTTTATGTTGATAATGATAGAATGAGTGGTGGTATGGCTCTTTTGTGGAAAAAGAATAATACGGTACAGTTATTGAGTTACTCTAAGAACCATGTGGATGTGGAGGTACAGGTAGAGGGGAAGCGGTGGCGGATGACATGTTTTTATGGCTTTCCAAAATGGAACGAGAAGAGGGATTCGTGGAATTTGTTAAACACGTTAAAAGGAAGGTCCACATTGCCATGGGTGGTGGTGGGGGATTTTAATAATCTCTTGTTCCAGCACGAGAAGAGATGTGGTAACCCGTATCCTGATAGTCTCCTACACGGTTTTAGGGAGGCTATTGATGAATGTGGGTTGGCCCAAATGCCTATGAGGGGGCATCAATTCACGTGGGAGAAAGGCAAAGGCACGCAGAATTGGATCGAGGAAAGACTTGACAAAGTGTTGACTACAACGAGTTGGAATGATATTAATCGTAATGCATGGCTGGAGAATATTCAAACTAGAGCATCGGATCACTCGATTCTTTTCCTCAACATTAATGCACCATGCATACCGAGGAGAGGAAACCCGAGGGGTTTTCGGTTCGAGATGGCCTGGCTTTTAGATGAAGGCAGTAAAGAAATTGTGGAGACTGCCTGGCAGGATGGGAGAACTGAAGGATTGCTTGGGTGTCAACGATTTTGTGGAGAGAGACTCATGCGATGGGGTGGTGAACGTTTTCATAAGTTTGGAAAACGTATTGACCAGCTGCGACGACGACAGGAATCTATCCGCAATCGAAGGGACCATGCGGCATTAGCTGAATTCCGGCAGATTGATGATCAGCTGAATCTGTTGGAGGCCCAGGAAGACATATTTTGGAGACAACGGGCAAAGCAACACTGGCTACGGGGAGCAGATGCCAACACAAAATTTTATCACAGGTATGCTTCTGCCCGTAGGAAAAAGAATTTGATTGTACGTATTAAAGATAATGATGATTTGTGGGTTGAGGGGGATAAGATGAAAGCAGTAATAGTGGATTACTATACAAATATTTTTGCCTCAAATAATTCTAGTTGCTCAGATTCGCTGTTTGAGGATTTTAGTCCCTGAGTTACTCAAGAACAGAATGCATTGTTGATACGGCCCTATGAGGCGGATGAAGTTAAGGAGGCAGTTTATTCCATGTTCCCGGATAAGGCACCGGGACCGGATGGAATGAATCCGGGATTTTACCAGCACTTCTGGAGTGTAGTGGGGGATGATGTTACTCGTTTTATAACAGATGCTTTGAATTCAGGTGCCCTGCCGGAGGGGTTGAATGATACGAATATAGTGCTAATCCCTAAGAAAGCACTACCTGAGACAGTTGCAGATATGAGGCCAATCGCGTTAAGCAATGTTGTTTACAGAATAATGGCGAAGATGATTGCAAATAGAATGAAGCCACTGATGGGAGGAATAATCTCAGAATCCCAGAGTGCTTTCATTCCGGGCCGTTTGATTACACATAATATATTGGTAGCAGCGGAAGTGGGGCACTATTTGCATAGGAAACAGTGTGGCCGTGTGGGGTGGAGTGCGCTAAAACTGGATATGTCAAAAGCTTATGACAGAATGGAGTGGCCTTTCCTGAAAAAGATGATGACTGTGATGGGTTTTGATGAGCACTGGATCCGCCTTATTATGTTATGTGTTACCACAGTACGGTATTCAATAATGATAAATGGGGAGGTGGGTGGATGTGTGACCCCAACTCGTGGACTGAGACAGGGAGATCCTCTCTCCCCTTATTTATTTATTATCTGTGCGGAGGGACTTTCAATGCTATTACAGAGAGCGCAGATGGATGGGGCTATACATGGATGTAGGGTGGCTAGAGGGGCACCACCGGTCTCACACTTGTTTTTTGCAGATGACAGTCTGTTGTTTTTTAAAGCTAATATTCAGGAAGCAGCTGTTGTTAAGCAATGCCTGATTAGATATGAAAAATTGTCTGGCCAAATGGTGAACTATAATAAATAAAGTATTTGTTTTAGTAGAAATACCCAGATGGCGCAGAGACAGCAGGTGGCGTGGTGTTTAGGAGTGGAACTGGCATCCAATTTTGGCAAATATCTGGGGCTACCTTCCTTTATAGGAAGGAATAAAAGGGCTGTATTTGCATATATTGAGGATAAAATCAGGCAGCGAATTGGATCATGGAACAAAAAGTTGCTCTCACAGGCTGGGAAGGAGGTGCTCTTAAAGAGTGTGGCTCAGTCTATGCCTACATTCTCTATGAGTGTTTTTTTGTTACCTGAATCAGTGTGTTTGTCTATACAACGTATTATGAACAAATATTGGTGGGGGACAGGTGCAGATCGTGGAATACATTGGAAAGCTTGGGATAAATTATGCATCCCTAAGAAATATGGAGGGTTAGGTTTTAAGGACCTTCGTGCATTTAATCTGGCTATGCTAGGGAAACAAGCATGGAGATTTCTTACAGAACCAACCACTTTGGTAGCAAGGGTCTATAAGGCTCGATACTATCCTACGACCACTTTTGTTGATGCTACCATAGGGAATAGTCCAAGTCACTGCTGGCGAAGTATTATGGCCACCCATGATCTGGTCTGTGCCGGGGTGCGCAGAAGGATTGGAAACGGTAGGGATACATTGATATGGGGACATCCTTGGTTGTCTGATGATCCTAGTCCTTTGGTTCAAACACACATGCCTGAAGAATTAAGACAAGCACTAGTGAGTGGCCTCATAGATCAAGATACAGGTACCTGGGATCCACATATTCTCAGTGATTTATTTATTCCTGAGGATGTGAACCGAATCTCAAGAATACCAATTAGCCCAGATTATGATGACACATGGTACTGGAACGGGGACACACAAGGAAAATACACGGTTAAGAATGCCTATAGGCGTATTATGGGGGACTATTCTGATGACCCAGGAGCTTTTGATAAATGGGTTACATTGTGGAAATTAAGAGTGCCACCCAAATGGAAAATCTTTTTGTGGAGAGCTGTGTCTGGCATACTACCCACCATTGATAATTTAATTATTAAACGAGTGGAGGTGGATCCTATATGTCCCATGTGTGGCAATACACAGGAGGATATTATGCATGCACTGATTTTATGTGATTACTCTAAAATGGTTTGGAATATTTCGGGATTACCTGTCACGAATATTCTAACTGATTTTTTCCAATCATGGTTCATAGGCGTGATGCACTCGTTGACGGAGGGGCAGGTACGGCTGGCCGTTGGGATCCTGTACTACTTATGGCTAGCAAGAAATACGGCGCTATGGGAGAGAAGTTTGCCACGCCCGGAAGCTACAGTGAGGAGGGCGGTGCTGACCGAGGAAGCCTTCACCAGGCTCAGACGAGTGACAGACCAGCCGCATGCTACGGTGACGCCGGAGACCGAGCCACATGGTCTCAGGTGCTATTTCGACGCGGGTTACAGACAACACACGGGGGAAGCGACATACGGAGTTGTGCTACTCAATCACGAAGGTGTGTTTATGGCGGCCACGGCGGGGACACTACCTGGTGCTTTTTCACCTATTATGGCAGAAGCTCTAGCATGCAAGGAAGCCCTATCATGGCTTAAAGGGCGCGATATACAAATAGTTGATCTACTCACAGATTGCATGGAGCTGCGTAACATGATAACATCAAGAGGTACCGGCACTCGTTCTTATGTTGGGGTCATTGCGGACCAGTGCAGGACAACTATGTCATTATTTAATTACTGTTCTTTACATTATATTTCCAGGACTGTTAATATGCATGCTCATACTTTAGCTTCGTTAGCTTTCGATCAGGAACATCCTATGTACTGGGATGTAATCCTACCTGACTCTATTACTATGTTCGTTCATTAATATACCAAATTATTTGGCTTTCAAAAAAAGTAGACAGAATTGTAATTCTGTTCCTATTTATTTCTAAGAAGTGAAAATTTTCTCCGAATAGTGGGATAAATTGCAATTCTTCAAAAAATGAGAAATTGCAAATCCTACGTTTCCCTAAAAACTATAATTTCATGATATGTGGGAAGAAAAGTTGAATTATGAGGATCAAATTACCAACCCCTAATAATCTTACATCCTCCCTTTTTAGGAATTGTAATTGCATGGATATTTTTTTGGTATTTACTTACTAGTTCCTTTTTAGTTCTCATGTAAACACAAATTAGAGTAGAAATTCATTGTAATTCTATTGCAACCAATCAACAATGAGATTTGAATTTCTACTTTATTCCACATTATTCTTCTCCTATGAAATTGCACTTATTTTTTCTTCTCTTCTAATTCCCACATTGCGACCAAACATCCCTATAAGAGAATTAGGAGAGTTTAGAATGGCTATTTCTTTTTATAAATGGAATGACTATTACCCCAGCCAAGTTAGTCAGACAGTTGGCTTGGTAACCATATTCTAAGTTCAACTCTCTATATGAGAATTGTTTATTAGTTTTCTTAGTTTGAGCCGGTAGGTGAGCTATAAATAATTTAAATTGGTTAACCATCTTGTGATTTTTTACATGCTAGGATCACAATGTGAATTTTATCCAAAGTGTACTTTTAAATAGCGACGAGCTTTCTCGTAAATCAAAATAATAGCTAATATTTTATTCCAGAAAATTAATCCAAATCTATTAATGGGTCAATTTCTCAAATGTCAGTCTAATCTTGATATATCTCACGGACCAAACAGTATAGCTACTAGTTCCTTGAATCTTGCCATTATTTAGTAAACATTGGCAATTACTCTTAATTTGGGAGTTGAGGTGAAGTTTCCAAACATGAAGTTAAGAGTTCGAATATTATGATGATGAAATCACATGTGGGCCGGTGTAATTTAGTTATCTTCCATATTAAAAGAAATTAATGGATTTTTTTTTTTTTTTGAAAGGAATGGATTATTATTTAGTAGTGTTATGGGTGTATACTTTAATTTCTTTTCATTTTGGGATGACAGGAGAAACTTTCTATTTGAAAATATAATAGAGTAACCCTACTCTTGTATACCAGGACTATGTGGTCTAATGGTATCCGGGTTGGACTTCCATTTGGAAGATTATGAGTTCGAGCCTTAGTGGAGGCGTTATTGGTTCTTTGTGTTTCAGTAGGTTGAGAAAGTATATGAACAGATACTAATAGAGCCAGTAACTTACAAAAAAAAAAATATAATAACATGTAAAGTTATATTTTACGTGTAAACAATTAATTGTAATAGGTGTTTTATTAGAAATTTATTATAAATTTTATTCTTGTATATTGTATTAATGGATTATAATTGTAATGCATGCTCATTTTACCAAAGTAAAATGAAATTAAGTACTTACCGTTTAGTTCAAGTTATATAACAATACTTAATCGTTATATTGTGGATTAGAGACTATATTGTAAGGTGGATCATTGATATATATATTTATTTTAGTATATTGTAGGTTCAATTTTATTGTATTACAAGTTCGATTTTATTTTGTTCATTATATTTTGATACAAGTTTATGTTTAGTGTACTACCTAAAAATGAACATGTAGTACACTAAAAATAACTTACAATATACTAAAAATATAATAACATGTATCAGTGGTCTATCATGCAATGTGAACTATGGTTCAGAGTATAATTTGCCAACATTACTGAATTAGGTAATGTGAGTATGGTAATATTATATAAACGTGTTTGGATCAAATTACGAGATCACCTTAGAGCGGCAAATTATGTTGTGGAACCGTGCCCACCTTGCAAGGTGGACACGATTCCGTTGTAAATATAGAGTTAAAAAATTATGAACATAGAGTTCTATAAATATGAACATAGAGTTCTGTAATTGTGAATATAGAGTTCAATAATTGTGAATGTGAAGTTCAAAAATTATGAACATAGAGTTTTATAAGAGTAAATACCCAAAATGGTCCCTCGACTATAGCTAAATTCACAAATTGGTCCTCAACTATTGATTTCAACCAATTAAGTCCCTAACTTTTCAATTTTGACCCAATTAAGTCCTCCATCTATTTGACTGTTTGTTGACCATTATATCTGAGGATATTTATGTAATTGCAAAGCTCCTTCTCCCTTTTTAGCCGCGTAGCCGTGTCTTCCAGCTCCAGCAACGCCTGTTATTCTCTGGGCGCGCCTTCGAACATGCTTCTGACGAAGAACGAGAACAGCGTCGGAAAAAGGTTCCGCCGCAGATCTTGCGCCTCCTTTTCCGGCTTGCCGTTAAGCCTATTAGATAATCGGATCACGTCTTCCATATACGTTTCGACTTCGGAGGCGAGCGATTCGAGATCCTCCTCCCCGTCACGTGGTCGGTCCTCGAGCCACATGACCTCCGCCACCAAGTACGGCTTGGTCCGGACCAGCTTCGTGACCTGGAACCGCTCATGGCCTTTGCAGATTAGGAGGAAGCGGTCGTCGACGAGGTGCCCGTGCTTCACCACTTCTACGACGCAACCCACCTCCATGGCGCTATCGGAGTAAATGACACCGAATCGGAGATCGGTCTGCAGCAGAGTGTGCATCATGATTCGGTACCGGAAATCGAAGATCTGAAGTAGAAGGATTGCGCCGGGGAAGAGCACTAACTGCAGAGGGAAAAGCGGGGGCTCAACACGGAGCTTTGCAATTACATATATATCCCCAGATATAACGGTCAAATAGACGGAGGACTTAATTGGGTCAAAATTGAAAAGTTAAGGACTTAATTGGTTGAAATCAATAATTGGGGATCAATTTGTGAATTTAGCTATAGTCGAGGGACCATTTTGAGTATTTACTCGTTTTATAATTATGAATATAGAGTTCAGTAATTATGAACATAAAGTTATGTAATTGTGAATATAGAGTTCAATAATTGTGAATATGAAGTTCCAAAATTATGAATATAGAGTATTATAATTATAATCATAGAGTTCAGTGGGGATGGCCCAAGAAGGGGTGGGGTTGACATACAGAGGGTAGTGGGGCGTGTGCGTTGCACGGTCTTCAGGCAGTTTGCGGGGATCTTGAACGTGCGTTGTGACGTGGCGCGTGAAGGAGTGTTTGATGGGAAAACTTGGCACCTTGCAGGACACGCGTGTGGCTGGAGATGGCGGAGCACTGTGGTCCATGGACTTGTCCACGACATGCGTCCTTGGGAGTAATATAAAAAGAGCCGGTGGTGTCGAGTTCATACCATCATGATCACTCTTCTTCTCTCTTGACTTCTCTCTCAGCCAACGATGTAGTACATCAATTGTCCTCTACTAGTTAGCTGGTAGTAGTAATAGTCTACAAATTTGTGGTTGAGCTTGGTAGTTGTTCCCTTGTGACGGATTTATCTCCTTTGTTTATTTAGTATACTTATAGCCCACTTATATTGTTTTAAGGGTCTCTGCCTCTATTAATTCAATACACTTTTTGTACTTGTTACTTGTTAGTAACTCAGTTCTAATGTTAGATACTCTAAATTAAACGTCCCTTAGAGTTGCCTTGGACATATCTCAAGAGTATTGTTAGAGATTGCTAGATCTTAACTCTGCATGCACTATGCTTACTTTCTATGGATCACTCATCCTGTAAGTCACGCACACTTATTAGAACCTGTGACCTTGGTTCTAATACCAATTGTTAGATTTAAGCACTGCACTATATATGTTTACTTCCTAGTAGGTCACCTATCCTGTAAGTTAAAAACGTTTAACTACAAAGTTCTTTGGTTATTGAGTTATCATATCCCTCTTAAAACCAATTGGTGATAAGTAGGTGAACATTAACTATTTAACTGCATCCATTCATGGCAAGCCACAATGCCACGGTTCAATGACAGGATGTTGAACTCGACCCTCCAAGCCCCAGTCCCAACAGATACCCCTCTTATTTTTTCCCTCCAATCAATCCTTATGATGCGACATTACCTAAGGGTGCATGTGATATCTAATATCTTCCGGATTTTTACTACATGTACTCCCAAATTCTACTCTCTCACTTGTACTCCATGACATGGCAAACAAAGATTGACTATTTTCATCATGTAGGTCCCAGGAGATGTGTCTACATCAAGAAATTGTGAGAGGGAGTACAAATTGGGAGTAAAAAATGGGAATGCATGTAGTATTTTCCTATCTTCCGCGTTATGAGATTAATATGAATTCATCTTAGCTAGGTCATATCTTGAAAAATTAGACTCTTAAGGGGGTGTATTCAATCATGACTTTTGTAAAGTTTTAAAGACTTTTAAAATGATAGATTTTAATAAACTTTGATTGACTTTCATAGAGTCGTTCAAAACTTTTTAAAACTTTATAAGACTCTATAAAAGTCTATATAAAAAAATATTCATAGACTTTTATCAACTTTTTATTTTAAAAAGTCTACAAAAGTCATTGAAATTCTAAATTGGATACATCCTTACAAACTTTCAATGATTTTGATTCTTATCATTTATAATTTTCTTACAAAACATTTATAATATATCATAAAATTCTTCTTATTATATTGTTCTTCACCCACATCAACATTCTCAACATTATTATTTTTATTCATAGTATGCTGAGACTTATATGCTAATTATTTATATATTATTAATAAACATCAAAAAAAAAAAAACTATTTCATTAGAAATTCATAACAATATTGAACAATAAAATTTATAATAAAAGACTTGATCAAATAAAATATTTAAAAATATAATTACAAGTTGCATAAAATAAAAAAATAAAAATCTAATATTAATAATATATATATAATTATCCTTGATATATTGCTAGGCATCACGCAAAGAACTATTATTTGCAATAGCAATTTGAGACTGTAAGCAACAACAAGGTGCTACTGTTTGTAACTCCAAATTGTTGTTGTGAATAGTAATTCGCTATACGTAGTAACCTGTTGTTAAAAAAAAAAAAGAAAAAGAAAAAATATATATTACGAATATAAACATAAAAATAATAAAAAAATCAAAATATATAAATATTTATATGAATATTATGAAACATATACTAAAATTTGACGATGAAAAAATTTGCTTTGTTCATATATTTAGGAAGAATTAGAGAAAGTTAGGGATAAAAAATTCATAGAAAAAAAAATAAAAATCAATATAAACAAGCAATAATGAAGTAAAAATAATATTATTTCGAATTTTTAGATGAAGATTCTAAAGTTTAGGAGAGAGAGAAAAATTGGTAGAGTTTAGGTATGAGGAAAATATAGGATAATGAAGAAAAAATGATTTTATTGAATTTAGATAGGTTTATAGAGTTTAAATAGGGAGAAAAAATAGAGTTTTAATAGAGAGAGAAAACATTCAAAGTTGATAGAAAGAAAATTTGAAATCTTGGGGTTGATGGTTGGATTTCAACTATTTATATTTGAGAAGGAAAAGTCTACAAAAGTCTTAAAATTAAAAAGTCTACAAAAGTTCATAACTTTTTGAATACAACATGACTTTTAAAGACTCTTTAAAAGTCTTAATTGAATACCACACGACTTTTAAAGACTCTTTAAAAATCTTGATTGAATTGAATACCTCCAAACTTTTAAAATTCATAAAAGTCTTTAAAACTCTATGAAAGTCATGATTGAATACACCCCCTATCTTTTGAAATTAAAGATGAAAGGATCGGAAAAAACAAAGAAATAATCAATTTGTGCATCTGTATTATTATTAATTTTAAAGTAAATATAATGTTAGTTTTCAATTTGTCCTATGAGTAAACACACTTGAGAGATGGCACTATCTAGGCCGGCCTTTAGACAATGGAGGCTGAGCTCGTAAAACGAGAAACGTGAGAGCAGTGAATTGTTAATTAAATTAGTATGTATAGGGGTTGATGGAGGGACAAGATGGTAAGTGTAGTGATATGGGGAAGGGGATGGGATGATATGAATATAAGAAAGAAATGTTTCCTAAGAGCAAAGCAAAGTGAGGGAAGATTAGGGTACAATGCCTTAACTCAATGCCCACATCTATCTTCATATATATTGTATTCAATCATCTCTGTTAGCTGCACAGTGCTCTATGCCCTAATACCCCCCCCCCCCCCCCCCCCCTCTGCACTGTTTTCCCCATACATTTGTGTAGTGTAATGCAATGCATCATTGTGGTATATTGTGATTTGTGAAGTCAGTCACGCATGCACTTGTTTACTACAAATCACATACATACATGCATTACTATATACCCATGTTGTTATGTTTGCATGTTTAATTACTTTAATAATATTATTGTTCCTATTTTTGACTGCCTGCCTGCCTGCACTGTCCATTGCTAACCTTTTTCTCCTGTGTTGTAAAGGTGATTATCTTTTCATGTTTTGCAGGGTGAAAAGGCATATTAATCCGGCCAGATTAACAAAAAGTTACTAAGTAATCCACCATCATAGTGTTTCTCATACTACTCTTTAGGATCATGTATGGCAGCTTGCCAGCCTGTTTGTTCATTTCTTTTTTATGGATTTTGTCAGCTCTTTCCTTTGTAGTTTTCTTTTTGACGATGTATCTTCAAATATATCAACTTGTCCACTTAAAAGTATTCCATTTGTCAAGTTCCACTCCTAGTAAAAGCGGCATATTATTCAACTCCCAGTGGAAGCGACTTATTGACTCGTGAAGTTTGACTCCCAATAAAAGCGGTCTATTGAGTTACTTTGTTTGAACCAGTTAGCTTGGATAACTTAGACTGATTTACCTCTAGTCTTTTATCGGCTAAGATCACAAGACATGATTTACCTATGTATAACGTAACCTCACGTAATGACTACAAGTTTCCCTCTTCACCAAAAAAATCCATTAGTCTCACTTTATTGGTTCTAACTCCAATTTTTTTATTTTTTATTTATTTTTTTATAGTTTGTTCTAAAATAATATATACTTTGATGAATCTCACCCAACGGTTGTAAGTCAAACATGCTTAACCACAGAGTTCTTTAACTATTTGATTGTCATATCGTACTTAAAATCAATTAGTGATAAGTAGGTGGACATTAATCATTTAACCACATCCATCGTCTATGATAAGCCACAACGTCACGTCACATCTCGAATCGAGTAGAGACTGAACTCGACCAACCCAGCATACTTCCTTGATTTAAATACTGCTAACTATTAACTTTATTTAGTTTACCACCATTTATTATTACCTTTGACTTTTCTATAGAGTCCGAATTCACCTCTTTAAAAAATAAAAAGTTTTAACAAAATATCAAAAAATTATTTGCTTGCTTTAAAACTATTTAAAATGCAACTACCACTTGGGTGATGGAATAGGAAACTTGTTGTTTGGCTTCACTTTGAATATTTGGGAATGTGGTCTCGACGAGGTGGTCTGCTCAATTTTGAATGGCCTCTAACTTAAATGGGATAAGGGTATGGGTGCGTCAAGGTGGAGTATGATTTGAGTGGTTAGATAGTTGAATATGTCATCTCCTTATGATCTTTTGTTGAATTTACTATAAGATTGTTGAATTTACTATAAGAGGGATGACTATCGTCTATCCTTTAAAAATGGTTGAAAGTTTAAAATCTTCTCTAATATAAAAAAATCAATATGACCAGCACTTTGTCCCTTAATTAAACGGAACCGCTGTGAATGAGAATTAGTTTGAGTATAGTATAGATTTAAAACTATCTTACAAGAAATCATCCAAAATTTTGAACATAAACACCTTGTCCTCCCTCTAACAAGAATGATCAATTACATAACTTAGAGCATCCATATCAATGTTGAGTTTTTTTTTTTTTTTTTTTTTTTGTGATTTTTTAGGTTCACATAGGATAGAGAAGATGGATAACAAAAAAGGAAGAAAATGAAAAAAGGAAAAAAAAAATAATCTAACACGGAAACCAGAGAAAGAAAAAGAAAAAAAAACTAGTAGGTAACGTGTCCGACTGGGCGCCTGCTGTCACCCGCACGCTTGCCAGGCGCCTTTTGTTTTCCTTTCTCAAATTGTGGCCTCCACAAAAAATTCTCTCTTGTAGGAGAAAGAATTGAGAAAAAGTCATGATCTATGTCAGTTGAAAAACCAAACTTTATTTTTAACTTTTGAAAAAATTGTCAAAAATTCACAGGTGTAGATGCTCTTAAAACATACAAATTATTTTGCAATAACAATTTTGGTTCATAAATTCTACCCACAATACATACCACTTAACTTGATAAAAATCTTTAAAAAGTAACTTTTAGCGCATCATTCAATTAGTTCAAAAAATTCCATTTTAACATAACAATTTTAATAATATAATATATCTATCCATCTTCCCTATACATACTCTATATATATATAACTGGAATTCACTTAGAAGTGTTGAAATCTAATCTATTCTAATTAGCATTTGTTGGAAAAAGACAAAGAATGTTGGGCAGAATTTAGTTTTATAGAAACAACATTAGTGAAGTAAAAAAGAAATAATTATAATATGAAAATAGTAGTAAACAATAAGGTGGTCCACAAGGGGTGGTGAGTGCATGAGCACAAGCGTGCTAAGTGTTGGTCACGTGCCATGACCATTATATAACGAAGCCTTCGGGTTTGGGGGAGCTTCAAAAAGGTCTACGCAATATTGTTCGGTGGAACAAAGTCTTCTTCATCATATCATATATCCAATTTCTATATCTATTTCTTTCTTTATTCACTCTCATTGATTATCTATACCCATACCCTCTGTAGAATATACAAACTCTCACCCAGAAAGCTCAAAGATTCCCCTTTTTCTTTGGTAATTTGCAAAGAGATTTATACAGAGAGGAAGAATATGGAGAGGGGAAGTGAGGCATCAAGATTCAAGAGGATTTGTGTGTTTTGTGGGAGTAGCCAAGGAAAGAAGAGTAGCTATCAGGATGCTGCTATTGAGCTTGGCAAAGAATTGGTATTTTTCTCTCTTTATATTGTAACAAAAATAAAAAAGGAACCTTTTTTATTTTTTCTCTCTCTCTTGCCCATTTACTTCTTTGTAGTTTTGGCGTTGCCCTCTTGGACTGGAACGTGTCGAATGTATTCTCATAAAAATGGGGTCTTTTTTGCAATGTCTTGTTCTGCATCACTGCAAAATGCTCTGGGGTTCTTACCTGTGGCAACTTTGTCTCTGTTTCTAACTTGCTTCCTTGCCTTGTTCTTGTTTATGGAATTTTGGGTTGATCATTTCTTTTTTGCCATAAATTTTTGCTTGACAAATACTATTCAAGCATGCAGCCCCCCCTCCCTCCTGTTTGTGTTCTTCTGTGTGTCTCATCTCTGTCTCTCAAAACCCCAAAAAGTTGAGGCATTATCCTTGGAATTTATGCCTTGTTGGCTCCTCATACAGATCAGAGCTTCTAAACTATGTGGTACTTACAAGTACATAGTAAAGAACCCATTTTCCCCCTTTCACCTTTACTGTTTTTAAAATAATGTAAGTGTGCTTTTCAAGCATAAAGAAGGACTGTGTAATAATATTAATAAAATGGGTCAATCTTGAACAAGTTAGTTTATCAATTATCAGTAGCCTTAATACCCCTTTACACTGATTTTTGAAGGTTTCAAGGAACATTGATTTGGTGTATGGAGGAGGAAGCATAGGCCTCATGGGTCTGGTTTCTCAAGCTGTTCATGATGGTGGCAGGCATGTTCTTGGGTGAGCAATGAGTTTCCTTCTATTCCAATCTTTTTTGTTCTTTCTTTCCTCAAAACTCTCAAACTGGAGATATAAAACACAAGTTTCTTGTTTATGGGGTTTTCCTAATTCCTATACTCTAATAGTATACTGAAACCAATTTTTGTCATGTTATTGTTTGTCTGCAGAGTCATTCCCAAGACTCTCATGCCTCGAGAGGTATGTCTGCTTTGTACATTTTACCTTCCTATTATGGTATTTATATATATGGAGCAGTTTTTCATTGTAATGATGCTATGCATGTTTGTTTTGTGTGTGAGGTGCTATATATATTTTCTTGTCTTGTAAATTTTCTAGGCTTTGTTTCTTGTTGTTCCTTGATGGCCTTATCTTATCCACATACATAGGACTTTTGGCGGCTGTTTTGTTTGGTTTTGTTTCCTTTTTCTTTGCCATCCTTCATTTCCTGTGTGGTTCAGCCATGATTATGGATCTTGGTTGTTTCTATGGTTCAGATTGCTGGGTATATCATATGTTCATAAAAATGGCATTTTTCCAAGAAATTGTATATAGGCTTCTAGCTCTGTAGCTGCTATTTCTTAAAGGGTTTTTGGATTAGGTTCATTCACACTGCAATCCTCATCATTGCTTTACTGCACAACTCTATAAACCCTATGCATCTACCCCCCCCCCCCCCCCCTCCCAAAAGCTGTCTTTCTCATCCAAACCTCAAAAAGGGTCTTTTTTTTGTGTGTTTTTTTAACTCAGCATCTTTTTTGCCTTCTGGGATTTGGTATCCTTTCAACAGTTAACTGGTGAAACTGTGGGAGAAGTGAAGGCTGTTGCAGATATGCATCAAAGGAAAGCAGAGATGGCTAAGCACTCAGATGCTTTTATTGCCTTACCAGGTTGGTATTTGGTCTGGAAACCAATCCCATAATCTTGGCATGGCATTAACATTTTTAGGCAATTTTCCATTTGTTCTTGTTAGCTCGTTTGCCATATATTGCTACTCTGTTCCTGGGAAAAATAATGTGTGCTGAGACAGACTAGAGACAGCTTTTCATTTTCTGGGTGTCAAATTTTCCTCGGGAATACGTGTCTACGAACAAATTTATTGATGTCGGAATCCCGAAAATGGAATTTAATTTCCTCTGTCAACCTTCTTGGTGGCATTCTGGGGTTTGCCTAGAGGTGAAATTGTGGACTATTTAGTACTGTGGGGTTTGATGTTCTGAGAAAAGGAGAGTATTTTTTAATGATCATAAACTACAATACTGATACAATCAATTACAATGTTACCAAAAAAGTAACAGTAAATTGAAGTTTTGGCTTTTTGACTATTCCACTTTGTACTAATACAGTAATGTGTACTGCTAAGAAAGCTACTATTAGAAGCTTTTTACAAGTTCAACTCCCAACGGGAACAGCCTATTAGTCTTCTTAGTTTAAGCCGGTCAACTCTGAACAGCCTAGACTAGTTTAACTTCTTGTGGTCCTTTGCCGGCTAGGGTTACAAGGCAGAGTTTACTCAGTGCACAACCTTAAATAGTGGCGGCGGGTTTTCCTCGGCACACAAAAACTATGTCAAGCTTCTTTTTTTTTTTTTTTTTTTTTTAATAAATTTTAATGATCACAAACCAACCCTCTTATCTCTTAGAAGTATTCACAACCCCCAAGACCCATGATTAGAGAGCTACAGTTCAAACCCTAGTTGTTGACCTATCACCATCTTGCAGTGAGAATCAGAGTTATCCTTTATTGGGTCCATAGCCCTCTGGTTTCAACTGCACAAAACTTTCCTTAAGTGAAAGAAAGGAGACACTGCAAAACTTACACAAATTTGTAGTAGCAACCCAGCTTCTGTACTTAAAGCTATCATGCTTGCTCCTTTCAAGGACTCCAATAATTCTACACACCCATTTACTCATTGGTGGTGAGGAAACTTTACATTTAAACTAGACTAACCATTTATAAATTATTTCAAAATTTCGAAACCGAAAGATTTGTGGATCAATGAACGAGATTGTCCTACGTTTACATGCAGGTGGTTATGGAACACTAGAGGAGCTACTAGAAGTGATAACTTGGGCTCAGCTCGGCATTCATGATAAACCGGTATGTCACGATACAATTGGGGAAATTTTGATCACGAGACTTTTGAAAAGGGCGTTTTCTTTAAACTGAAACCCGCAAAATATGTGCATTCTTGCAGGTGGGGCTGCTGAATGTCGATGGATACTATAATTCATTGTTGTCGTTCATTGACAAAGCTGTGGAGGAGGGATTCATCAGCCCGAGTGCTCGTCACATCATTATATCTGCACCTACCCCCAAGGAGCTGGTCAAGAAATTGGAGGTAATTAATAATTTCTTATTCCTGGGACAACCCAAATTGTTTATTTTGCAATGATTTGAATCTATAGATACAACTTAGGATATGTCTATTAAATCTACACTTTCTATGATGATCACAGGACTATGTTCCTTGCCATGAAGGTGCCGCATTGAAGTTGAGCTGGGAGACAGAGCAGCTCGGGTACCCTCAAACACAGGAAATCTCGCGGTGATGATGATAGCGGGGTGTGCAGCATAGAAGAGAGCCTACTTCTTAGGATATTATGAAAATATGAAACCCCATGATGCTAACCCCAAGTTCTTAGATTTTTGCTGTGAAGAAGGGATTCTTATTTTGTATAGTACTCTAGAAAATGATCACCTTGTCAAATCTCCCTTCAAGTCAAAAAATTTGGCATTCTGCAACTTGTAACTAGTAAGGTGCATATGGAATTCCTAGCCTGCCTGATTAATGTCAATTTACTAAGTTATGTTGCACTCATCTCTGTCTCTCCTCCTACGCGTTTTCATGAGTTTGCACTCGAAACTCGAGAGTCTTCACTGTTTTGCCGTGCCTATCTTGAGACAACCTATTGTCTTTCGTTACATTGTGACCGTCTAAAGTGTCAACAACGACGTTTGTCACCTGTTAGGATCAAGCGCGCTAAGTGCTGGACTTGGTCATTGAGACTCGAACTCATAACTTGGATATAAGCTCTAACTCGTAGTGAAAGTGTAACTTTATTTCCTTATATTACCACATTTTCAAGAGATAAGGTGCTAGACTTGGCCCTTCTGACTTACTCACCTGTTACTGGACTTAGCCCTTCATCAGTCACTGCCCTTCGGACCTTCGCCCAACAATCCCCTAGTCACTTGGTATTGAACTTGGCTCACCTGTTACTTGGCCCTTCATCAGTTACCGGCTCACCGCCCTTCAGACCGTCGCCCAACAATCCTCTAGTCACCTGGTATTGAACTTGGCTCTTCAGACCTACTCACCTGTTACTGGACTTGGCCCTTCATCAGTCACCTGTTACTGGACTTGGCCCTTCATCAGTCACCGCCCTTCATACTGTCGCCCAACAATCTCCTAGTCACCTGGTATTGAACTTGGCTCTTCAGACCTACGCACCTGTTAATGAACTTAGCCCTTCATCAGTCACTACCCTTCAGACCCCTTCGCCCAACAATCTCCTAGTCACCTGGTATTGAACTTGGTTCTTCAGATCTACTACCCTTCAGACCCCTTCGCCCAACAATCTCCTAGTCACCTGGTATTGAACTTGGTTCTTCAGATCTACTCACTTGTTACTGGACTTGACCCTTCATCAGTCACTGCCGTTTAAACCTTCACCCAACAATCCCCTAGCCACCTGGTACTAAACTTAACCCTTCACAGGTCACTGCCCAACATCATCAATCAACTGGGCGGCAACAGGTAGCAAGTAGAAGCAGGGCTGCTTCCTTTTCAGGCAAGAAGAGGGGGCGGTCCCGAGAGAAGGAGAGACAAAGGAGACGACACTTGTGATGGACGGTGAAGGAAAAGGGCATGTGGGCAATTCTATCAATTGGGACAAAATTGATGGGTGTGGCATTGGTCCCTCTTGACATGGGGAGTGAAAGGTGATGTGTTCAACTGGTTTTTGTTTGGTGAGTATGTATGGATAGCACAGATAGAAGGCCATCCAGTTGTTGAAGGGTATTTTTCTGGTCCATTTGTTTGGAATTTTGAGATTTCCCATTGTGGAAAATGTTAGAAAAGGAAGCAATTTTGGACCTCTTTTCAATTGGTAGGTGATACAAATGTCGATCGAGGAAGATATTATCATAAAACTTAATAGTTTTTGTACACGTCAATGATAAACAAGGTGTGGTGACAATTTTACTCTGAACCGACATAAACTCAATTTCCTATCTCAAAAGGGACGGGACTAATGAGACCTCTCATTGTCACCAATAACAATATTCATATAAAAACGCATGTAGTTAGGTGGTGTTTAGTTGAGGACTTTTACACCCTACTATAGGTTTTGATACCTCTATTATCATGTTTGTTTGTCTACTCTTGTTATCTTACTATTGAATTCAAATCCTTTAATAATTACAAAACTCATTACCCTTTTATTCATCTACTTTTGAACATTGAAATAAACAATAAAGGAGAAAAATGGAGATTATATATTTACACATATGTATGCGTATATATATGTATTACATATTATATATATTTTTTATTTATTTTTATTTTAATTAATTAATTATTTATTTATTTTGATTCTAATTCTTATTTACTTTCAAACAAAGTGACTATTTCTACTTTAACACATTACCATTATTAAGTATTTGATTCCCATTAGCACTCTGATTGCAATTTTTGAACCAAACACACCTTTACAGTTATAGTTTGATGACTATTTATGTATTTTAACATTAAAATTTTTAAATTTGGTCAACTATTTTTTAAATTTTATTTTGGTAGGATTGCAAATGCATAATCTTTTAAAAAATAAAGAATTATATATATTTGACTGTGGAATTGACCGAAGACGAAATTTGAGAAAAAAATCTTTTTCCTAGTAGGGACAAAGACGATCGAGAGCGGGGAATCGGGTGGGGATGAGGAATATGCCTTATTCCCATTCAATTCCTAAACTAATGGTCCAATACAAATCTAATAATATAATTAAAGAACAATTTTGAAAAATCACACAAACCATTCCTACAACATTATATTAAAGACTTTTCAAAGTTTTGATTTTTAATTGAATGTCGCGTTTAGTCAAGTTTTTCTATGAAGTGGACAAGTATGGTGCAGACATGAATGGTTAATGGACACCCATGAATTTGGTATGAAACAAACTTATGAGAAGCTTTAAAAATGCACTGTAATTATTTGTTAATTAGCGTTGCCGGTGTGCATACGGGATCTGTCCACGTTATGTATAAATTCCAATTTGTCATTATGGAGTTACTTTAGTCTCTTATCTCAAATACTGCTTACTAAATGACGTGGAACAAGTGCTTCACATGTTTGAGCAAAGGCATTGCTTCCTTGGAATATTGAGGAATCTTGATTACATGCATTGTGATTGGAAATATTGCTTTGGCACTCATTAGCTTTAATTATTTAATGACTTCTTGTGAGAATATGTACCAAATGTTTGTTTTACCGTGAATGACATACAATATAGAAAATGGTATTACATAATAGACGGACAGCTATCTAAAATGATCAACATCTGTGAAGAGCTTTTGTGTCTTGCTCTAATCTTAAGAGAAAAACTTTTAAAGAAACACAAGATGCGATAAAAAAAGATGTCGAGCAGAAATTTAGATGCTTCAAGCTCGTTGAATAAAGGTCTTGGGCACATTTTGCTCAAGGAAAACTTGAAAGAAATAATTAATGTATATTTGCATTATATTGTACAACATAACGGTTGAGGATGAAGGAGATGATGTATTCAATTGATTAGACAACGAGGGTGATTCATTAGAAGAAACACTACCAAAAAGCTTGACTCAAGATTTTCTTGCGAGTTATATATGTGTCTAAGTTCATGAACTTTGCGTTGTTTTGGTTGAGCATACATAAGCAAAGAACAACAACAATAACTAATTAAACTGTTCTATGAAGAACGTATTTGCAATGGTTAATTATGTGATAAACATTTGCTTCTATATACTAGTATTTTTTTTAATGATAAGTACTATATATATATATATATATATATATATATATATATATATATATATATATATATATATATATATGGAGTGGTTCTGGTGCGAAGAATTGAAGACCGCAGATGAAACATGCAGATAAATCTCAATCTTAGATCAAGTGCTCTTCAAAAAAAAAAATTCACCACCTATGATCTACAACAATGTGCACCGGAACTCCGAAAGGCATAACAATGTGCTCTAGAAGGCACAACAATATGCATTGGAAGACAAAAATGTGCACTGAAAGGCACAAAAATATGAAGCAATTATAGAAAAGACAAATTTTAATATAGGATCTCCAACACATTATAAACGACCATGAATAATAAATGAGCAAACAATATTACTCAAATTACTAATTAGTGATTGAAGATTAACTTACGTTTTTTTTAAAATAGTTTGCCACCTCTTGAAGGCTTAATAATGTGCTCTGGAAGGCTCAATAATGTTTAGTCCAAGGCAAAACAATATGCACTTCGAAGGCACAATAATGTGCTCTAAAAGGTTCAACAATGTGCTATAGAAGGCTCAACAATGTGTACTATAAGGCAAAACAGTATGCACTTCGAAGGCACAACAATGTGTAATCTAAGGTAAAATAATATGCAGTTCGAAGGCACAACAATATGCTCTGGAAGGCTCAACAATGTACGCTGGAAGGCCATATATATATATATATATATATATATATATATATATATATATATATATATATATATATATATATATATATATATATATATATATATATATATATATGGAAGGGATCGGGTGCATTTGTTGCTTCCTGTGCGGATGTGCGGTGGATTAATGTGTGTGAGGTTTATACTTAATGTGCGTGAGATTTGTACTCAATGTGCCTGAGATTTGTACTTAATGTGCGTCATGTTAATATGCGTGAGTTTTGTACTTAATGTGCCTGAGTATTGTGTTTAATGTGCGTGAGATTTGTACTTAATGTGCGTGCGTATTTCAGAATTATGAGCTCAGAAGGAAGCAGAACAGAAACTCACGCACATTAACGTCCAAGCTTCTTGTTACTTCTTCCTTCAATTTGGCCATGGATTCTGGATTATCAGCTACCTTCAGTGCAGTTGAATGTTTATATAAATGACGCAGGCATAGTAAAATTTGCACAGCAGCTAAGTGTGGATTTCTATTGTATTATTCCCATAATTTTTAATCACCATAGCTCGCCTCCGCATCATCATCATTAGGGAGGAGGAAATGGCTACTGGGATGGGGAAGAAGTTGACATCAATATTTTTTGCTACATTTTACACATTCACGCACATTAAGTACAAATCTCTGGCATATTAAGAACAACACTCACGCACATTGAGTACAAATCTCACGCATATTAATCCACCGCACATCCGCACGGGAAGCATTGAACCGCACGGGAACCTTTCACTATATATATATATATATATATATATATATATATATATATATATATATATATATATATATATATATATATATATATATATATATATATATATATATATATATATATATATATATTTATATGTATATAATTCAGTTCTTGTGCGGTTGGGTGTCTCTCGTGCAGTTGTGCGGTTAAATCTGAGCCATTGATCTTTTTAAATCAACGTTCATGATTAACAAAATTAAAAAAAATGTGGTGGTAATTTGGTAATTTTTGCATCTAGGTCAAATTTAAAGTGCGTGGTTTTCTTTCTTTAGGTGCGTGATTTTTGTACTTAAGGTGCATGATTTTTATACTTAAGGTGCGTGTGTTTTGTGCTTAAGGTGCGTGAGTTATGTGCTTAATGTGAGTAGTTGTCGAAACTTAATATGCGTGGTTTTTGTGTTTAAGGTGCGTGTGTTGTGTGTTTAATGTGAGTAGTTGTTGAAACTTAATGTGTGTGGTTTTCCTTCTTAAGGTGCATGGTTTTTGTGTTTAAGGTGCATAGTTTTTGTGCTTAAGGTGCATGGATTTTGTGCTTAAGGTGTGTGGGTTGTGTGCTTAATGTGAGTAGTTGTTGAAACTTAAGGTGCGTGATTTTTGTGTTTAATGTGCGTTAATTGTATGAAACTTAAGGTGAGCCATTTTAAAACCTTAGGTGCGTGGTTTGTATTCTTAAAATGCTTTGTTTGTGTGCTTAAGATGCGTGATTTGTGTACTTAAGGTGTGTGGTTTATGTTCTTAAGGTGCTTTGTGATAAGTGTTAAATTGTGTCACTTTTATGGATTAATTAAGAGTCATATTTTGCTTAATTTGAATCCTTCAGGCCTATTATGTGCTTATAATAGCTTAATTTGATTAAAGTTAGGCACAATGACTAGTTTTGGTTACATTTATTGAAAACAGCAAACTATTGACAATTTTAGGGCATTTTAGTGACACGTCGGAAGAATAATCATATCTGGAGCTAGGAGTGTCCGGTCGAGGTGATTCAGGTGGCCATGGATCGGCATCGAAAAGATCTACAACTTTCATACAGACTACGAAGGCCAATTCAGATATCTAAGTAGTTGAAATCAGCGAAGAAAGCATCAGGAGACCCATTTACGCGAGCTATCACACAGTAACGGCGGAGTAAATGGAAAATAATGCTATTTCCCATTTACGCACCACGTCACGCTGTAAGGCGCGCGTAAATTGGAAATAATGGGATGAAGGCAGTTTTAAAGGGGCAAAGTTTTCAGATTTGGATCATTCTAGAATTCATTATTCATTTTGCAACTTTTTAACTCTAGGGTCTTTTTAGGTTAGAATTCTCTCTACCTTCTCTCTAGAAATTAGATTCCTTTTCACCTTATTTCACTTCCATAGCTTAGATTAGTCTAGTATTTCATCTCTAATTTATCTACGAAACTTGTAATCATGGATTGGAGTGGGATTGAACCACAAATTCTTCATCTTCAATAGAGAAGTTTCTTACTCTTCTTTTAAAGCTCTTTTGCAATATTTATGCTTTATATTTATGTTTTTTGTGTTCTTTATGCTATTTAATCATGTGTAGCTAGTTTATGGACTTGAGTTAGAGTTTTATTATCTTCCTTGATGCTCGATTTGTGATTATTGCAAAAAGGGGGTAGAACACTAACCTAGGGTTCTAGAGTTTATGAATAATTTGTGTTTGTATGTTGTTAATTTTTTATGTACACATTCATTACCATGCTTTTGGAGAATTCTTGGCTACAATGAGAATTGGGTTAAGGATTTTAGCCACCATTTGCATAAACCCAATTTTTCCTATGAAAATGTGGGGAATTGGGGGCTTTAGATGCTTTGTGTGCTTGATGTACTTGGAATTGATACACCATGAGAGTGTGACAATTCTTTGTTTATTAATCACGAGAGTGGTTCGTAGATTAAGATACCTACGTGCATTCCCTCTTGATTCCTTGGTTATTTGTTCTTCCTAATCCCATATGTTGTTGAAGTATCTAGATGATAATGCTCTCTAGCTTTGTGTGTATGTGTTAGTCTTACCATTTCTTTAAACTTCTAGTTTGCTTAGCTTTGATGGATGGTTGTGATTTTTCCTCCTACGCGCTGTGTGCATGTAAGTATGTTAATGTGTGCACGAGCTAATCCTAGAAATTGTTGGCAGTGCGTCCTGTGTGCATGTAAGTATGTTAATGTGTATACGAGTTCAAGTTTGTATTTTAAGAGGGTTTGTATTTGAATGCAACTCTCTCTCTCTCTCTCTCTCTCTCTCTCTCTCTCTCTCTCTCTCTCTCTCTCTCTATATATATATATATATATATATATATATATATATATATATATATATATATATATATATATATATATATATATATATATATATATATATATAAAATAATGCTCATATGTGGTCGTGTGGCAGAATTTCAGAATACACTAACAGTGTTAAAAACATGCACCAACAGTGTAAGGGAAACACACCACAATGAAATGCAAAAAAAAATACCAAAAATACACAACAGACCCAAAAATACACCATATAACTCACCAACCTTAATGGTGTATTTCCGAACACTGTATGGTGTTTTTACTCACACCTAATGGTGTGTTGTTGGTGATGCGTACCTAATTTGTGTGCGTTTTTTTGTGGTGCATTTCCTGACGTTGATGGTGTATATCTTACTTAACTATTGGTGTATTTAAATAGATCTGCAATTGATGCAATTTATGGTACCAAAAAGGAAGGTTATTCAACTTAAGTGTTATTAAACCAATTATCCATACAAATCATTTGTAAATCTCACAAATTTCATTAGAAATTTAGTTATATGTTATTGAAAAGAATGCACAAATATAATAAATACTGCCCAGAAGTTGTGCACTTGTAGGCAAAAAATCTGCACCGAAGGAAAAAAAAAAAAGGATTCATTTGAATGCTAAGTTTTTTTTTTTTTTTAATCTTTACACAATAGTAAGACACATATACATTTGGAGGCATTAAATTGATCACTTGAAAGCATAAAGAGGATCACTAGAAGGCAAGGGAGAGAAAAAAAAAAAAGAAAGAAAAATTCAAAGTAAATTAATTATGCACTCTTAGAAAGGAAAACATGCACTTGAGCACTACAAAACGTGCACTTGAAGGCCAAAAGATTTGCACTCAAAGGCACAAAGATGTGCACTCAAAGGAGAAACTAAGTACTGAAATAAAAATGATGCACTCGAAGAAGGAAAAATGTGCACTTGAAGAAGGACAAAAGTGCACTCGAAAAAAGATAAATGTGTACTCAGATACAAAAGACAAGCTGACTTATTTACTAAAAATTACAAATATGTCACCGCGTGCTTTTTAATTAAAATTCAATTTGGACTGTTGATTTAAATTGCATCTAAGGCTAGAAATTGTCTGCATTTTTTACCTATTGAGCCTTTTTTATTTGAATTGCATCCTCTATCTCTCTCTCTCTCTCTCTCTCTCTCTCTCTCTCTCTATATATATATATATATATATATATATATATATATATATATATATATATATATATATATATATATATATATATATATATATATATATATATATATATATATATATATATATATATATATATATATATATATATATATATATATATATATATATATATATATATATATAGAATCGCACTCAGGTGCGAATGCTTCGCCCAGGCGCGAAATAGGAATGGATTCTGTCCGTCCACGTGTCCAGATCTAATGGATGAGAAACACTGATTTTTTTAAAAAGCGTGGTGGCATTTTCATAAATAATTGAACATCGAAGTGCAAGTAAAATGTATTACAAGTGCATGTAAAATGTATTATCGGTGCAAGTAAAAATTTACACTGAGCATCAATACTTAGTTGCACATATAGTTTTAAGTAGTTGCACCTATAGTTCTATGTAGTTGCACACATAGTTATAAGTAGTTGCACCTAGGTGTATAAATATTTGCGAGTGGTTTTGAGAGATATTACTACCCGCTGAACTCAGATCAATGAATGTTAACAAGGCAAAATTACATGCACTTATAGGTGAAAGTAGGTGCACCTATAGTTATAAGTAGTTGCACCTATAGTTACAAATAGTTGCACATATAGTTATAAGCACACCTAGGTGCATGAATGTTTGCGGAAAGTGAATGCTAACAAGGATAAATTACATGCACTTATAGGTGATAGTAGGTGCACTTGTAAGTGATTTTACTTGCACTTCGATGTTCAATTATTTACGAAAATACCCCCGCGTTTTTTTTAAGTTATTAGATCTGGACACGTGTCGCGCGCTGATTCGTTCGCATTTCCCTCCTGAGCACTTATTCGCACCTGAGTGCATCCCTATATATATATATATATATATATATATATATATATATATATATATATATATATATATATATATATATATATAGAAGAGCGCTCATATGTGGTCATGTCATTAGGTGTGGTCGTGTGGTCGTATCTGTGTCGTTGAATCAGTTTAATCTAACGGCAGTGGTAATTCTGAGGATTTTCGCGTGTTTTGGTAAGTGGGGGTGTTATGGTAATTACAGTGGCCATTTATAGCGGGCGAGTTTCAGAACACACTAACAGTGTTGACAACATACACCAATAGTGTAATAAAACACACCACAGTGAAACACACCAATGGTGTATTCCCGTGTTATGGTAATTACAGTGACCGTTTATAGCGGCCGGGTTCCAGAATACACCAACAGTGTTGACAACATGCACCAATAGTGTAATAAAACACACAACAATGTGATTTTTCCTATTCCGGTGTTTTATGACGAGTTTACCTTTGCAGTTCGCTGGGTAGATGAATGTGCGCGAAAATATTGAAAAAAATCTTGATTAATATGATTAATTGGATCTATCTAATCTAATGGTCTATAATTGACCATATGACCACACCTAACAACATGACCACATGTGATCACCCTGCTATATATATATATATATATATATATATATATATATATATATATATATATATATATATATATATATATATATATATATATATATATATATATATATATATATATATGAGTTATTACCATCCGAGGTCCTCCGAGTATAGTGGTTTTGCCAAGTTTAGTCCTAAACTTTTAAATTAGCCATCTGTGGTCCTTCGACTTTCAAATTTAACCATCCGTGGTCTAAGTTTACCACCTATGGTCCTTCAACTATTAAATTTTAACCAACCATGGTCCTTTCAAGAGGACCACGACTGGTTAAATTTCAAAACTAGGAGGACCATGGGTAGTTAACTTGGACCACGAACGGTTAAATTTGAAAGTCGGAGGACTACAAATGGTCAATTTGAAAGTTTAGGACTAAACGTGGCAAAACCACTATACTCGGAGGACTTCAGATGGTATTAACTCATATATATATATATATATATATATATATATATATATATATATATATATATATATATGCCACACAGGGATAGGCTCAAGAAGACAATACACATTCAGCAAAGAAAAAGCAAAAAGATTAGACATTCGTTCATCACCCCATTACTCTGATCTGGGATTTAATTGGAGGGAGCAACCATTGTAGCTAACAGATAAGAAAGGAAGAAAGCTTATTACTGAATGATGCCTTTTGCCTACTTTGTACAATGATAGCAACCCCTATCAACATTTTGTGACATTTCATTCTACCCTTTTATCTTTTTTGTTCCCTTACTATCTTTCTCTGTGTCAGTGTCTCAGTGGTGTATCAAATTTTGCAATGCCAGATTTTTTTAAACATAAAATTTTAGCCACACATTATCCTTATTTTATTAAAAGAAGAAAGTTTTTTTTTTTTTTTCTTAAAAAAAAACTGTGATCAGTTTTGTTTTGTTTTTTTTTTTTTTAATAACCAATCAGATTGTGTCACTTTATTACAAAAAAAAAATGGTAAATTAAATATTTATGGATTTAACTAATTTACATTTTTTTTTCAATTTGATTTTTATAGTTGTGCTTTATCCATTAATTTTTATATATTTTATGCAAATTAAATTGAAATGACTATATTTTCTCCATCTTTGAAATCAAATTAATGTATATAGACAAACTTGATTATTTTATCTCATTGTGATCATTTGACGGATAGAATTATTAGACAAGATTTACTTAGTGTATACCTTCGGATAGTAGCTGCGAGTTAATTTCTTTCGTCACTTAAATCAATGTATAGATAAAGTTAACATATCTTTATGTAAAATGTTATAGTGTACAAATGACATTATTCTTCTTAAAATCATGTTTTTGTTTTTGTTTTATTAATTTTTATTTGTCGTTTTTAAAAATGCAAAATAATGAACGGCATGATGTGAACAACCGACATGGGAACATGTAGCGCTGGAGTTGGCCCCGAAAACCTTGAACAAAGCGTCCACCATTACTGGATGGAGGGTGAACTATGAACATTTGATTTAATTATATCAACAAAATATTGGTCATCCCATTGGACATGGACCATATTGAATAATGTAACATTTTTAAAATATATAAGAAACTAGCTTTTAAATGAGTATTCCCTATATATATATATATATATATATATATATATATATATATATATATATATATATATATATATATATATATATATATATATATATATATAGTGAAAGGTTCCCGTGCGGTTGTGCGGTTATTAATGTGCGTGAGATTTGTACTCAATGTGCGTGAGTGTTGTGTATAATGTGCCTGAGATTTGTACTTAATGTGCGTGAATGTGTAAAATGCAGCAGAAAATATGGATATCAGCTTCTTCCCCAGTACCTGCACTCTGTGAGTTGCTTCAGAATAACTTCGATTATTGGGTTGCTCATAATGTGGTATGGAATATGCTGGCCTGTGCTTATTCGACATCTGAGATGGTTGTTGATGCTCTTTTTGTTCTATCCAAGATGAAAGATTTGAATTTTCAAGTTTCAATAACGACATATAATAGTGTGTTGCTCTGCTTTACTGATGTTTACAATGAAATAAAAGCTTCCCAGAGTGAATACACAAATTCTATCCTTATCAATGGTCTATGCAGACTGATCTTGGTGCGAGAATCTGGAACTTCTGTTGTTTGCTTCAATTCCAGATTGTTGAAAATTCTCTTATTACTCACGCACATTAAGCACAAATCTCACGCATATTAAGCACAATACTCTGGCACATTAAGTACAAAACTCACGCATATTAACCTGACGCACATTAAGTACAAATCTCAAGCGTATTGAGCATAACACTCACGCACATTAAGTATAAACCTCACGCACAACCGCACGGGAAGCAACAAATGCACCTAATCCCTTCCCTATATATATATATATATATATATATATATATATATATATATATATATATATATATATATATATATATATATATATAGGTTCCCGAGCGGTTGGCCTTCTCAGGTGCGGTTGTGCGATTGCTTAGGTGCGTGATTTTCCTTCTTAAAATGCGTGATTTTTCTTCTTAAGGTGGGTGGTTTTTGTGTTTAAGGTGCGTCAACTAGAGCTTTAGGTGCGTGATTTTCCTTATTAAGGTGCGTGGTTTTTCTTATATAGGGAAGGGTTCAGGTGCGGGAATGGCTTCCCGTGCGGTTGTGCGGTTGGACGCACCTTAAGCATTAAAATGGCTCACATTGAGTATTAACTTCGCGCATCTTAGTTTATAACACTGACGCACCTTAAGCATACGAATCACGCACCTTAAGCACACAACACACGCGCCTTAAGCGCAAAACTCATGCACATTAAGCACAAACTCACACACCTTAAGTTTCACACAACTACACACCTTAAACACTCACGCACGTTAAGCACTAACCCCACGCACCTTAAGCACACAAATCTCACGCACCTTAAACACAAACCTCACGCACTTTAAGCACAAACCTCACGCACCTTAAGTTTCAACAACTACACACATTAAGCACACAACCCACACACCTTAAGCACAAACCCCACACACTTTACGCACAAACCACGCGCACCTTAAGCACAAACCACACGCACATTAAGCCACAAACCCAAGCACCTTAAATTTACCTAGATGCAAAAATTACCAAAGTGCCACCGCATTTTTTTTTTAATTTTGATAATCTTGGACGTTGATTTAAGCAAGATCAATGGCTCAGACTTAACCGCACAACCGCACCTAGGGTTGCCAACTGCACCAGAACCTAATTTTATATATATATATATATATATATATATATATATATATATATATATATATATATATATATATATATATATATATATATATATATATATATATATATATATATATATATATATATATGGTAGAGGTCCAGTGAGAACATGTGCTTAGGTGAGAAAGTGAGAACACATCATGTGCATCCATCTAATATTTTTTATTGGTCTAGATTAGATTAAGTGTGTGCGAACGCGCATTAAATGTGTGCAAACGCGATTTAGTGTGTTTGCACACATTTAATGCGCGTTCGCACGCACATAATCTAAATTGCTTAAGGTGTGTCAGTTGTAGAAACTTAAGGTGCGCCACTTTAAAACTTTAGGTGCGTGATTTGTGTTCTTAAGGTGCTTTGTTTGTGTGCTTAAGTTGCGTAGTTTGTGTACTTAAGGTGCGTCTTTTTGTGCTTAAGTTGCGTGGGTTGTGTGCTTAATGTGAGTAGTTGAAACTTAAGGTACGTGATTTTTCTTCTTAAGGTGTGTGGTTTAATTTTGTGCTTAAGGTGCGTTATTTTCCTTCTTAAGGTGCGTGATTTGTATGCTTAAGGTGCGTCAGTTGTGTGAAACTTAATGTGAGCCATTTTAAAACCTTAGGTACGTGGTTTGTGTTCTTAAGGCGCTTTGTTGTGTATTTAAAGTGCTGTGTTTGTGTACTTAAGGTGCGTGGTTTGTGTTGTTAAGGTGCTTTGTTTGTGTGTTTAAGGTACGTGATTTGTGTACTTAAGGTGCGTCATTTTAATGCTTAAGGTGCGTCAACCGCACAACCGCACGAGAAGTTATATATACCCGCACCTGAATTACGTAAACGCCCAAAAGTTCATATTCGAGTTAGGATAGGATAGAGATTTTTTTTAAAAAAAAATACTATTGACTTTATTACAGAGTAGTATTCTATACTTTCTCTAACTACTACAGTCCAAAAAGTCAATACCCGACTATGGGGTTCGATCCGGTAACGTTCCCTCAAGGGGAGTCATAGAGGTGTCATCTAAGCACAATGTGCTTGATAGTTAGGATATTGATTAAAATCGAAATTGTAATTCACCAAAAAAAAATCGAAATTGTAATTATGGCTAAAGCCGTTGCTTATATCTACTATACTAATAAGAGCTCAAGAGAGTTAAGCCTATAATGGGTAGAAAAAATGGCGGTCAAATTTTTTAATCAAATGAATGGCTCAGATTGATCAGATTTTAATTTTTCCTTGAGATTTCCTAATTTATCCTTAATGAATATGATTATCCGTTAACTTTTCCGTTAAATATTATCTTTTCCGTTAATTTCTGTTAGTTCACCGTTAACCTACTCATTGATTTCAATAAGAAAGGTCTTAGGTTCGAATCACAACTCAATCAAAATTGGCATAATTAGTACTCTATTTACACTTATTAAATTATATAAAATAATAATTTAGTAGTTACAACAAAAAATAATACATATGCATTTCTTTAATTTAGAATTATGTGTCTACAATGCTTTATTAAAAAAAATTATTCATTATCAATAAATTAAATAAGAGAAATAATTTTATTCGTTATATTGTCTTTATTTTTCTCTAATATAAAAATTCTTTACATTCAAATTTCAAATTCATCAATTGATTATATTCGCTACATTGTCCCTACAATGTCTTTATTAAAAAAAATTATTTATTATCAATAAATTAATTAAGAGAAATAATTTTATTAGTTATATTGTCTTTATTTTTCTCCAATGTAAAAATTTTTTACATTCAAATTCATCAATTGTTTATATTCACTACATTATCTATTATCTTTTTTGTGCACTATTTTTTAATTAAATATCAAAGTTATAATACAAAATAATGCTATATATTTATTTACCAAGTATTTTATTAATACCATGAAAACATTTAAAAAATTAAATTAATAAAACCAATTATATTAACTACTTAGAGGGATTTGTTGACAAAGAGAGTATTCAAATCACACAACAAATTAAAGTGAGAAACTACCTCGCAATGTTCTTGTTTGACAGTCAGCAGTTAGCGGTTAGCGTTAACAGATTATATTAACGGATTTGACCAGCGAATTATAACAACAGTTGGTAAAAAGATATTTGAAAAAATTAGTTGTTTATATTAACATTTAAAATGACCTAAGGGTATACATATAATAATAATAATAATAATAATAATAATAATAATAATAATAATAATAATAATAATAATAATAATAATAATAATAATAATAATAATAATAATAATAATAATAATAATAATAATAATAATAATAATAATAATAATAATTGTTTTAATAATAATTGTTTTAATAATAATTTTTTTTTAAATATAGATGTGTTTTGGGAAAATCATTCTAAAAAAGTTAAGTGAAAATATTTTAAATTGCAATGTTTGTATTTTCAGTGGTTTGGAACAAATTGTTGTTTCAAACTGTTGAATAACCAAAACACTTTCTTTAGCATTTTGATATTTGGGTTACATCATATTTACCAACCGGCCAATATCTTTGGGTTACATTATAATTAAAATTTTTAAATTTTTATTACATCTGAATTCCTTAAATTAGGAATTTCTTTATCCATAATAATTTATTCAACAATAATGGCTGAACTAAATGAACACTGGGTAAAACACCTAAAGGACTGGTACCGTTGATTCATTCATTGGTCTTGTATATATGTGCATTCATTAAATATATTAGAACCCTTTGCAACAAAAATACTTGGTTACTATTTAAAAAAAGTTTAGTAACAATTATAATGAATCTCCTATATTACATTGTATTCATATACTATGAATTACATATTTAAATAAACAAATTAGACATTAAATTACTTATGTTGAACTTCTCATATATAATCTTGCATTTATATACTTTCAAATATTTATTTAATTATAAACATTGGGTAGAAAAAATGACCGTCAAATTATTAAATCAAATGAATAGTTCAGATTGTTCGGATTTTAATTTTTCCTTGAAATTTCTTAATTTATTCTTAATTATATGATTATCCGATCCGTTAACTTTTCCATTAAGTACATTAAGTACCGTTAATTCACCGTTAGTCTAATTCTAATATTAAAGTCTAATATAGAATTATAACTACAACATTAATCTAATTCTAATATTAAAGTCTTAATAAAACTCTAACCACAAATCCTACCGCCGGAATCTCCTCAAACAATATTAGTATATATTTAATATTTTATGCTTTAATTTTTATTTGCTCTCCCTTATGTCCCGTATTTGGTTTCAACCATACCCATACAATTATTTTATTGACAATTATAATCAATCTAGAATATATTATCTTGCATTTGTAAACTAAATTACCAATTTAAATACGCAAATTCAACATTCAATTATCTATATGCATGAACAATTCTAATATAATCTTACATTGAAATACTTTAAAATACTTATTTAAGAAAAACATTGGGCATTATCCTAATCGCGCAATGCGCGTAAAAAACTAGTTGTCTAAGAAATGCATTGAAAGTGGCATTATGCTTGTTAGGGAACTGTAGAGTGGTTAAAGTTATAAAGTAGTATAACGCTACATCGATCTCAGAGTATATCAACAACAGGTCTCGTTCGACTACTGTGATGCATAACGTCCTAGAGGCATGCAAAAAGGAACTCTGATTTTTCGAAGTATGGCAAGTAACATCTATTGCCCGGGAGCAAAACCAAGTGGCCGACTTCCTCGCCAAAATCTCACATCGTTTCGCCAGGGGTATGGTACCCACCTGCTTAGCAGCCCGCCTGTAGAACTGCTCGGGCTTTTGGAGGATGATGTGTTTTCTTTCCCCATCTGGCGTAATGTTTGTAATTCATAACTATGCTTGTATTTCTCTGGGTTTCCCCCTTACATATTAAAAAAAAAAAAAAGTTATAAAGTAGTATAATACACCATATAACATGATAATAATAGATTATGTTGGGCGAACAAAGTGCAAGTTGGACATTAAATTGGTCAGGATTAGTAATTGGCTTAAAAATTTCAAACTTGACAATAATGACCTTGACATTTAGTTCTAAATGTACTCAAGCTAGTTTTTTTTCTTTTTTTTTTCCCAAATAAATACTCAAGCTAGTTGAGTTAACTTAACCTTTTAGATCGAGACATGATGAACTTAAGTATGTTGGGCTGAAGACATTTGGCCAATCTATGCTTCTGCATGTGCTTCATTCCTCATATGTCTTCCTAACGCAATTTACTTTCTTGTGTAGTTTGTGAATTATTACACACAGAATTTACTCAATACACACTATCAATTAGTGAATGCAAGTTTCCGTTGTCATCCAAAAAAAATATGTTAGTAAATAAAAAATTTAATTCCAAACCAACTATATTTAATACTCACGGACCTTCAAAAAAAAAAAAATATTTAATACTCACGCAAAAATTGAAGATAAGAATTGAACAATTTTTAATTTAATAAATAACTTTAAAAAACATTACATATAATGGAAGGGAAAAGGGTAAAAAAAAAAAAAAAAAAAACCCCTAAACTTTACTTGAAAAGTCAATTAGGTCCATGAACTTTTAAAATGCGCAATTACACCCTTTAACATATTAAATTGAGTCATTGCAGGTTATTTCCATTCAGACATCACATCCGGCGGTCGAACCGTCGTCGGTTGCCAACTACCAGAGAATAGTTGGCGATCGACAACGATTCGACCGTCGCCGGTCGCTGGAATTTGGCCGGATGTGATGCCTGAATGGAAATGACCTGCAATAGTAGGTCATTTACTGGTTATTGGGCTTCATTGACTCAATTTAACATGTTAAACAGTGTAATTATACTTTTTAAAAGTTTAGAGACCTAATTGACTTTTCAGGTATAGTTTAGGACTTATTTGACACTTTTTCCTAAAAATAACTTTTTTTTTAGGTTCTAAAAAAAGAGAGGATTTCTAAAGGAAAAAACAAAAGATAAAGTTTTTGGGGATAAATGTCAAATAAACCCTTAAACTGTTCAGACAAGTGCACTGATATCGATACTATGATGTTTACTTGTAATAACAAATCAAAATGACTCAATTCCATTTGTTTTTCTAACTTCAGGGGTGTTTTTTGAGGAATTTTTGTTATTGATATTTTAATAATCTAATTGCATTTTAACGAATAATTCAAGAACTTATGATTCGTTATAATAAAATATTTTAAATTCAATAAAATTTACCAAAAATTAAAATATGAACGCAATACAACTTAAGCTTTTAACTCAATCCAAAAATAAAACCTAATATGAAATGACTTTTAAATTTGTCATTTCTTAAAAGAATGATCGACTTATTTTTCACATAAAAGACAATGCTAAAATATTTCTTTATATAATTTGACAATTTAATACTAAAATTATAAATCTTAAAAATTTTGAACAAATGGTAAAGAATTGATTTTTTTTTTTTTGGTATTTAATAAGCCAAATAAAAATAAAATTAGAGAGAAATTGCGGGTCACGTATAAGAGCATATTTGATGGGCACCCAAATGATGGAGTAGAAGCCTAGAAGACCGGGAGACATGGGCTGCTTTAATAATCCTTTTGAGTGTCGTTGGTGATTTGAGAATTCCCACGTTTGAGTTGTCATTTCGGAGATGCCATACGCTATACTATGTAGGCGGCTAGCTAGCTAGATGCTGCTAGATGTAGCATTTAGTTAATTCGAATTACTAGCGTGGTTGAAATGAAGGAGATAAAAGGGAAAAGAAATTGCAATTCCATTATGAATATGAATTTAAATTACATTATTTGGTAATGAGGAATATAATTATTGAAAATTGAAAAGAAAAAAGTGATATAAAAATTAAAATGTCTTACGGGGCAAAAGGGTCATTTCTTTAATTTTTTTCCTTTTCACATCACTTCGCATTACAATTCTTGGGAGGAAGGGGAGGGGGTCCAAGAATTCCAAATTCACAAATAGAGAGAATTGTAAATCGTTGGAATTGCAATTCCTCTAACCAAACACGATAATTTGGATGATTAAAGAATTGTGTTGTAATTGAATGCAACTACATCCCACCAAACAACCTATTAATATTGGATAGTTGAAAGACTTCTTGCTTAAATCGTTGTTTTATAGTATGCAATCAAGGCTAAGGCGTGAGCAGTCATTCGATCATGGGTTTAGGCGGGTGTGGTCGTGTGAGCTTAGGGGCACTGCTCAATCATTGTTGAAAGTGATTCAGATCTAATAGTCAATTGGTTAAAGGGGAGTAATGGCTCAATTGGTCATAGATGTAAATTTTGTTATAAGATGTCAAAGATGAGTTTTATTAGCGTCGGCGTGAGAGCAATATCTCAAATAAGGGGAACTTCTTGTGTGCAGTGAGCAAAAATATATCTTTTATTGATTAGCTGAGTCACCATGATTTATCCTTTTATAATCTTGCCCGACTCTATAGTGAGCGTTTCCACCTTTATCACAAAATACACTCAATTTCATAAGGAGCGTAAAAGAGAATAAGCAAGCAATAGAGCATCATAATAACTCATGATAGAGGTAGATCTTGTCATGGTCATACCTTTATCGTTCGTTAGTTTGCAATATTCTCAAAGAAGATGTGGCTGGTCTTTCTTGGTCGGGTTAAAAGACTTAGCTTGTGATATCCTTGAGAATGATGTGACGGGTGTTCTTAAAGCTAGAAGAATACTAATTCTTTGCTACCTAATTAGTTTGATAATCACAAGATTTTAAGTTTAACTCCATGTGAGATGATCCATGCATTATAGCAAGCCAATTACTCAATTAGATTATGCACTTAGAACCATTATATATTAGTAATTTGGTATAAAGAATTATAGATTGGATGAGAGGTGATTGGTGAATGACCATACATTGGAAGCTCGAACGATAAGAGGACCATACATACTGAGTTGCGAGTGACAATGCCTCAACTAAAATTTCTCAACTTTGAAGAAATTAAAGTGGTTGGTGTTGAGGTGAGAGCAGACCAGATGATGCTTATCCCACCAATCACACACGAATCGAAGGACCAAATGGTTTGATTACGACATTTTAGGACGGATGATGTTTGATGGACCTATCTGCTTCTCGTTCAGTGATTGCTGCCCAAGTTTTTTTCCTCTTTGATAAAGAACCTACTTTGAATGGGAAGTTGAAACGTGTGCATATCTTTCTGCAAAAAGGTTGCATATATCCTCAAACTTCGCAAACATCATTTTAGTCATAATCCATCAGTCATTGTAGTAGTTACAGTTGTAGTAAATATTGGGACAAAACAACTTGTTTTCCTTTCAATTATTGACATAAGTTTCAACAACTCTAATAATTTTAGTTTTTTTTTTTTTTTAGGTGGTAGTTTTGATGTTTTTTTTTTCATTGTGAGATTTATCTAGATTTAGTCTTGATCGCCATGTAAAGTTTAACTTTACATGAGGAAGGTTTGAGTGATGTTAATCATAGTAACTCAACTGAACATGAATCACAGTGACTAGATATTTGCTTACTGCGCACAAGGAACCCCTCCCTTTGATCCCTGGTCATTCTTTCCAAACTTCACCTCTATGACCAGTTGAGCTGCTCATGCAAACAATTTTGTAACTATATTGACTAACATGCTCCATGTATGCAATGCAAATGTTACATATTTTAATGCTCTCCATTTGTGTTGGACCAAAATTGTCACGTTATACAAAAGTATAAGGTAAAAAATTATTAACTCAACAATTGAGAGATTGAAATCACTATTTTATTATAGTACTAGTTATAATACGTTCATTGCACAATTATGTACACACGCTCTTGAGAGTGTACAAAGAAGAAAAAGAAATTTGGTTTCTCGTATCTTAGCTTCTCTTTGACATTAAATTAATTAAGATCCACTAGTCATTATATATCTGAGAGTCAAAGGTTGATAAAAAGAAATTTGTTAGAGCTACATTATATTACTCTGTGTTATTTTTTTTAACTCATAATTCTATACAAGTAGTATTTATTATATACTTTCTCAATTTTTTCATTCCAAGGAATCAATGCCCCACCACAAAGGTTTGATCATGTGACCAACCCATTTAGAATGGTAACAGAAGTATCATCACACTAAGCTTCCGATGGCGCTTCCCCCGATTTGACGAAGAAGCCCGACTTCTCGTTAAGCTTCTGCTGCAGGCCCTGGAAAAAGAAGCCATGGCAGCCAGGCTACCATAGACGACTGACAGGGACAAGAAGTCGTGTGGGTTTTTTTTTTTTTTAAATGAATATTATCATTTTAATTTTTCTAAAATATAATGTTTAAAAATATTAATCCAAGTAGCAGGGGCGGACCTACAATGGGGGCAGCTGCCCCCACTCACCCCACCCCCACCCCCACCCCATATATAATCCTTGTATGTATATATAGTACATGATTTATACTAAGTAAAAGAAAATTGATAATGGTAAACAATAGAGGCAATAGATTAGTTGGCAAAAGGTGTGGTTTATCTTGAGAAATGATAAGGGTTTGAATCATTTAACACACGATGTGGCTTCAACTTTTAACATAGCTTTGCTTTTTTCTCACTATTATTATTGCTTCAACACAGACACAGTTTCTTTATGATTTTTTTTTAATAAGAGTTTCTTTATGATTTTTAAATATAAATTAATGGTAAGATTTTTTACACACAGACATATATAACCTTATTATTTTTTTATTATTAATAATGAGATGTGTGATTTATATACTGTGTTTTTTATTCGAATTATTTTATCAAATTAATTATATAAGTTTCATATTTTGTTATGAATATTGTTATAAAGTTTTGATGTGTTTTATTTTTCGTTTATATCTAACAACATTTATAGCTATACTTCTTAAGCGTTTCATTTTTTTTTTCTTCAAACTATCTGCCCCCACTGGGAAAAATTCCTGGATCCGCCACTGCTAAGTAGCATCTTATGTGGCATTATACATGACAAGTGACTTAGAAGTAACATACTACTATTGGTCAAATAGGTTAGTTGCACAAATTTAACAAGTTGAAGGTCTAATTAGAGGGTTTTTTTTTTTTTTTTTTTTTTTGGAGGGTCTAATTGCATTTTGGTATATAATTAGATGATCTATTTAGCTCTTATCTATTATTATTATTTTGTGAGGAGGAAATCCATTCATGTGTAATAAATGAATGAGAGGGTATTTAACAAAAACCAAACTCATAACCATCAAATATGAAAATGGATAAATTTGGAAAATCTAATGTGTATCATATATATATATATATATATATATATATATATATATATATATGTATGTATTACAGGTACAAGTAAAATTTATACTGAGCATCAAAATTAGGTGTACCTATAGTTATAAGTAATTGCACCTAGGTACATGAATGTTAACAAGGCAAAATTACATGCACTTGTAGGTGAAAGTAGGTACACTTGTAAGTGATATTACCTACACTTTTTACTTGTAAATGTGCACCAACTACTTGCACTTATAACACATTTACATACACCAAAATTTGAGTTATTTACGAAAATGTCACCGCGTCGTTTTTTAAAAATTATATCTGATTCATTTATCTGGACATGTGGACGGCGCTGAATGGTTCTCATTCCTCTCCTGGGCGGACAGTTCGCACCTGAACGCGATCGTATATATATATATATATATATATATATATATATATATATATATTGGTTCCTGTGAGGTCAGGTCTTCCCGTGCGGTCAGTACGACATACACCATTAGGTATGCATAAATGCACCATGCAGTGTTCAAAAATACACCAGAATGAAATTCCAAAAAATGCACCACACAAAAACAAAAAATACACCACACATATAGTGTATTTACGAACACTGTGTGGTGCATTTATGCATACCTAATGGTATATACCGCACTAAACGCACGGAAAGACCTGACCTCACAGGAACCTGACCATATATATATATATATATATATATATATATATATATATATATATACACACACACACACATTATATCTCACTCATTTTACCATTCATTCTTAGGCTACATTTTAAACATACTATTGGTGAAAAATTGGAATTGGGATATGTCTCCTACATCTTAACAGAGAACAGAAATAAGAAAACGATTGCCGGCTTTACTTAAAAAGGACTACACTACAAATGGATAAAGCAATCCTTATACCATACACCAGATTTCACATTGTAGTGTGGCCTTGGTACATGTGTATGCGTCTTATGTTGTGAATTTTATATCTTATGTTATGAAATTTTTTATTTTAAGAGTATGAGTTCTGTACCTAAAACAAATTAGTAATTGTGTCTTATGTTAAAAAAAAATTGTGTCTTTATGTTATAAATTTGTAATTTTGTGTTGTGAAATTCTGTGCATCAGAAATTATATATCTAAATCAATTTTTTATTTTTACAAAGTAAATATATAACATACGTATGTGTCTTGTTTTATGAAATTATGTACTTTACGAGTATAAATTATATATCTCCTCGTTTGATCTAGGATTCATAATGTTATGTTTACCCTGGTCCATGATATAAATTGTCTGGATAAAGCTCTACAAAAACATGGCATAAAATTGCAAATAATTTCAATTGTTATACCCTACACCACGGCGCGCGTAGCACTGTGCGCCGCGCGCCTCTCAAAACGACGTCGTTTTGGGGTCATTTTGGGAGGCGCGGTAGGAAGTTGATGTGATTATGTATATTTGTTCACACAATTATGTATATTTGTTCATACAATTATGTATATTTGTTCATACAATTATGTATATTTGTTCATACAGTTATGTACATTTTTTATACTATTATGCACATTCTTTTTATACAATTATGTACATTCGAATCAGAAAATTTGTGTGTATTATGTTAAGAGTTGATGTGTATTATGTTAAAAGTTTATGTTTATTATGTATTATGTTAGATTGTGTATTATCTTTTAAAAAGAGTATGTATATTTTGTTATATAATTATGTACATTCATGTATACAATTATGTGTATTCTAGTATAACATTATGTACATTTTTGAACATGAGTTTTTTTAAAGAAAAATTAACTGCCCCACACTGGGGCGGGAAATTTAAAAAAAAATAAAATAAAATTAAAACGACGTCGTTTTGCATCTAGTTGCACAGTGCAACGCGCGCCGTGGTGTAGGATATAAATTGCCAAATAATTTTCAGCAGTTAAAAATTGAAATCATAATTGGGCCTCTACAATTCTACATAGTTGCTACTTTTGGGCCTTGTAAATACGTGGATTTTGGCCCAGTTAAACCGCAAACGCAAATTATGCCATGGAATCGTGTTCACCGAGAATGGTGAACACAAGGCAAAACGACGTCGTTTTTAGGCAAAAAAAAAAAATTTCGCGGATGTGGAGTTAACGGCGCGCGTTTGATCAAATTATGAATTTTCTGTTATGAGATTATGAATTTTCAAAGTGAATGTGTAGGCATGGTTCCAAAGTGAATGTGTAGGCATGGTTCCAAAGTGAATGTGTAGGCATGGATTCATAATTTATGAATGTCCGTGATTTCGGACGGGAATATGTAGGCATGGTTCCAAAGTGAATGTGCAGGCATGAATTCATAATTTATGAATGTCCGAAATTATGAATGTAATGAAAATTCATAATCTCATAACAGAAAATTCATAATCGCATAACAGAAAATTCATAATCTCATAACTGAAAATTCATAATCTCATAACAGAAAATTCATAATCTTATAACAGAAAATTCATAATCTCATGGTTCCAAAGTGAATGTGTAGGCATGGTTCCAAAGTGAATGTGCAGGCATGGATTCATAATTTATGAATGTCCGTGATTTCGGACGGGAATGTGTAGGCATAGTTCCAAAGTGAATTTACAGGCATGAATTCATAATTTATGAATGTCCGAAATCTTTGTTCACCTCAAATTAAAGTGAAACCGCAAAATGTGAAAATAAAGAAGAAAAGTCACGCAATTAATTAAGGAAAAAAAAAAAAAGATGACGATGTACTAACACCGTTGGAACCGTGTTCACCATGAATGGTGAACACGGTTCCATGGCATAACGTCCCAACCGCAAACGTTTGATGTACCAAATTCCGGCAAATTGTGCATCCGTGTGCACCCTGCATGGTGCATACGGATGCAAAAATGATGTCGTTTTGCATAAAACGTGCGCCCTACTTTAAAAAAATCAGTTTCAATTCCCAGCAACAATATTATGTTATTCATTTTGGATTTTTTAGTTAGGAAATTCTGAAAGTGTAGTTATGAAATTCTGGAAGTGTAGTTATGGAATTATGGATGTGTTATGCAATTATGGATGTGTAGTTATGCAATTCTGGAAGTGTAGTTATACAATTCTGGAAATGTAGTTATGCAATTCTAGAAGTGTAGTTATGCAATTCTGGAAGTGTAGTTATACAATTCTGGAAATGTAGTTATGCAATTCTAGAAGTGTAGTTATGCAATTCTGGAAGTGTAGTTATACAATTCTGGAAATGTAGTTATGCAATTCTAGAAGTGTAGTTATGCAATTCTAGATGTATAGTTATGAAATTATAGAAGTGTAGTGAAATTATGGATGTGTAGTTATGCAATTCTGATTTTTTTTTTTTTTTTTTAAGTTAGACGCCAAAACGACGTCGTTTTTGCATCCGTATACACCATGCATGGTGCATACGATGCACAGCATAACGCTCCCCAAATTCCTGCATTAAACTGTGGACCACTAATAAATATTCACTTTTAATATATTAAATTTTTATTTTTATTTTATTAAAAGTTTACTTTTTTATGTAGTATATATCAAACCAATACACCCAAAAAAATTAATGTATTAAAAATTAACCTTCAATATAATAAAAATAAACTTTTAGTATAATAGAAATGAACCTTATGTCAGTAATTTACCTTACAAGGTGAATCATGATCCATGGTCATGGGCGAAGCCACAATGGGAGTAGTGGGCACAATTCCCCCTGCCCCCACCCACGCCCTATATAGTCATTGTATGTGTGTGTGTGTGTGTTATATATATATATATATATATATAGTACATTTGTTGTATAAATAATAAATACACTAATTATCATTTTTATACATTAATAATGAGATGTGTGACTTATAATGTATTTTTATTCAAATTATTTTATCAAAATAATTATGTTTCATATTTTGTTATGAATATTTTTATAAAGTTTTGACTAAATTTATTTTTCGTCCATATTCAATAATATTTATAACTATACTTTTTAAGTGTTTTATATAATTTTTTTTCAAACTATCTGTTTTGTATTTTTGTCCGCACTCAAATTTTTTTTTTGGATCGGTCCATGTTTATGGAATAATGCTTGTGCAAAGTAGTATGAAATTTCTAGGATTAGTACGACGAAATACATTTTCCGATGTTGAGTAAGTTTTCAAAACATATTTAACTCTTTGGACAACTTGTCCTGTCACCTAACAAGGTGGGGTGTGGGCAAAAATTTAGAGGCCTTCGCTACAAGGAGTACAAGGAATGTTTAGCGGGAAACTCACCAATATCAATAATAATCTTAAAAAATTAATTATTTATTTAATTTTTTTTAAAAAAAAAAAAAGAAAAACAAAATTATGACAACACATCAACAAAAAAGAAAGAAGGATGGTAAAAACACTCTATATGTTCTGTCATGGAAATGGATTCCCTAGCAAGAGTGTAGACAGTCCTATTCGCAAAATGTTTAACGACAACAACATCCACATTAACAAATGATTTTACAATTTCCTTAATATCATTTAAAATTAAACCAAAAGAAGAGTCCTGTGGGTTCTTGCAAACCATTAACCATGTACCAATTGCATGTGCATTTGTGATTGTGGAAGTCATGCCAATTGAAGCATGTGCTCCATCTCAATTAAATTGTACATTTATATGTTTATATATATATATATATATATATATATATATATATATATATGCTCAACACACCTCCTCATGTGTTCATAGTCTCTGATTCGAACCCATGACATTTGGCATGACTCTAATATCAAATTGGAGCATATGCTTCATCTCAACTAAAAGTCTAAGATAATAGTTAAATTGCACATTTATATTTATATATATGCTCAATAGGGCCTTTTAAGTTTTAATCCAAGAGAGCTTCATGTACGGAATTATCATGATCTAAATATTTGCTCCACAAATCTTGAAAATTTAATTTGCTCCTTTTTTTCTCCCTTTCTTGTTCAAATTATCATGATATAAATATTTATATTCTTCCTGCTGATTTTCTTTCTCATTTTTGGAAATTCCACGTGGAATTTTATCACAGTATGATTTTATTATCATGAAAATGAAGAAGTTTAGAAACGAGATCTGGGAAAATGGTTGAGAACTCCACTCTATAAGCTTAGTATAATATATATAGTTTACAGCATTAAAATAACAACAAGCGTCTGTAGCTCAGTGGATAGAGCGTCTGTTTCCTAAGCAGAAAGTCGTAGGTTCGACCCCTACCTGACGCGTATTGTGTTCACTTTTGCAAAGTTACGTGAATGTGATGAGTGGATGAAATGGTGAATTTTTTTTCAAATGAATAATTCTTATTTCTATTTCTTAAATGAATCTGAGAGCAAAGAAAAAAGCTAAGTTAAAAATTATGAGAGAAGTGCAATCTAAATATCTAATTAAGTTTATATAATAAATACATTTTAAAATTGAGTACTGTGTACACTAATTACGTAGGTGTTATTTCTTAAATGAATCTGAGAGCAAAGAAAAAAGCTAAGTTAAAAATTATGAGAGAAGTGCAATCTAAATATCTAATTAAGTTTATATAATAAATACATTTTAAAATTGAGTACTGTGTACACTAATTACTTAGGTGTAGTTTTAATTATAATTTTAATAATAAGATATATTGAACTTTCTATTGTAATTTAATTTTATATTATGTTGGTATTTTTTGTTTTGTAGGGTAATATTCATTAGGTAAACTAGTTGGTGCGGCCTGAGCAGTTCAATCAAGGTAATTTTTAATATATTAAAAGTACATTATTTGTGTACAGAATATATATCATATAAAATATAAGGTATTTTTTTTTTTAACAAATAATATACTTTCAGTATCAAACAAGGCTCATTTATATCAAATAATATATTTTTTTTCTGAATATAAGGTATATTTTTAATATATTAAAAATACATTATTTGTGTACTGAATGTACATTATTTGACATTATACAAATAATATACTTTCAGTATTCAATTAAGAGTTAATGCCACATGAAGTCCTCCGAGTATAGTGATTTTAACATGTGTAGTCCTAAATTTTAAAATTGACCATCTGTGGTACTTCGACTTTCAAATTTACCCATTCATGGTCCAAGTTAACCACTCATGGTCCTACAACTTTCGAAATTTAACCAGTTGCGGTCCTCTTGAAAGGACCATGGTTGGTTAAAATTTAATAGTTGAATGACCATGGGTGGTTAACTTGGACCACGAATAGTTAAATTTGAAAGTCGAAGGACCACAGATGGTCAATTTGAAAGTTTAGGACTAAACGTGGCAAAACCATTATACTTGGAGGACCTCAGATGGAATTAACTCTTTCAAATAATATAATATACTTTATGCACACAAATAATGTATTTTTTGTTTATATATGGTCCACACAACTTGATCCTTCAATCATAATTTCAATTTAAAAAATTACACGTAGAATATAATGCAAAGTCTGTTTATATTCTGCGTCTAATTTTTTAAATTGAAATTATAGTTATATTTTGCGTGTAATATGCATGTATTTTTGTGAAAGTTTTTCAGTGTATAAACTTCGATCAAGAGAAATTTCAGTTTAAGAAATTACGCGTAGATAATATTTTTCCTGATCCAAAAATACCGCAAACAACCGCGAAAGAGAGAAAAAATCCAAAATAGAGAAGCAATATTTGCATACGCGAATGAAGAACCGGAGAAGAAAATAGAGAAGAGAGGAAGTTAGGGCTTTAAATTTTGACTTCAAAGGGTCAAATGCTTACATGTAGTTAAAGTAGGATAATAAGAAAAAAAAATATAAATAAACATATAATCCCAATGAGTGCAAACCTGCTAAAAATGTTAATTGCTATATTCGAATTCCGTAACTTAATTGTTATCCCCAAATAGTTCAATGACCTATTTGTACATTTTTCCTTTTAATTATTCTAATCTCGGACATTGCAACCTCGTCGTTTGTGGCTGTCATACTTCTATTCCAATCTTCGGATTCATCGATCGATCTTGAATTGAAGGCTAGGGAAAATTGGCTTCAAACTTTTCTTAGAAGCCATTGAATTAGGATGAAGAAGAAGGAGAAGAAGAAAATGATAGATGATGCTGATGTATATATGTTTATTTAGGGAACATGCTATTTATGTATAGCGGTGTGAATGGATAACTTACTATGACTTTGTGCTTCTTTTTGCTTGTACTAATTGTGATTCATAATCAATAATTTTCCGTGAAAAAGAAACAAATTTTTAAAACGGACGCTTTTAATCACCATTACCCTTATTAAACTTACATTTTTGGATTTCAGTTTTGAAATATTTTTTTATTTCTAGTTACACATTAATTGCACACTTTTTGCACAAGCATATATAGTAGCTAGCTAAAAGAAGCTTATCACTTATTATAAGCAGTTTGAAGCTTATCTGTTACTCCGTACTAAAATTAAGTTTATTTTGTTTGAAAGTGGAAGCTAGCTAGTTCATGATTTTTTTAAAGAAAAAAAAATCTTGCTTATTGTAACAATATAGCACATAATTAAGTTGCACATATGAACTATAAAAGTGTTATTAAATAACAAGTGACTATGTCACGCGCCCACACAATCAACCATTAAATAAAATTAGTTGTATTCTTTTTTAGACTCCTCAAACCTTCAAACCTACCAACCAAGTGAGAGAGGTTCAACTCTCATAATCATTTAATTCATGCATGAATTATTGCACAAATTATATGTCCCTTGCATGAAAACATATTGAATTATCAAAACAATGTGTTCAACCAACCTACGCACAACGTTTTATTCAAGTAGTCATTTTTCTAAAAATAATTTTACAATTCATTTTTATTTAAAAAGTATTTATTTCATTAAAAAAAAGTATTTATTTTTGTATTTTTTAATTATATAAATTTTATACACTGATACTAAATTAATACTATCTATGTTCTATTTTATGTATCTGATTCGATTAATAATATTTGATTGAAGTTATTTTCTCATCAATTTTTCATAATATTAAATTTAGTATTTGTATGACACTATGACCACACAGACAGCTTAGTTGGTTCCTGAATTCTGCGTGAAGATTGGGGGCAAGTTTAGTATTAGTAAATAAAATTTATAATTTAGAAACTACAGTGAAAGTACGTACTTATAAACACAAAATTAAACATTAATGTGCTGTTTGGATCACGGAATAGGCCTGGAATGGCATAACATTCCCAGTAATAGGCATATTCCTCTGTTTGGTAATCACTTGTATTCCCAGGAACATTGTTCCCGGGAATGACCTATTCCCCTTGCAAGGGGAATAGAGATTCCCAGGGGGCCCCCTGGTATTAGACTATTCCTGAGTTCTCGGGAATAGCCTAAAGTCTCTATTTCCTATTTTACCACCACCCCCCTCCCAATTAAATTTATTTCAAATTTCACCACCACTATCGTCACGGTCGCCACTACCACCACCGCCACCGCTACCATTGCCATCGTCGTCGTCGCCGCCACCACCACCGCCACCAGCACCAGTACCTCAGCAACACCATCACCACAAACGCCGCCGCCGCCACCGCCATTGCCGCCACCATTGCCACCACCATCACATATTTTTATAAGGTTATTTATGTCTTTTAAAACATATTTCATTTTTATTACTTAAATCAACTAAACACTGTAATGTAATCCTAAAGTCTATTCCTTTTGCGAACCAAACAGTAGAATACAATTCCTATTCTATTCCTTGCATATTCCATTTCTTATGAAATAGCATTCCTATTACTTCAAAATTCATTCCCTGAACCAAACATGCTGTAAATTTAAAATTAATAAGAAGCCAAGATAGTAAAAAAAAAAAAAAAAAAAAAAAAGGTTGGTTAGACGAATGAATGGTAAATAAGATAAGTAAAATGAGACATATATTAGAAGTGTATTTTATTTTTTAATAAAAGATTTCTGCGTTACATTTTATGTCTAGCTCTATTAATGTACAACGTAACCTTAACTCATCAATAAAATAAAATGGAGAAGGCATGTTAGCCTAATTAATAACGTCAAAATATAACAACTAATATTACTAGATAAATGATAATGAAATCGAGCGAGGTTGATTGATGTCGTGACATTTATCGAATGAAATGCCTCAACAATTCTTCTCGTGACATTTATCGAATGAAATGCCTCAACAATTCTTCCCGTGACATTTATCAAATGAAATGCCTCAACAATTCTTCTAGGAGGTTGAATCTTCAATTCCAAGAGTCCCACATCTCGATTCAATAAAGCATTTGGAGTAATGTAAATCATTTAGGAGATACGCATAAGGAATCTGTCCACTTTAAACTTAATCTCCATATTATCGCAGTCGAAATTCGAACTTTAGTCTCTTTTCTTAAATATTATATTACGCTTATTGATCAATTGAGCTAAGTTCGTGCGGCTCAACAAATGCTATTCTTTTATTATTACTCCGTGTTATTTTAGGGAGTATTAAAAGACAAAACATTTTAATTACTCTGACAAGTAGCTATTGAGGCATGATCAGTAGATTCACAAGGTTTTTATGAGCAAGATTAAGTTGGAATTCTATCCTGTAACCATTATTTTAGTTAATAAACATGATTGTGGACCAACAAATTAAATTTTGGTGTTCATCATTGTCTATGACTCAAATTTCGTTTTCTTTCGATTCTTTTTCTTGATCTAATCAATTATCATGTTTGTACCAGATAAAATTTCACACCATAATTTTTTTTTCTTATCGTTTAATAACAATAAAATATGTTTATTAGAATATATAGAGTATGAAAATGAGTTACTAAGGTTAATCTGATATTATGTTAAAAACTTTTTTAATAATGAAATTTGAGAGTGATTCGCTAGTGACGATCTAAAAATTAATTGAGACAATTTTAAGGATCACACTAACATAGTAACATCTTTGGGATGAGATTTGAGTTAACTAAGATTGACACTATTATATTTTAGAAGACAAATTTATTGAAAGACTAATATTTGTACTTATTGGATGGTGAGTTGGTGACATATATATCTTGATCGCTCATCCTAGATTGTGTGTCCTTTTTGAAACTTTCCTCAATGATCTACAACCTTGCCTTACTTTTTATAGGTACCGTGGACGACATGATTCATAAACCAAGATTTGTATAGTTTCGTCTAAATTTAGTATCCCTTGTATTGAAAAACAACGTAACAGTTCAATTTAATTTTAGCCTTTAAATTATTGTATTTTTTATTTTTAATTAATTCTTGATTTCATATGATGTTGGATGAAATTACCGATGTTTATTTTTCGGAGGTCTCATTTTGAACGGAATGTTAGACGGAAACTCGTTTCCAACCAATAACTCTTTCGTTGGACGGAAATAGAAGGATTTCCAGCCCTGAAAAAAAAATCTCTTCTCTAGAAAATTAAAAAATGAAAAGAAAAATTAAAATTAGAGGAAACATTAAACATATTGACCCGACAACCTTAAAACTTGTACTAAAATGAATAAACAACAAGGTGACTATCGAACCAAACAACAACCTTAAACCCCATCTTGATTCTTGACTCACAGTTTGAAAGAAAGGAAGGAAGCGCTAATCTTCGAAACCAATTTGTTTCCAAATAGCGTTTCTTAGTCGCCACAGATCTCTCCCCTTCACACTCCTCCCCGACAGGGACGCCACTCTCGTCCTCGCCAAGTACAAATGCGGCGGCAGTCCAAGGTACTCGTCCTCCTCCACCGACCATGGCGCATTATAGTCGCTGTCTTGTCGGGCTCGCTGATCCTGCTGGAACGCCACGCCCAGGATCCTCCTCCAATCCGGTATCTTCATCGGCACCGACTTCACACCCACCGCCGTCACCGCCACCTGCTCAACCACGCTACTTCCGCCACCATTCGGTAGTACCGTCGTCGGCGACCACCTCGTCTCGGACACTACTGCAACCTTGTCGTCACCGCGGACCCAACAATCCTCGGATTCATCAAACTCGAATTGAAGGTCTGAGAAAATTGGCTTGCGGACCCAACAATCCTCAGATTCATCAAACTCGAATTGAAGGTCGGAGAACATCGGCTTGAAGCTGATCTCAGAAGCCATTGATCGAACTAGCTAGAATGAAGAAGAAGATGATATATAGATGATGCTTAGGTATGTATAATTTATTTATGGAATATATATGCTATATATATATATATATATATATATATATATATATATATATATAGTTGTCAGAACCTTCTATCTACTGGGTGATAATTGTGAGTCTTAGCAACCCATTTTCAGTGAAAAAGACTTATATTACGGAGGCATTTTTAAACACGATTCTAGCTTTCGTTACTTATGTCTTTATTGTTCATCTTCAAGTTTGGCATGAACTAGTGATGCTTTTCATCGCCAGATATCATGCAAGCTAAGATGTATTCACTAAACCTTCTCATTGTCTACTAATTACTTATCATATCACACATTTTTTTTACAAGGTCTGTTACAAATGAATAATTTGAAAATTAAAAATATGATTTCAGTGTCAAACTCACGATCAAATTGTATGTGAATAGCTGGAAATGAACTATTAACGTGACTAATTAATGATGATTTTGATTATGAAATGTGAAGGAAGTGGTCCAATAACCTTCTCATCTTCTACTAATAGTGACTTCACGCATTTCGTTACTAATTTTGTTACAAATTACTCATTTGAAGATTACAAACATGCATGATCTTAGTGTCAATCCCATGATTAAAAATAAATGTCAATCAGTAACTGAAAATGAATTGTTAGAAACAAAATAGTAATGATATGATGTTGGTCATTAAATATCACGAAAGAAGTGGTCCAAGAACCATGTCATTGTCTACTATACAAATTAAGTATTGATATCATGCATTTCCTTGTTACAGATCACTCATTTAAAAACTAAAAACATGATTTTCATTTCAATCCCATAATTAAAAGTAAATGTCAATAACTGAAAATGAACTAATTGACCCAAAATAATAATTTTTTTAATTTGCTCATCATATTTCAAAGAAGAAATAGATCAAGAACTTTCTCATCTTTTACTAACTATTGATATGACACATGGTTTTAGTTTTTGAATTAGTAATCTGTAGCGGAATTAGTGAGAGCGTCAATAGTTAGTAGAGGATGAGAATGTTCTTGAACCACTTATTCTTTGTTGTTTGATGATCAAGAGCATTACTACTTTGTGTCAATAGTTAGTAAAAGATGAGAATTGAAAGTTTTTGGCCTACTTCTTTGATATTTGATGACTAAAAGCAGCACCATTTTGTGTTCAACAATTCATTTTCATTTTCATTTTCATTTGTTGACATTTACTTTTAATCATGAGATTGACACTAAAATTAGTAAAATCATGTTTTTAGTTCTTAAATGAGTGATTTGTATCATGACTAGAAAGGAACTGGAAACACGTGATGATATTAATTAATGTTTGTAGATGATGAGAAAGTTTATTAGACCACTTCTTTCGTGATATTTGATGACCAAATCAGAATCATCACTATGTTGTTTTTGATGGTTTATTTTCCGTTACAGGTATTTACTTTTAATCATGGGATTGGCACTAAAATGAGTAATTTGTAACTTAAATTAGTAATGAAATGCATGACATCAATATTAGTAGAAGATGAGATGGTTATTGGACCACTGCTTTGATATTTGATAACCAAAATCATCATTACTTCATATATTGAATGATTCATTTCCAATTACTAACGTGCACTTTTAATCGTAAGTTTGCCAATAAATTCATGGTTTTAGTTTACAGATTAGTCATAGATGATTCAGAGAACGCATCTTGCGTGATATCTGGTGATGAAAAGCATTACTCGTGCCAAACTTGGAAAAAGTAAAACATGAGCAAGTGAAGAAATATGTTTAATGTAACTTTATAATTACGGAATTAGAAGAAGTACGGAATTAAAATGATGTTTGTGAATTTTAAATGAGTAATCTGTAACTAAATTAGTAATGAAATGCATGACATCAATATTATTAGTAGAAGATGAGATGGTTATGGGCCACTGCGATAATCAAAATCATCATTATATTACTTCATATATTACTAATTAACGTGTACTTTTGATCGTAAGTTTGACAATAAATTCATGCTTTTAGTTTACAGATGAGTCATACATGATTCACAGAACACATATTGCGTGATATCGAAAGCATTACTATTGCCGTGCCAAACTTGAAGACGAACAAGTAGAGACATAAGCAAGTGAAGAATCATGTTTAATGAACTTAATAATTACGGAATTAAAAGTGCTTCCCTAATTTAATTCTTTTTCACTAAAAAATTGATTATTAAGACTCATGATTAGCACGAGTACGTACGTAGATAGAAGCATTGACACAATTATATATAAATAGCATATTCCTAGCTAGGCTGCAGTAAGGCTTGAGTAACGTGGAATGGTATGTGTTCCATGAAGACAAGCCAAGTCTCATGTGGAATATAATGTGTTGAAAGAATATAATTCTATATAGAGTGGGACAAGACAACTAGTTCGATCTCACCAGTAAAAAAAAAAACGTTAGTATACATGCTTATGTCTATATAAGACACTTAATTCAATTAAATCTCAAGATCTATACATCTCTATCATATATCCATATAGCTAGGCTAGTAATGTATTTTCCATATTTTATTTGCAAATCATCATGACTCCATATATGATGGGTCAAGAAAAATCATATATTCATATTCAATCGTTATTTTAACTTGAGGGGTGTGGCTGAGTGGGACTCATTCATCCTTAACCAAAGGTCAAGGGTTCCATCTTTGACTTTGGGAATGAAGTAGACCTTAAATTCAGGTCAGCTGTCCCATTCAAAAGAGGAGTACCTACAATTCAACAAAGGAATTAGTCACGATGGTGGACACCTTGGGTTTACCCAAAAAAAATATTCAATCGTTATTCTCCATATTTGCTAAAACATGCAAACATCTAAATTTTATATTTAACAAGGCTATCCATAATTTAATTGTTCCGTTGATCCAATTTTATATTGCTTCTTCGGATCCATAAAGAAATAAACCTAGAAATCCGACCATCCAATCATGGGTCAGATAGATCACCCGATGAAATTGCAGAAGATTACTCAGTACCATAAAAAGGTTGAAGCTAGCTTGTTCCTGACTAGCATTAATTAATTAAGGCCAGCTCTCCACTGCGGGCTTATATATAACTTTTTTGTGTTTGCATTATATTGGTCAGAAATGATGTTTTCGTCCAACATACCGACCAAAAGAAACGTTCGAAAAAATCTCCGTGGAAAATTCCGTCCAACTACAATTTTTGGTCGGAAATAGCGTTCAACGAACAAAAATTGAACGGAAATTCCGGAAAGTAACCCACCATTTTTAAAACGTGGGAACTTCCGACCAACTTTGTGCCTTGGCCGGAAATTCCTTCCAACTACGTGCATTGGTCGGAAATTCCGACCCAACGTTGGACGGAAAACTCACTTATTGTATTTTGTTATATTCCTTCCCACTGTTGGTAAGAAAATCCTAAATCATATGAGATATTTTTATTATTTTTATATTACCATAATTTTATTTATAACTGTTGTTAATAAATTATGTCATCAACAAATTAATGAACACACTAAATTGAAAATTGAAAATATATTTAAACATCAAAATTATTTACAACAAAAATTATGTTCATGTTCATAAAAAAAAAACATAAAAAATATATACTACTTGATTGATACTCCGTACTACTTAAGTATGAAAATATACTTATTTGATACTACATAAGTATGCTCGCTGCACCCAAATAAGCCTTCAAATCCGGCACTGCTTCAATGGTTTTGATCAATGCAGCATCCACAACCTCCTTCTTCAATGAAGTTGATCAAGTGTAGACCTTCACCAAAAATGGACCGTGATATAAGTAATCTAACACAGAATGAGTAGATACCTATGCATTTTACAAAATGACTAGAACATTAAAGGAATGCCTTTATGTTTAAGTAATCTAACACAGAAAAAATAGAAAACTTTTGAATTCTTACATACTAATTCTAAAGTTTGTTTAGTATAAGAGCTGTACTACTTGTCTTCATCTGTTCATCCAACAAATAAGTTTTAGCTGGACACTAAATTAATTTGCAGTTCATGTGAATGTGATATAAAAGGGAATTGTTCATAAGCATATCCTATGGCACTCAAAACAACTCAAAGAAACATCTCAGATGACTAGTTAATTTATTTGCAACTCTATTGAATTCCTCTTCAATACCATGCAATTAAATGTTAACTTCAAGATTAGTGATACTCCACAATTGTTCAAAAGATCACCATTGCTACATCCAAAGAAGCCAGATATCCAAGTAAAGGAAAGTAAGAGGAGATGGGTCTAGATGCAACACCTGAATACTGTCACCACGAGAATGTTTCCGTGTTCTATTATCAAGTACATTTACAACCTGAGACAACATAATATATATAAAACAACCAACAAGGAAATTAATTAGAAATAAATAACCAGGCTAAACAAGCAGGCACTTTGGTAGGACACTTATACCTTAACAAGATGAGTTAAAAAAATTAAAAGGAAGTGCAGCTTGGAAACTAGAGCAATACTTCCTTAGAATTTTTAAAGACTACATGATACTCAAAATGAACAGAGAAGACAAATTCACTGAACTTACAGTTCCTTCCATCTTACATGAGAGAGATGCATACATGAGGACATTATTGCTCCTATTTCTCTTTATATTGGAGGGGATCCATACATGAGGACAACATATGAGTTGCACACAACATTGACAAATTACTACATCAACTGAAAGATTTAAAAGCTAAAATAGATAACCAATAAGGCAAATGTGGCTAGGCAGAAATGATAGCTAATAACTTACAAGCAACATTATGTGTAAAGGAACTAAGAAGCCTCTGCTTTTTAGTTGCCAATTAACCTAGAATTACAATATCTGCAGGAAAAGAGAATAAGAATCGTATGATATGGTGCGTGATGATTTCTTTCATCTTCTATTCCTGGTACTTCAATGCTAGACTAAGTAAACAAAACTAAGCAAAGGGATGCAAGATGTAGCCTATTTTTTTTTTTTTTTTTTTAGAAAAAAGCCTATTTATAATAATAATTTTTCAAATATCCAACTACTACTCAACAACTATTAAGCACACTAAACACCTAAAACATACAAATTTAAATTAAGTTTAACACACACTCTACTCGCAATAATACTAAGTTCATATAGGTAATAGATCTCTCAAGTATAATATTTAAAACGTTTAAAGCACAATATAATAGTTTACAAAATAACAAAAGTAAAGAGGTTTCTCAAACTATCACTACTCACTTTCAAAATAACAAAAGTAAGGAGGATTCTCAAAGTAATAATAACTTTCAATCATCAATCATTTCCGAACCTAACCTTTCCAAAACCCATTTGCAACATATATAATATAAGCACAGAGAAATACAATTTCATATTTGTTCATAAACACTCCCAGGATATAATATAGATATGGAGGAATCAATAACATCATATACATAGCTCATTATATTATATAATCATTTCCAGTACAGATATTCTCAAATTCATTCTCATTATATAATACAAACCTAAACCACACAACAACAACAACCATTACTATTCTCTTCAAACTACAACTCATTCCCCCAGCCATGTCTGCATATAATGCTAACTTCAAGATTTGCCTAAAGCAGTAGAACAACACAAGTTACCTTCAGTTTGAATTAAACCTTGACCGTACCCCAACTTCAGTTTCCTTCTTCAATTCATACCAAAATGCCAAATATATTAAGATTGACAATTCAATCCAAACCCACACAAATCATCTAAGCAAAGAAATCCTAATAAAAATAAAAATAAATAAATGAAGAACGAACCTATGGCAGTGACGGTGGCTGGCTAGCTGGTAGCGGTGGCGTCGCAGGGGAGACGAAGCTGTGGCGTCGGCAGTGGAGACGGCGTTCCGCGACTGTGGCGGTGGAGACGGTGTTTGGCGTTCGGCGTTGGTGCGGCGATCGACGGTGGTGGGTTCTCCTATGTCCTGTTTTGTACTAGTGGCAAGTATGTACCGGAAGATCTTCGTCGCAGATCTGAAGTTAGATGGAAGAAGAAGGTCATCGCAGATCTGAAGCTAGAAGAAGGAATTGAAGACGGTCATCGCAGATCTGAAGCTAGAAGAAGGAATTGAAGAAGGTCCTCGCAAATCTGAAACTCAAAGCTTGAAGTCGTCACCGCAGCTACAGTCCGTCATCGCCATTATAGGAAGATGATGGTGAAGTAGTGAACGAAGAAGCAAAGATGGCGGTGAAGCGGTGAATGAAGAAGCAAAGAGTGGAAGTGAAGAAGTAAATTAATTAGATATTTTTTTGGACGAAAATTAAAATATCTACTAGCTAAAATATTTAAATTTCCGTCCAATTGGACGGATATTAAAATAACTACTATTTTAATTTCTACCTATCAGTCAATTCGACTTTACCAACCAACACTATAGGTTGGTCGGAATTTCCGTCCAACTAGCGAGTGTTGGACGGAATTTCCGTTCAACACTCGCACGTTGGACGGAAATTCCGACCAACTTTCCACCCATCTTTAGTAACAGAAAGTTGAAATCTTTAGTAAAATACTGACCAATTTACGGTTGGACGGAAATGTTGGACGGAAAACACGAGATTTCCAGCAGTGTTAACCAGGGAGTGATTCTGATCATGAGGAGATTGATAAATTTCCCTATGAAGAACTGGAAAAATCTTATATCCAGGTCTACAAGAAATGGGAACTACTGATAAGTACTTATTTATCTATATTTATCCCCATTTTACTAAACCATTTTGCATATAGATCATTCCAAACTTCATGCGATTAGGACTAAATTGTGTTATTTTGCAAGGAGTTTGGTTTGGAAAGCATTGGAAGCAAAGATGAGTATTTTCAGGCATTTTGGTGGACATTGGAGTCAAATGAAGCGTTTTAGATGCATTAGGAGTCAATGAGAACCAAATATGAAGCTATGGTGATGGATGCAACACTTCCAAGGGAGCCTAAGAGTGGTGTTTTAATGGTATGTCTTGGTCATTTGGGCAAACCAAATTAAAGCAAAAGAGGAGCAAAAGATCAAGGCATTACAATTCGTGTACTGCACGTTGACGTCTTAGTATTTGGACCATGTCCCAACCTTGAAATGTCCAAATGAAGTGATTCTTGCGACATTAAAAAGAAGACTCGAAGGGCTACAACTTTAATAAAGACATCAAAGCCTAATTCTGAAGACAAAAGGGTCAAAATCAGCCTACAAACTGAAGTTTCTTTGTAGAAAGGCTCTTGAATTGACGCGTCGAGAATTATCCTCGACACGTCGAGAATTGGCAGAAACCTTCAATTTGCATTCTTTAAATGCTCGACTCGTCGAGAATCACTCTCGACGCGTCGAGCCTCCCAGATCTGTAAATTTTCAGCCCGTCCCTACTCCCATTTAACATTGTTTTTATTCATTTCTTCATGATTTTTGACTTTGTTCGAACCCTAGACATTTGCTACTCATTCCTTTCATATTTTAGTGTTAGATTAGACTTAGATTTAAGTTCCTAAACATATTTGAAGCTTGTAATCAAGGATTCAACACTTGAATTCCAAGATTTACCATCCATTTAAATAGAGAAGTCTTCTTTCTCTTATCTCTTTTCCTATGCAATGTTTATGTTTATTACTTATGTTTTAGTGTTCTTTATGCTATTTAATCCTGAGTAGTTAGTTTTTGGGCTTGAGTTAGGGTTGTATTATCTATCTTGATGCTTAATTTGTGATTGTTTCAAAAAAGGGAAAAACTCTAACCTAGGGTTCACGTGTTTATGAGGGTATTGTGTTTATATCTTGTTAATGTTTAATATACACATTCATTAGCATGTATTTGGAGGATTCCTTGCCTCAATGAGAGTTGGGTGACGAATCCAAGTCATCTCTTGCATAAACCCAAAATTTTCCTATGAAAATAGGTGAAATTAGGGGCTTAGATACTAATTGTGCTTGAAGAACTTGGAGTTGATTCATCACTAGAGTGAGACAATTTCTTGTTCTAATATCCTTGTTTATTTGCTCATATGAGTGACGTATAGACTAGGATTCCCACGTGCATTCCCGATTGACTCATTGGTTACTTGTTCTCTCTAATCCCATAGGTTGTTAAAGCATTAAGATGATAATAATGCTCCCTAGCTTGAGTCCTATTTCTTTATTTCGTATTTATCTCTTGTTCATATGTATTTTTGGTATTTTGTTTAGTTATCGTTGACCTAAACTTGTTGTTTGCTTAGCTTCTTGTGTATGTCCTAATGCTAGTGCCTAGTTACTTGTGATTATATAATACATGCCATAACTTACAATCTCCTGAGGACGGCATAAAACACCCTAGCTCACATCTTATATTTACTACAATCAACTACTCTTGAAGGCTCACGACACAACCTCCGCTAAGAATGATGTGCTTGAAAAGAACACTATCATCTTGAAGAATCAACTTGTTGAAAAGGACAAAGCACTAGCAGACTCTATGTCAAAAGTAGCACAACTGACAAGCCAACTTGACACTCTCAAGAATCAAATTCAGATGATGAGTACTACCTGATACTGAATGAAATCCTGGAAACATGCAGATCTCCGATATTAGAAAAGGATTAGGGTATACTGAAAAATCTAATAATTCACAGTTAACAAGATTTGTTTCTGTCAGTGAAGGCTCTAGTTCGATACAAAGGCGAGTTAGATTTAGGATGAAATCTTACATTCCAGTCTGTCACTACTGCAATTCAAAAGGTCATACCAGGCCAGAGTACAATTTCTGTCCAAACCTAATAAGTATAGTTTAAGATTAGTCTAATGTTGAACCAATCCACAATCACTTCTACCTAATATATACTCCATTCGTCCCATTTTATGTGTCTAGTTCAATTAACGAGGTTTGACTAAAGTTATTTTTAATCCAATTTGTCATAATATTATGTTTATATTAGTATACAAAATTTATATATTTAGAAACTACACTAAAATTACTATTAAACACACAAAAATCAAATTTAAAAATAAGTAAAAAATAGAGTTAATTCCACCAGAGATCCCTTGTCTTTAGTGGCAATTCTAAATTTAGTCCCAGACTATCATTTTTTCCATTTAACATCTCAGACTATTGTTTTTTGGACAATTTTAGTCATTTTCATGACTTTCCCTATTTTTAGTAAGGGCATATTTGTCTCTTCATATTTTTCTTTTGTTATTTTTCCGATTTCAACCGGTTTAATTGGTTTATGACTTTACTAAAAATCGGTTGGAAAATATGGTTACTAAAAATCAGAGGTTACTTAAGTGACTGCCGTTGTAAATATACACTTTCTACGGCGGTTTCGAAAACCGCCGTGTATGTTAACTATATACAGCGGTTAAACAACTGTCATGTATATGAACTATATAAGACAGTTATTTAAACAACTGCCGTCTATTTTTAATTATTTTAATGAACATTAAATTTTATGAACACTTGGTCCTCTAGTTAAATTTTATTTTAATGAACATTAAATTTAAAGGTAATAATGTAATAATTTTAATTATTCACAATGATGAACTCAATGTATTAAATTTATGAACTCAATTTGTTCATTTCAACAGCAAGCTAATTTTTACATTATTATTCTTAAATTTAATATTTATTAAATAAATATATAATTGAATGACCAAATTTGAAAACAAATTAATAGTTAAGGAATCATTTATGATCAAATTGAAATTTGAAGATGAAAATTAGTAAAGATCAATAGTCAATGGATCATTTATGGTCCAATTAAAAGTCGAAAGAATAAAATTGGTAAACGTCAATAGTCAATTGACCATTTCTAAAATTAACTCTTACAGGGTGTTTGGTTGGAGGGATTTTAAATTCCCTTCCCACTTAATTCCCACATAATTCCAAAGACCATTAAATTCCGTAGTTTGGTTGGAGGGAATTGCAATTCCATGGAATTGCAATTCCCCCATTTTCATAGAATTAAAATCCCAGGTCCCCCCCTGGTATTTTAATTCCTGGGAAAAAAAGATAGTGATGAGTCAAAATTACCCCTTCCTTTTTTAACTTAAAATTAATGTCTAATAACAATAATGGACATTTTTGACTTTATACTACTTATTCCCTTTCAATTCCCATGTATACCAAACATTGGAATTGAAATTCCCAGTAATTTTATTCCTGTCAACCAAACACTGGAATTTAAATTCCCACCTTATTCCCAGTAATTCAACTCCCATGGAATTACAATTCTTTTCCCACATAATTCCCTCCCTCCAACCAAACGCCCTGTTAAATAAAGAGAAAAATATTATTTTTAGTCCATTGACTATAATACATGTATCAATTTTAGTCCTTGACTATTAAAATTTTCAAATTAGGTACATGAATATTCCATTTGTATCACATTTGGTACTTGACTATTAACATTTTCAAATTATATGAATGACTATTCAATTGGTATCACATTTAGTCCTGCCGTTAAATGTTCTGGCCAAATTCTCAGGCAAGTCACCAGTGACCGGCTAATTTACTTAATTTTTATTTTTTAAATTAAAAAACTTTAAAATAAATAAATAAATAAAAACAGTCAGACACTTATATTGAATGTTTAATCAAGTCAAACATCTAATAGTGATCAAATAAGTCAAAATTGATTGATAAGCTAACTATGTTAAAACTTTGTGAATAATGAAATTTGTGAATGATTCTCTAGTGACGAATCAAAAAAATTAATTTAGACAATATTAAGGAACACACTAACATAGTAACGTCTTTGGGATGAAATTCGAGTTAACTAAGATTGACACTATAATATTCTAGAAGACAAATTTATTAAAAGACTAATATTTGTACTTATTTGATGTTGACATAAATATCGTGCTGATCGTTCATCCTAGATGGCGTGTCTTGTTTGAAACTTTTCTCAATGATCTACAACTTTGCCTTACTTTCAAAATTGATAAAATTTGAAACATATTTTCCAAGTGAAAAAAATAAAAAAAATCCCTTTTCTAGAAAAAAAAAATGAAAAGGAAAATTAATATTAAAATTTAAGTTGTGTATGTTCATGTTAATCTCATTTTCATTTAAGACATGAATATCATTTTTATCGGCTTTTGAGTATGTAGTTTTTCATGTGAAAAATATATTTAAAAAAAAATATGAGTGAAAATTCTAATATTTTTTTTTAGTACTCAATTACAATGTAGTATTTGTTCATAACTATTTTCTCAATTTAATGAAATACAAAGAGTCAATATCACTCCACTGGCAATCCCTCTGTTTTGTTTTGCTTTTGGAAACAAGTTTTTCTTTTTGAGGATGCAAAAAGTGAGGTAAAAAAAAAAAAAAAAAAAAAAAAAAAAGAAAAAAAAAAGAAGGAAAAATGAAGTTTGCACACTACACGCACGATTACTTCACTGTAAAGTCACCTGCTCAACCACACTACTACCGCCGCCATTCGGTATTATCGTTGACCACCTCATCTCGGACACTACTGCAACCTCGTCGTCGTTGGTGCGTCTAATACCGTGGACCCAACAATCCTCAGATTCATCAACTCGAATTGAAGGTCAGAGAACATCTTCGAAGCCATTGATATATCGAACCAGCTAGAATGAAGAAGAAGAAGAAGATGATGATGATATATAGATGATGGTGATGTATGTCAGAAATCATAAGTTACTATGAATCTTCTATCTACTTGTGCTAATTGTAAGTCTTAATCAATTTTCACTGAAAAAAGAATTAAATTAATGAAGCATTTTTAATTTTGTAATTATCAAGTTATTTTAAACACAATTCTCACTTATTATCTCATTATTTTCCTGTCTTTAAGTTTGACGTGGAATAGTGATGCTTTCCATCGCTAGATATCATGCAAGCTAAGATGTATTCTCTAAACCTTCTCATAGTCTACTAATTACTCATCATATCACATACTCCCTCTGTCCCATTTTGCATGTCTTACTTTCCTTTTTTGTTTGTCCCAAAATGTTGTCCTCTTTCTAAAATTGAACATCACCATCATTTTACTTTTTCCCAAATTACCCTTATCACTTTTGCTTTTATTTCCAAAAGTGAAAAAGTGAAGGGCATAATTGGAAAATACATAGCATTTACTTTAATTCCTTAAAAAGCGTGCAAAAAGAAAATGAGACAACCAATTCGGGACGGAGGGAGTATTTTTTTTCACAAGGTCTATTACAAATGAATAAAAATATGATTTTTCTGTCACACTCACGATCAAATTAATTATGATTTTACTTTCAAAAAAAAAATTAATTATGATTTTGGTTATCAAATGTCAAGGAACTGGTCCAATCATGTGTTTAGTTAATCATGGGATTGACACAAATTAGTAAAATCATGTTTTTAGTTTTTAAATGAGTGATTTGTAACATGACTAGAAAGAAACTGGAAACACGTGATGATATTAATGTTTGTAGACAATGAGAAAGTTGCACATATAGTTATAAGTAGTTGCACATATAGTTATAAGTAGTTGCACTTAGGTGTATGAATGTTTGCGAGTGGTTTTCAGGGGTATTACTACCCGCTGAACTCAGATCAATGAATGTTAACAAGGCAAAATTACATGCACTTATAGGTGAAAGTAGGTGCACCTATAGTTATAAGTAGTTGCACATATAGTTATAAATAGTTGCACATATAGTTATAAGCACACCCATGTGCATGAATGTTTGCGGAAAGTGAATGCTAACAAGGCAAAATTACATGCACTTATAGGTGAAAGTAGGTGCACCTATAGTTATAAGTAGTTGCACCTATAGTTATAAATAGTTGCACATATAGTTATAAGCACACCTAGGTGCATGAATGTTTGCGGAAAGTGAATGCTAACAAGGCAAAATTACATGCACTTATAGGTGAAAGTAGGTGCACTTGTTAGTGGTTTTACTTGCACTTCGATGTTCAATTATTTACAAAAATGCTACCGTATTTTTTTTAAGTTATTAGATCTGGACACGTGTCGCGCGCTGATTCGTTCGCATTTCCCTCCTGAGCACTTATTCGCACCTGAGTGCATCCATATATATATATATATATATATATATATATATATATATATATATATATATATATATATATATATATATATATATATATATATATATAGGATCCGGATCAGGTGAGGACTTAATCTTAGGTGAGGACGTGAGGACTAATCTTGTGCGTTTGTTTTTTTTATTTGGATGGCCCAGATTTGAGTTTCTGAGATGACATGGATTGATCTTTTTTGTTAAAGTGGGGTAGTAGTGTCTTTTTTTAATTTTCTTAAGTGTGAACGCAAATGTAATCCTTGGCCAAATTGGTTTTCTATTTTCTTAGATCATCACCATTGCAATTTGGAGCCGCGATTTCTTCATCATTGATTGAGTGTTCGCCCATGCAAACTAATCAGTAATTTTTATTTTTTTTCGCTCGTTCTTTTGAGTATAATATTGTCTATATTTGGATGGTCGCGTATATATACAATGCTTGGGTAGTACGATTGTGCATTCGTGTGTCCTGATTGTGCAACCTAGTGTTATAAGTTTTGCACCATAGGCTAGAGAGTTGTGCATTATAGCGCATAGTTCAGTGCATTGTAGGACATTGGGATGTCCACTGTAGGATTTTATTGGCTGGAATTGAATGCACAACAATAAAGTTATCGATGCATAACATTCAGTATAGGAATGCACAACATTCAGTATAGGAATACACATCATTTAATAAGACTGATTTACCCTAAATTTATATATTTTCATATTTTAAAGGGATTTGTTTCCTTAATCCGTGTGATTTGTTCCTTCTAATCTCAACCATACATCATTCTGATTTAATGGTTTAGATTAGTCCTCACGTCCTCACCTAAGATTAGGTCCTCACCTGATCCGGACCCTATATATATATATATATATATATATATATATATATATATATATATATAGAGAGAGAGAGAGAGGGGGTTGCACTCAGGTGCGAATAAGTGCCCAAGAAGGAATATGCGAACGAATCAGCGCGCGACACGTGTCCAGATCTAATAACTTAAAAAAAACGTGGTGGCATTTTCGTAAATAATTAAACATCGAAGTGCAAGTAAAATCACTTACAACTACTTCATCTATATATCACCATCTTCTTCATCCTAGTTCGATCAATGGCTTCTGCGATCAGCTTCAATAAGCCGATGTTCTCTGACCTTCAATTCGAGTTTGACGAATCCCAGGATTGTTGGGTATGCAGCACGAGAGGCACCAACGACTAGGAAGTTGCGGTAGTCTCCGAGACGAGGTGGTCGACGACGGAACTACCGAATGGCGGCAGAAGCAGCGTGGTTGAGCAGGTAGCGATGGGTGTGAAGTCGGTGCCGATGAAGATACCGGATCGGAGGAGGATCCTGGGCGTGGCGTTCCAGCAGGATCAGCGAGCCCGACAAGACAGCGACTATAATGCGCCATGGTCGGTGGAGGAGGACGAGTACTTTGGAGTGCCGCCGCATGTGTACTTGGCGAGGACCAGAGGGGCGTCCCTGTCTGGAGGAGTCTGAAGGGGAGAGATTTGTGGCGACTCAGAAATGCTATTTCGAAACGAATTGGTTTCGAAGATTGAGGTTGTCGGTTCAATATGTTTTTGGCATTTCTTTCTTTTTGATGTAATTTGGCATTAAAAAGATGAAGACTTTACAGTGAAATAACCGTGCGTGTAGTGTGCAAACTTCATTTTCCTTTATTTCTTTACCTCACTTTTTGCATCATATCCTCAAAAACAAAAACTTGTTTCCAAAAGCAAAACAAAACAGAGGGATTGGAATTTTCACATATATATATATATATATATATATATATATATATATATATATATATATATATATATATATGGCATTTCTTTCTTTTGATGTAATTTGGCGTTAAAAAGATCAAGACTTTACAGTAAAGTAACCGTGCGTATTTTGCATCATATATATATATATATATATATATATATATATATATATATATATATATATATATATATATATATATATATATATATATATATATATATATATATATGTGTGTGTATTATATTCTTCACATGAAGCAAATTGCCTTGTGGTCTAGTGGTCTAGTGACACAAAGTGATTTTCTCAAATGTAAGGTTATAAGTTCAATTTTTGGTGGGGCAATATATTTCAAATTTTATCAATTTTGAAATCAAGAATTGAAAATAAAGAATACAATAATAATTTAAAGTATAAAATTAAAATGAACGGTTGTTTTTCAATACAAGAGGATACTAAATTTAGATAGAACTATACAAATCTTGGTTGAGTCGTGTCTACTATACCTATAAAATGAAAAGCGATGTTGTAGATCAATCATTGAGGAAGGTTTCAAAAAAAGACGTGCAATCTAGGATGAGCGATCAATATATATGCGTCACCATCCAATATAAGTACAAATATTAGTTTTTCAATAAATTTTTCTTCTAGAATATAATAGTGTCAATCTTAGTTAACTCGAATCTCATCCCAAAGATGTTACTATGTTAGTGTGATCCTTAATATTGTCTAAATTAATTTTTTGATCGTCACTAGAGAATCACTCTCAAATTTCATAATTCAAAAAGTAAATCGGCTTGAAGCTAATCTCAGAAGCCATTGAATTAGGAAGAAGAGAAGATGACGATGATGATGATAGATGATATTGATGTATGTTTATTTAGGGAATATGCTATTTATATATAGTTGTGTGAATGGATACGTTACTAGGAATGCTTCTATTTACTCGTGCTTATTTTGAGTCTTAACAATTTTCAGTGAAAAAGAATTAAATTAAGGAGGCATTTTTAGTTCCGTACTTCTTTTAATTTCGTAATTATAAAGTTACATTAAACACGAATCTTCACTTGCTTATGTTTTACTTTTTCGTCTTCAAGTTTTGCACGTAGTAGTAATGCTTTCCATCACCAGATATCACGCAAGATGTGTTCTGTGAATCATCTATGACTCATCTGGAAACTAAAAAGCATGAATTTATTGTCAAACTTACAATCAAAAGTGTACGTTAATAATTGGAAATGAACCATTCAATATATGAATTAATGATGATTTTGGTTATCAAATATCAAAGCAGTGCTCCAATAACCATCTCATCTTCTACTAATATTAATGATGTCATGCATTTCATTACTAATTTAGTTACAGATTATTCATTTAAAAATCACAAACATGATTTTAGTGCCAATCCCATGATTAAAAGTAAATGTCAGTAACTGAAAATAAACTATCAGACACAACATAATGATAATTCTAGTCATCAAATATCACGAAAGAAGTGGCCTAAAAACCTTCTTATTGTCTACAAACATTAATATCATCACGTGTTTCCAGTTTCTTTCTAGTCATGTTACAAATCACTCATTTAAAAACTAAAAACATGATTTTACTAATTTGTGTCAATCCCATGATTAACGTAACTAAAAACATGATTGGACCACTTCATTGACATTTGATAACCAAAATCATAATTAATTACTTCACGGTGAATAGTTCATTTCCAGCTATTTATGTACAATTTGATCGTGAGTTTGACACAAAAATCATATTTTATTCATCTGTAATAGACCTTGTGAAAAAAAAAATGTGTGATATGATG